>NC_043750.1:11096431-11428582 GCF_902148845.1 Salarias fasciatus | reverse complement strand
TCCGCCAGCTATTGTGAAAACAAGTCGAAATTTTATCAACCTGTCCATGCTATTGTTTCCAGCACAATATAATTAAAAGAAGCACAATTGGGTAGAAACCAACCCAATCTGGCAACACTGCAGGGGACACGGAGCAGGACAGACGCACACATGACTGAAGCCGTAAAGAAGTGACAAACAGAACACAGACAGCCCTTTAAATGGTCCCGGTGACTGGCATTGCACAGTCAGGCACAGGTGAACCACATCAGGGTGGGGAACAGCAGTCAGCGTGAGGAGGGAAAGTCACAGAGCCTGGAACGAGAGACAATTGGAGCACACCACAAACTTCATTATTATGCCTTGGTTCTACGTTCTTCAGGGGGTTCACAGCTTTCTGTAAGGGTATATGTAAAGCTCTATTAATGAAAATGCAAGGGTTATGAAATGATGCAAGAACCAAATAGTCTTGCGCGGAAAGCAACAATCTATGCAACAAAGGTGTGGCCTATTGGAAAAAATCCAGGCACAGCATGAATATTCAGAGTTTGGCTGATTATTTGTTGAATTAAGACATCAAATAATCATGTTTCTCTGTAGGGACTGTATGATGCAACTGTATGCTACGTATTCTCCCCAGGAAGAAATGTGTTTATCTACAGATTCATGAAAGTGAGAACCTCATTCATTTAACATACTTTGTTGATTTTTCACTCCAGATGGTCGAAGCAGAGTTTGAAAAAAGATTTTGTTTCTGAGTTGTTTTAAATAATTGGTCAAAAGCTGCTGCAGAATAATTTCCATTGCTAAAATCATTTTTACCTGATATATCCTTCACATAAAATTCATCTACTTGTCATACTGTAAAACAGTGGAATTTGTGTCATCTTGATATGCATTGTACTTTGGTAACTGTTGATCAATACGTTTTGGCCGTGACTGATAACCTTTCTTGTTTGTTCTTGTTCTTGTTTATGTTTCTAAAGCCATGCACTGGAACGATGCTCAGACTCACTGTCGAAAATATTACACAGATCTTTCTTGTGTGAACGACCAGAAAGACATGGAGAAGATCCTGAAAGCTGCAGAGAGACAAACAAGCCCGAAATGGAACATAGCATGGATCGACCTTTATCGAGATCCTTCAAATGCCACTCGCTGGAAATGGTCAGGAGGAGGATACGTTACATACACAAACTGGGCCACAGGTCAACCAAATAATTATTTCAATCGAGAGAACAGAGGAAGGACCTTTCAAAATGGAAAATGGAATGACGACAATGAAAACCTCCGCTTTCCTTTTTCTGCATCAAGATTTCTGAGCTGAAGCATGAGAAGAAGATTGGGAGGAGGCTCTGGAGCACTGCAGAGAGGAGCACAGTGATCTGATCAGCATCGCCTCTGAAACCGACCGTCTTCTCGCACAAACTGAGATGCAGCGCCACGAATTGACTGAACATGTGTGGATCGGCCTGCGTTTTCTCGCTGACCAGTGGCTGTGGGTGGACGGAGAGACAATGGTGTACAAAGCCTGGCCTGAAGGAGGAGACGAGGACCACCAGTGTCCAACGTGGAGACGCTGTGGAGCTCTGACAGTGGAGGGACTGTGGGGAAACTATAACTGTGAGGAGAAACGTTACTTTCTCTGCAGATGAGACATTCTAGAGAACAAGTTCAAACTGTATGGCTTCATTTGAACAAAATGTTGTTACAGCATCAAAAAGGTTTAGTCAATAGAGAATATAGGACACAAAAAATGAATTGAAAAAAATGCATGTGTATTCGTGTACTCGAACCAGTGTAGATCCTGATCGAATATGATAATTACTGTGGAACTAATCATTCTCTTATTCTTGTGTGTTCTTGTTGTTGATGATCTTATTTCCCAGGTAAATCTGTTCAAACCTAAAAATGATCTATTGCGTTGGTAAATAAATACAATTTTCTCTTGAATGAATAATAAAACATGTTACTGAGTGCTTCTACTGCTCATGGGATGTTTATTAATCGTATTATGACTGAAATTAATCACAAAATTGTAACAAGAGCAGAGTGATTTCAGATATTGTCACAAAAATACTGAAAGGTTTAAATGCACACAGGAAAATCCAAAGTGTTATTTCAACTCCCACAGAGTTAAATGTAACACTTTTTCTGTGTTTATATATTTCTCATGGACTCCGAGTTAAATTTACACTTTTGAAAGTGTTAACATTTTAACTCCCTCGTAGTGTTACATTCTTAACACCCACAGTGTTATTTTATCACCAATAAAACTGTCCTTTTTTACACCAAGTTTTGTTGTTTTGTAACACGAGCTGTGCAAATTTATTAGATTTTCAGTGTAAATTTTTGACACTTCCACTATATTATTAACACTAAGAAGTGATGTAGCTTTACATTCATCAAGTCAATTTGTGGTATTCACCGTGTTTTTGTTTTTAAGGTGTGTTTTTAACTTGGAATTGTGTAATTCTGTTTCACTCAAGGTGTTTGTATGTCACAGGTGGCTGGAGGCAATCCCCGCTGCTGAGGCCGAGGGCAGGGTCACCAGTCTGTCGGAGGGCTAACACAGAGACATACAACCATTCACACTCACACCTCAGGTCAATTTAGGGTGACCAATTAACCTGACATGCATGTTTTTGGACCGTGGGAGGAAGCTGGAGAACCCATGCACACAAGGGAACAACATGCAAACTCCACAAAGGCCCTGAGCCCCGGCCAGTACTTGAACCCCAGGACCCTCTTGCTGTGAGGCAAGAGCGCGAACCACTGCACCACTGAGCTTGACAGTCACGCATTTCGGTCGTTTGTCACACACTCACGCCACACATTGTATTTCTCACGCTGAAAAAAAAAAACTGGTAAATTGGTGTGGTGCTCCACTGCTATGGAACTGGGAGGAATCAAACACGTGTGCAGGCAATGTCACTCACCTGTCAATCAAAAAAGGAAAGGGGCGGGCTAAAATAGCACAACAACCAATGGAAAAAAGCATTGTTATCATGTGAGACTGCTGGAGAGTGAGTGGCAGTGGGCGTGAAACACCCAGATGTAGAATTTAACTCAGGCAGGAGTGTCGACACTTGACACCCTGAAACAGCTCCACCACCAGAGCTTTATTAGCACGGCAGGTGTAAAAACAACAACCAGTTTAACAACCGGTAACTTGAAATGTTTTACACTGGGAAATCAACACTATAGAATTTGTTGTGTACACATGTGTCAATTTGCCACAAAATGTACATGTGGCATAAGACTTCATGCTGGAGGGTAAAAATACACTGGTGATACTCTGCACTGTTAATGAAAGGTTTCTGCTTGCTGATGGATCCTGCTGGGATGTGGTGCCTGCACGAACCTGGTACGGGTCAGATTAATGACCCCTGCCCAGGCCGCCTTTTAAGGAATTTGTTTTGCTTAATGCTGCTCTTCAGAAGATACCTGGCATCTGATGTAATAGTGACAACACCTCAGAAAGAAGCATAAAACAGTGGTAGGCTGGAAAAGCATTGGCTTATCACTTGCAGATTCTGTACTGTGATCTGCTCCCTGACTGCGCATCTTGTAATAAAAGACATCCTTTCTGCTGGACTTTGGCTCCGACTGATTTCATCCTCTCCCAGACAGAGAAAACCCTTCAATTGGTGAGCCCGACGTGATCTACACTGAACTGATTGGAAAAGAAGCAGTTCCTGGGAGAAAGGACGTTCGGTGCTCAGCGATGGCATTCCGGCGATGGTCTGCAAAATCACCCAGGTGAACCTTAAAGGTAAGAAGGATTTTCCTTCAGAATTTTAAGGACCGTTGTTGTGGCGTAGGCGCAGAGTAACCTGAGAATTTATCCTCGTGTAGTAATCCAGCAGAACTGATGGAATTTATGGCCACTGAGTAGGAATACCGTTTGTCGATTCGAGAGAAAATCGGTCTGTTAGCCGTTTGTCAGTTCGGGAGAAAACTGCTCTGTGTATTCTGTTGTGAGGGTTTTAAAGAATAAAACTGGTTTGGCTGCCGTTTGTCAGTTCAGATAAAACTGGTCTGCGTGACGTTCTAGTACAAGAGAAAAACTAGGTATTCCGTTTGTTGCCGTTCGAGAGAAAAGTTGCTGTTTCCGGTTTAACCGGTTCAAGAGAAAACCGACCAGCGTGTGCGATATTTGGATCCAAGAATTGTGTTGCGTATTAAATAAATAAATAATGGACGAAGAATTTGATCGTGAGAAAGACTGGTTTGATCTGAATGATGTTGGGAAATCGGAGAACACCACCCCGTTTGGTCAACAGGTAGAGGCTGCGATCCATATGGTAGGACTTGGAGTAGTGAAAAGGGATCTGAAGGACAGAGAAAAGAGAGAGAGAAATTGGTGTGTGAAGTCTGGGTTTCTTCCGCCGTTGTGGAAAGCTGTTGACTTGTATGTTAATGCGTAAAGTGGAGGAGGCATGTTTGAAGAAGAAAAAGGCTCTGCGAGACGGCAGAAAGACAGGATTGCTGGGCAATGCTCGTAAAACAGAAAGTGCACTATGGAAGACTGATGAGTGGCTGGAAACTTCACGGTGCATGGCAATGGGACATTGCACAGCGCAGCGAGCAAAGGGCGGTGCCTGCCCGTCAAGTGAGGAGGAAGTTTCCTTTTCGAGCGCTGGCGAGAGACAGGAAGCGACTCTTCCTCTGACAAAGACTAAGGCTGAATCCCATTTCACCCCTTAGCCCTTCCCCTTGGCCCTACCCCTCGTTTTGCGCGTTCACGTGGAGGGGTAGGAGTGTCCCAATTGTCATTATGACGGAGGGGTAGGGCCAAGAAAGAGGGCCAGTCACCCCTCCAAAAGGAGATTCTCGAGAGGCACACTCCAAACGGAGGGGTATCGGCCGATGGCGAGGGGCGCTTGTTCTTTCAGCCTAGGTCATGCCTGGCGGGCGGGGTGAATTCACTTCCGCATTGACGGGAGTGATCGTTTCCATACCCGCGCATTCCAGGCGCATTCCAAACCCAACAGATGGACGATTATTTTCAATAAACTGGTTTCTTCAACACGGCCCGCCTGGAATGCGCGGGTGGGAAACGAGCGCCCCCGCCAATGCGGAAGTGAACTAACCCCACCCGCCACTGACGGTCCAGGCGAACAAAACAAGCGCCCCTCGCCACCGGCGCCACTGGATGACAGATTTCTCAGAAAGCCTTCCAAGATCGGCAAGATGGCGGCGTCCGCAACGAAAGACGTTCATTAATGTCAGTATTTTGTCAATTAATAAAGTTTTAAAATGTAAGAAAAACATTCTTCTTCGGCAGATAATTGTCGCATCTGCCTACGTCATCGGCAGCAGCGACTACTGATGACGTACGCGATTGTCGGAGGGGTGTCCCAATTCGGAGGGGTTGACTTTCTCCCCTACCCCTTAGCACTCCGTTTCATAGGCGGAGGGCTAAGGGGTAGGGCCAAGGGGAAGGGCTAAGGGGTGAAATGGGATTCAGCCTAAGACTGAGGGTGTGTCTTCGCCTGGGACTGAGAACCAGCCCACGGCACCTACTTTGTGTCCGCTCCTCCCACCGACGGCTCCTCCTGGAGACTCTCTGACTCCATGTGGTGGTAAGATGCAGCCACCACCTTTCATTCCTGTAACAGCCCCATTCTCACCACATAATCCATTTGTTTCCACACCAGAACCCACTCTGCAGCTTCCAGTCCTGCACATTAAAAAGGGAATATTAGAGGGTCATTGGACCAATGATGAGGGATTATGTGAAGTAACAGTAACCCCATGCACAGACAAGCAACAGTCCACACCCAAGCCTACATCCACAGCATTGTCCACGCAACAGGGTAACCCCGGCGCGGATGCACTTACTGGGCAGCGAGGCCCTTCTACAACAATGGCGACAACAGAAAAAGGAGGTAAAACAGCGACAGCGCGCCGATACTCACGACAGTCCTCCACCGGAGGAGGAGGACGCCAATGAGGCAGAGATCCAGAGAGAGATGCAGCGCCTCAGGAGACAATGCGACGCCAGGCGCCGGGAAAAGGATCAGATGCACAAGGTGGATTGGATATTAAGAGAGGTTGACGAGTCCCTGAGCCGCCTTTCAGCCAGTGGACCGCCAGACCTCAGACCGCCTAAGGTCAAATATGACCTGAAGACCAGATCAAAGGGACAACCAAAATAGGATGATGGTGGGGCTGACGATGATGAACTGCACTTTGCCATGCCGCTAATATCAAGAGTAGGACATGGGGGGAGAGTAAAAGTTAAATACACTATTTTCTCTGTAACTGACCTCTCCACTATTGCTTCTTCCCCCAAGTATTAAGGACGGTGGTGGTGCTTGGCTGCAGGCCCTGACCAAGGCAACGGCAGGACAACAACTGTCCAAAGGTGACATCACAGGACTCCTGACCTGATGCTGCAGTGCCGCGGACTGTCAGCAGGTGTTGACCCAGCTTGGCTGGGATGGAGATGACCCGGCTGAACCTTTGGCAACCCGCTCCACCACCCAGCTGTCTGACTGTCTGAAGGGGTATTTCCCCCTTCCGGCATGTGTCTATGCTGATTTGGTGTTTTCCCCCAACGCAGGGCAGACTCCGAATGAATTTGTGACCCAGGCCTCTGAGGACTTCACGCTGAGGACCGGACAGCATCCCACTGCCTCACCTCTGCACTCTCAGATTTTTAGGGGAGCGGTGATGAAGGGACTGCCGGCCCCTATAGTGTCCTAAGCGGAAGGACAACCCGGATCTGCCAGGAGCAGAGCACGCTCGATGGGTAACGCACACTATGCATCTGAGAACCTGGCAGGAGAAACAACAGGCGAAAGCCCCACACAAAGGCAATTTAGAGCTCAAATTGCTTGACATGATTAAAGCAGTGGGCAGTAAAAATAAACAGATGCCCTGCACTGATAAAACACAGACACCCCCACAGTCAGCACCGATTCTGGTTCCTGATCCCACACCATATGTTGGAGGGGTGATGACAACACAAATGTATGTGGGAGAGTAAAAGTTAAATACACTCTTTTCTCTGTAACTGACCTCTCCACTATTGCTTCTTCTCCCCAAGTATTAAGGACGGTGGTGGTGCTTGGCTGCAGGCCCTGACCAAGGCAACGGCAGGACAACAACTGTCCAAAGGTGACATCACAGGACTCCTGACCTGATGCTGCAGTGCCGCGGACCGTCAGCAGGTGTTGACCCAGCTTGGCTGGGATGGAGATGACCCGGCTGATAGACACTCTGTATCAGTTTCCAATGATAAAGAAACTGTCTCTGATTAATGCAGCCACTTCCTCAAAGGCTCTTTAGCCTGGGGAACCTGATTCTCTCTCCAAAGAGGAACAGGCTGTCAGATCACCTTGAGAAGCTTCTCCTCTTGAGGTACAATCATTGGTTTGAGGAATAGCAATGTTGATAAGCACTGATGTGATGATGGTTTGTGTTCCTCCCAAGGGTGATCCACAAGGCCAAGCAGGTTAATATTTCCAAGTGAAATTTCCAATTGTGCCACTTATATTGCTAAATTACTTTATCCACCGTTGTTGAGTTCATCTGTAGTTTCATTTATCTAAATGGCCAGACTGGAGGAAATATTGTTTTTGTTAAACATTGACTATGTTTGTGAGGCTGAAAATGTTTGGGTTTTTTTGGTTAATATTATTTATTTAGTTTCTCTTTTTAAAGCTGAAAACACTTTTAAGTTTTAACATCATTACTGAATGTGAGGTCTCTAGTTGGTTTGGGTGTTTTGAGTTAAGGTTACAAAGTATTGATAAGTCTCACTGTGTTTATTTTTGAATCAGTTTTGCATGATTATTGATCCCTACAGCTGTTTAAATGGTCTGAGGCACAGTATAATTTTTGCACTTCCAAAAGTATACTTTCTCTCTGTTTCAATGGATACAATAAATATGCCTATCAAAAGTTTGAACATACTGTGCATTGTGTTTAATTGATCCTCTGCTTCGTTTTGTGATATTGGGTACAATTGTTCAAATTTTATAGTTATTTCATTGAGCACTATACAATGGCAACCTCAAAATAATGAAATATTGTGTGTGCATTTGTAGAGGGTTGAAAAAATTTGAAATAAAACAGTAGGATACAATAAATGAGGGGACAACAAACAATTTTTAATATATTTTCATTGATTTCATCATTTACTTGCACTCACACGACTATGCTGCCATTGCACATTCAGGGCAGTAGGTGGCGCATTGCACTTGTGGTAGGGTGGGACTTAGATTTAAGCAGTCTCCCTGGCTATCCAGTTAGGGAGGTTACACATTTTTTTTGGAATTTAGAGTGAAATGAAAATCAAGTTACTTTTTCTAGTAACTACTTACTTTTAAAATAACGAGTAACTTAAAGTAACTGAGTTACTTTTGAAGGAAGTAACTAGTAACTGTAACCTCATGCCCAGTCTGTAAGTTACTAATTTAAGGTAACTTGCCCAACACTGCTCAGGACTCAGGGGTACTTCCCTGTCACCCACACATCTCACTCCTCGTTGCCACCACACACACTGCGAAAGACTGAGGGCCATTCACTAAGTCCTGTGTGGAAGCTCCCGATTGGTGACCCATACCAATCTCTAACCTTCTGTACAGCTCCTCTCTTGATGCTCACTGTGTTTGTTGCAACTTTCATAATGTTGATGCTGTTCCAGAACATGTGACCATGGACAGATCTCATGGTCGTGAAACCACCAATGCAGATGGAGCTCAGTCCATGTTGGACTCCCTCCCACCTTCGGTTTGGTCATCTTCTCCAACGGATGTTGGATTCTGTAATATAGGACCTGTTACCTTTTCTTTCAACCCAGAACCAGCCTATCAGAAGCAATATCCCACCTCTCCGGCTGGCGAGGAAGGGATATCGGAGACTATTGATGGCCTCCTAGAAGCTGGCATTCTCGTTCCACTTTCGGAGCCCTCTCCGTGGAACACTCCCATCTCCCCGTACAGAAGAAGTGAAGAAGAAGGGTAAGTACCGCATGGTTCATGACCTACGGGCCATCAATGCTGCTGTTACTCCTCAACTTCCTGTACCCAACCCATTCTCTGCTCTCGGAGATTTGACCCCCTCTCATAAATTCTTTACCTGCATCGACTTGGCCAACACTTTTTTCTGTCTCCCACTCTCTCCGACAGTCACCCCCATTTTTGCGTTTACCTGGAAGGGACGACAGCACTCTTACTCGTGTCTCCCTCAAGGTTTTGAACCTCCCCAGGCATTTTCAACGCCATTCTGAAATCTCTTCTCAGGGGTCTGGTTTTACCGGATGGTGTTCTTCTGGTCCAGTATGTCGATGACCTCCTGCTAGCTGCGCCAACTGAATCAACTTGCTTGGAGGCCACAAAATCTCTCCTCCTGTGGCTACACTCTAAAGGTTTCAAATGCTCCCGAGGAAAGGTCCAATGTGCCAGAGCACATGTGTCTTTCCTTGGCTGCCTCATTTCTGCTGCAAGGACTGGCCTCTCGTCCTCCCATCGCTCTTCTATTCTTTCTCATCCTCAGCCCGTCACTGTTAAACACATGTTGAGTTTCCTGGGTCTTGCAATTTTTTCCAGGTACCACGTCCCAGACTTCGTCTCTCTGACATTGCCATTGTGCCTAATGGACAATGAGGCTGGTATGCGTAACCTGTCAGCCCATCTTCAGTGGTCTATTGATGCTCAACACTGTTTCATTGCCTTGAAACAGAAATTGTCCACAGCAGCTGACCTAGCTATTCCTGACTCTTCACTTCCATTCCACCTTGATGTCTCTGCCAAGGCATCCTCTGCTCCTGCTATTTTATATCAGAAGAAGGGGGAGGACAGAATAGTCTGTTTGTATGCGTCCACAGCATTACAACCCTATGAAAAACGACATCCTACTTCTGCAGCCTTTGAATCAGCTCTGGCGAGATTGGTGGAAAAGACATCGCATGTAGTGCTGAAACACCCACTACACATTCACACAGAACATAGTGTTATGCATTATGTCACAAGCAAACTGTTCTCCATGACGTCAGGAAGGCAAAGGAAGACTGAAGCGACACTACACCAACCACACATTTTCTTCTCGTCATCCATTGTCAACATGGCTGATCTGATACTGGATGAGGAGGAAGTGCATCCACATAACTGTGTGGATGTAGCTGCAAAACAACAAACAATCAGAGAAGGACTGTTTGCAGATGCCATGCAACACGCAGACATGGACATCTATACAGATGGATGCTGCTACAAAGGGCCAGACGGTTTAATCTCATCTTGTGCAGTCGTCCAGGACATTTCCCCATCAGCAGACAGAACAGGACAATAAAGGACATTACACACAACTCGTTGAGAGTAATCAATCAGCTCAGAGAACAGAAATTCTGGCTGTAACTAAAGCACTCCAATTGGCAGATGGAAAAACAGTGAACATTTACACAGATTCGGCGTATGCATGCACCATAGTACATGTGGCACTGAGTGAATGGCTGAGGGCAGGGTTCCTTACAGCAATAGGAACGCCTATCGAGTACCAGGAGGAAGTTTTGCAGTTATATCAGGCATTGCTGCTCCCCTCAAAGGTGGCAATTGTAAAATGCAAGGGACATTCCAAACCTCAAGATAAGGTCTCTCAAGGTAACAAAGAAGCTGACAGAGTGGCAAAGCGGACTGCAGGCTACAGCCCAGCCGACGCTAACCAGATGATCCAAACAGGTCCACACACAGAAGGTCACACATCATTCCCACATACACCAGAAGCATTACAGGACTGGCAGAAAGAGGCGTCTCCTGAGGAGAAGTCGATGTGGTTGCAGAGAGGAGCAAAGGTGAGTGACGAAGGACTGTGGACAGGTCACGACAAGCCAGCAATACCACAAAGCCGACTGATCCCCATGATCTAGGAGGCACATCTACCAGATCATTGTGGTCAAAAGGAAGTCCTGCGCAGGCTACAACATTGGTGGCACCCTTTCATGACCCATGTGGTTCATGAAGAACTGTCCAACTGCATTATATGTAAGTGTCACAACTCCAGGCCCGCAACAAAACCTACCAAGAACAATGCGAGACCGCATCTGATGAGACCTGGACTTGAGGTGATAATGGGCTTCACTGACATGATCACCACTTGCAATGGGTACAGGTACCTGCTGGTAATTGTGGACAGCTATTCAGGCTGGCCAGAAGCATATCCATGCAGGAGAGAAACAGCACAGAATGTGGTAAAAGCCTTGGTAAATCATTATATTCCAACCCATGAATTCCCCACTAATAAGATCTGACAATGGTACACATTTCAAAATCACACACCTCCAAGAGGTGGAAAAGATGCTTGGACTCAGGCACAAATTTGGTTCAATGTACCATCCTCAGTCCCAAGGACTGGTGGAGAGAATGAACAGAACTTTGAAAGAAAAACTGGCCAAAATTATGACTTCAACAGGACTGACGTGGTTGAAGGCGCTCCCTCTTGCACTGATGTCGGTCAGAATGTCCCTAAGTTCCAGGAGAGGAATGTCTCCGTACGAACTTAACACTCAGCGGAGCTTTCCAGGACGGACAGGACCGTTGCCCACAAAGACTGACGAAGGTAAGCATGACATGGCTGATGTTGTGAGTGCTTACAATTCAAGGTTCCAGAACGCCAGAGGTCCTGAGGAGTCACAATCAACGCCCGATGTGACTGAAGATGGTGGTGCAACTCACGTTCTGCTGAAGGCCTACAAGAGGAAGTGGTCTGAACCCTGTTGGACGACGGGGTGATGGAACGCACCTCCCACGCGGTCCGGCTTAAAGAAAAGGGTGACACGTGGTACCATCTAAGTCACACCATCCCGACTACACTTCAGCCGGACAACAAGGAGCCAGAATAACGCTCCCCACGAGAGAGAGGCAAGGTAGTCTACCCTTCGCCTCAGAAGACAAGATTCCAGGAACATCGAAAGGTGAAAGGGGGTGAGGATACCGGAGCGCTCACCCTCCTCCAAGTAACGTGCCAAGCTATCAACGCAAGAATTAAGTAGGGCAAGGGTGGAAGACCCTCCTACTTTGTATTTCGTTGTGTTTGTTCATTTTTGCCAGAAACTATGATGCAGTATACTGCGTTAACGAGCAGATCCCAATCTTGGTGGGCACCTTGGGGTGACCCGTGGCTCACGCGAAGGACAATGTGGTTTGTATTCTTTGTATCTCTGTGTGTGGCTATAGCTTTGATCTGGCTGGAACGTCCCTGGGAAAGGTATCAGTTTACTGATACTGTTCCTCCCCCGAGTCCAACCCCAACTACAATTAGTGGTTCAGAATTTGCTACCAATTCAGACATAACAGCCCTTTCCAGAGTCAGGAGACACGCGTCCTATCAACCAATTCAACACTCCTGTAAGGGAGGATTCGGTGTCTGCGGCGTAAAGTCTGTCTGCGTCCCTGTAGTTAGCAAGTCAAGTAATTAAACTAGACCTTAGGAACCTGGACAAAACGCATGGAGACCCAGTGAAGTACATGTGGAAACAATGGTACGTCACTTGGGGTCACAAAGATGACCGTTCTTGGAATAACCTGGTAGCAGATGAGGCGGATTGGACACCAAATTGGGGGTTGTCTTCTTACTCCCAACATTTCCGGAAATTCATGTCAATGTCACACTCTGGACATACTGTGTTCCTCATGGTTGATCTGTCAGGGGTGACGAACGTTGCTCAGTGGCACCGCACAGGGCACTGCACAGGGTACCGCAATGTAGTGTACAACTTCACCTACTCTTGTTTCCCATTCTTAATACAACCTCATGCCCAGTCTGCTCCCTTTTGGTATTTGATGATTTGTGCGACGAATAACTCCACACCCATGGTAGGAATTTATCAACCAAAAGGCATTGTGGTTCTGATGCAGGCAAGGAGCGTTCGCCAAGTGGGACCGTAACGACCTGTTTGCTTTTGAGACAGGTAGAATTCTTTCTTTCTTATGTCTGTATTCTTGCTTGTGTTGTATGTCACTTTGGACAAAAGCATCTGCTAAATGAAATTGTAGAATCAGGGACAATGAATGGCTGCATACAGCCCAACAGGCTGCCCAGGATGCAGACAAAGGGGATTGCCTGGTGTGCATGGGAGCTAGCCCCACCCTGGTGATGACGCCCACGGTAATGGATAATTCCACCAATGCCACAGATTGTATGCTTGACATTATGTCCAAGGATGTACCCTCAAGCAATTGCTTATGGTTAGATCATGTGTATCCAGTCACTAACGCTCTGGATGTCCCTCCACAGTTTACACCTGTCTCAGCTTTCCAATTTACCTGTTTCCGTGGGTGGGGGACCCCAGGTTGGTACTGTTGACGTAGACACTTTTTGCCACACCAATATCTCGGTTGACTCTACGGTGAACCTGGCGGTGGCGAGATCCGATGTCTGGTGGCATTGTGGTCGTAGAACCGCTTTCGGCACCCTTCCATCCAATTGGACTGGAGTCTGCATCCTCATGTCATTCATCATGCCAATTTCTATTACCCCTATCTCGGCCCGCCAATTGGAGAACATTCCTCTGATTTTCCCAGCGGCTTATGCTCGCAAACGTCTCCAGAAACGAGACACTAACTCTAAATTGGACTCTGTTTTAGGCGCCTCTCCTGTTTATTTTGATGCAATTGGCCAACCAAGAAACATTCCTGCCGCTTTTAAATTACTGGATGAGGTAGCTGACGGCTGGTCAGGCACGGCAGTACAGGCCCCCAAGAACGCGGAGAGAATCAACTACATTCACTATAACGTTCAGAGATTGGCCAATTTCACTAGAGACGTGGTGGAAGCAGCCCACGAACAACTCTCTGCTACTTCTCTCATGGCGTATCAAAATCGAGTAGCTCTAGATTTCCTGCTAGCAGAAAAAGGTGGCATGTGTTCCATGTTCCAAGACACCTGTTGCACCTTCATTCCTAATAATGCTGCCCTGGACGGCTCCCTTACTAGAGCCTTGCAAGGACTGCGAGCTCTCTCAGCAGAAATGAAGGCACACTCTGGTGTAGATGATTGGTTTAATAAATGGCTAGACAAGACCTTCGGTAAATGGCGAGCTTTCGCTGTGGCTTTCTTTATGTCTGCTGCAATATTCTTATCCATCCTCATAGTATGTGGGTGTTGCAGTGTACCATGCATGCGCTCCCTTTGCGTATGCTTCATTGACAAAACAATGTCAAACGGAGTCAGCTCTGGGATGTACACCCTGCTGCCCACTAAGGACTGTAGTAATCTGCCAGAAGGACATATCCCTTTTAAAGACCAGGAAGGGCCTGCTCTCTAAATTTTGATTGGTGGTGTGAGGTTCTAGTGAACCTCAAAGGGGGACTCACAAAATCAAAATTTCTGCTGAATTGCTATTTTCTACTGAAAATATATCATCTAATGCTCATTGCTGGAGTTGTGATCTGTGGTATTGTGAAGGTTTCAAGTTCCTGGAGGAAAGGTTTTCCATCCAGTACACAGGTGAGATAACCCGGATCGAGAAGGCAACGCTTTTGCAACCTTTTATTTGGATTTTTATAATAATGCATTTTATATGGATTTCTATTAATAATGCTATGTGAACTTTTTACAAAGTTCAAAGGGGGACTGAAGGGTGAAAAATACACTGGTGATACTCTGCACTGTTAATGAAAGTTTCTGCTTGCTGATGGATCCTAAAAGGAATGCAGTGCTTGCACGACCTGGTACGGGTCAGATTAATGACCTCTGCCCAGGCCGCCTTATAAGGAGTTTGTTTTGCTTAACGCTGCTCTTCAGTAAATTCTTGGTAACTGATGTAATAGTGACCACACCTCAAAAAAGCATAAAAACAGTGGAAGGCTGGAAAGGCGTTGGCTTTTACACACTTTTCACTTTCACTTACTTGTGTTGAGAGACGTAATCTGACAACCAAGATGGCTGCGCCCAGTAAGACCGCTGAGTTTCATGCCGGTAAAAAGTTACTTTTCTTGTAATACACACGGGGAAACTGACAAACAAAGCACGGGAAAGTTTGGCGATGCCACCTAAGAAGCCAGTCGGCAAAGCAGAGATGGAGAGCGAGATGCAAGAAATTCGTAAGTCCCTGAACCTCATGACGGAGGAGCTGCCTAAAGCGACCGAGCAGCTAGCGACCCTGATGGGACTTTTCGATGAAGTCAAGCAGCTCAGAGACTTGATCAGAGCGAAAGGTCAAACCATAAATGAACTCGAGAAAAGGATTGATCAGCTGGAGCCATATACCCGGATTGATGACGTTATTATCACGGGACTGACCGTAAAACCACGATCTTACGCCAGAGCGGCAGTGGGGGGCAGAGAGGTCGGCGCGGATGCTGAGCCCGAGGACCTGCAGTCTCTGGAGCAACAGGTCGTGTCATTTTTGAGGGATAAGGATATACACATCGATAAAGAAAACATTGCAGCCTGCCACACCTTACCAAGGCGTGGAACGAACAAACCTGCGATCATTGTGCGTTTCGCCAATAGAAAACACAAAAGTGAGCTACTGAGACAAGGGAAGAAGCTGAAAGGAACATCTGTTTACTTAAACGAGCACCTAACAAGGAAAACTGCGGAGATCGCTCATGAAGCACACATCCTGAGGAGAGACAACAAGATAAAAGTAACATGGAAGAGGAATTGTAAAGTATTCATTCAGCTAAAGGGGTCCGCTCCGGAACAAGCCAGAGGCATGCTGGTCAGAGAACTACAAGATCTTCATCAGTTTAGATGAGGCCCTTGGATTACAAACTTTACGTCTGATGGAGCGTATCTTTATTTCATTTATGGATTATTTTTTGCGTTGGTCAAAGTGACAAAACATAAGGACATACCAAAAATTATTATTAGGAAGATAACTAAGCTGAATTCTAATCGAGACTCTACTGTTGGTAGAGACATGACGTGGGCTTGGACAACAGGGGTCGCTAAGGGGGTACTGTATTCTATGTGGTTTGCTGTACATGTGTGTGCGGGTTGGTCAGAGCGTGCATGCTGTCATTGTGTCTGTGTACTGTGTGTGCATTTATTTGTGCTAGTGTATGTGCAGGCCTATGAGTAAGCATGTGTGTATGTGTAAAACTTTATATCGAACATAATCATGACAGAACCAATGACTGATATCAAAACATTGTATAACACCGTGGAACACAAAACAAATGGAGTTGATTACATTGATCCAGATAGAAATTTTTATAATAACATAATATATGACAGTAAGTATTATACTGATGAGGAATTCAATAATATGAATATGGAGGGATCCCTAAGTGTAATATGTTTTAATAGCAGGAGCCTGTATAAAAACTATGATAATATCAAGAATTATGTCAGCAAACTTAAGAAATTCATGGTTACAGCAATTTCTGAGACTTGGTTAGATGATAATAGGGTAAGTGAAGTTGAAATGGAAGGATACAAATTGTTTAATATTAATCAAATATACAAAAAAGGAGGAGGTGTAGCTATTTAGGTAAATAATATCCTGGAGTGCAAAATTGTTGAAAATATGTCAGTTGTAGTTGAGAATGTTCTTGAATGTATAACTGTAGAAATTGTGTTAGAAAAATCAAAAAAGATTGTTATTAGCTGTGTGTATAGGGCTCCAGGAACATGTCTAGATACATTCAAACGATTGATGGCTTATTTTGCAATTTAAAAAAGGAGCATATTGTTTGCGGTGACTTCAATGTAAACCTATTAAACTCACACAACGGTACAAAAACAATAGACTTCATAACAACTATGTACAGCAATAATCTAATACCACTAATAGCCAAACCTACAAGAATCACAACCAATACTGCCACACTAATAGATAATATATTCACTAACTCTCTTGGAAATCAAATTACTGCTGGCCTTCTCATTAACGACATTAGTGACCATCTTCCAGTTTTCTGTATCCACCACCAACTTCTCAAAAAGATAACCACACCCTGTCACGGGTGCGGGGGGGAAGGACCCAGGCGCAGGCAGGGTACAAAAGTGTTTACTGTCCAAAATAAGGGAATCCAGAACTCAAGGAAAACCGGGAACTTGGGAACACAGGAACAAAAAGGCAAACGGAGCAGAGGTGCAGGCAGGGACAAGGAGGCACACAGACACACCTGGAGCACGGGACTTAAATACATGGCAGGGCAGGTGAGGCACATTAGGGAGTAACGAGGCGGGAGAACATGAGGGCAGACAAACAGAACAGGGGCCTTACCTATAAAGCTTGCGGCGCACAAAACGAGCCCCAAACCTTGCTGTGCCGCCCCTCTGCGCCAAAGCAGGTACCTATACACATTTTGCGAAGGGAAAAAATGCGCGTGACTTTGCGGTCCTCACCGCCAACAAAATAGCTGCCGTACGGGACCGCACAATTCAGAAAAACTACGTGGAGACGACTAAGCAGAAGGAAACGGAATTGAAAAGCCTATATTTGTCCCGCATGGGGAAACTGCAGGGCTGCAGCGGCAAGAAACGTAGAAAGAAAAGTAGAAAAATACAAAGCCCAACCATACAAGGAAAAGTTAAATATAGTTTGTATGTAAAATTAGATATAATTGCATAACAGGAATATACTGACCGACACAACTAATTATTTAAGTTGAATTAAATATAACGGAAATAAATCGGAAGACACATTTAATTAAATAATAGATAGAAGCCGACAGATATAAATCAAACATAATTTACACCAAGATCCAAGACAGATATAACGAAATAAATAACAGACATAAGTTCGATATAATTTAAATATACATTTAAGACAGACAGTGAGTGGTGATGATTGCACATGAGGGGAGACACTTTGAGGAAGTCATGTTCAGTGCGCTTTGGAATGTTTCCATCCTGTACCCTCACCTTTCTACATCTTCTAAAAAAAACACAAAATAAATAGTTCACAGGGAGCAATCAAACACATCACATATAAACATATACAATGTCTTTGTCTCTGCACTTACAAATACCGACTGTCCCTTGTATGACAATTTTTCTCAGGATACACACTTCAAATTGTTCACAATTAAATGGCAAACTGACACAAAAAATGTTTGCTATTTTGCCATGGCAATATCTGACGTCCGAACCCCGAATCATCCCGGGTTCACAGCCTCTATGCTGCAGCGCATTAAATCCTGTTGACTCCAGAGGCAAAACAATTCAGATAATGCCTGGACGCACAATCATATTGTGCAACCAATTCCACTACATTTTTATGTTAAGTTTTTTTTTCCTTTTTTTTAAAGGTGTTTCCGCAATGTTGAGACTCTATGAATTATGACAACTCACCTTCAAGTCGGACCACTTTTTTCACTTCAGCAGTAGTGCGCCCGATGGCTCTGACCATGTTGTGGTCACCTGCTCCCACTCAATATTTTTCCGTCTGTCCCTCCACTGCTGTGTCCTCCAGAGAGGACAGCAGACCGGCTCTCCACCTCACCAATAACGGCAGCAGCATCACCCCAATCCTCCTCAGCGGCAGATCCACCGCTTGCATGCGGCGCGTCTCACCTGCCGGCGACACTTGTGTTCTGCAGCGAGACGCTGATCGCCTTGAAAGGAAAAGCTGCGTTGTCCTCTGCTGAATGTGCGATTAAATTGTAAATGCCATGATTATGCACACTTTTGCTCATTTGGCTGATCATAATTTTTTTTTCCTATCGTTTTCGTTCGTTTCTTTATGTTTGGAATAAGATTTAAAATGTTGCTTTTTTTTTTTTATTTGAGTGCTTCAACACAACCCGCCCGAATGTCATTAAAATCTTAATTTTTCGACACTTCATCCGCCTGATCCGCGGTTATCTGCAGGTTCCGCGCGTGCGCCTCACCGTCTAATATACCCAAATTCATTCATGAGTTCATTTGCATACCCATATATGGTGCCAAGGGGTGGAGTTGTACGGAGATAATTTTGTGTCTTTATTATTCAATCAATCAAAAAAGGTTTTGCAAACAAAAAAGAGAGTTGAGACCAAAAAACATAAAGTTGCAATCAAAAAATAAAAGTTCAATCAAATAGAATAAATCTGAGAACAAAATTATTTAAGTGGCAACCCAACCAATTTTTTTTTTGACATCAAAACAGAAAAAAGTTTTGGTTTTGAATTAAAAAGTTTTGGTTGCAAATTCAAAAGTTTTGGTTACGAATCCAAAAGTTTTGCTTGCGAATCTGACTGAACCCAATGGGCGGGGCCAACACTAGTGGAAGAGAGAAGAGCTCCTATTGGTTGCTTTGACCTCGCTCCTCCACCGCCTGTCTCCGCGCTGTTGCTGCAGCTTCCGCATTCGGTAAAGGCCAGTAGACATTACAGGATTATTGGCGGTTATCCATGCCCGAACCATGGGCCGAATTTTGTCCCAGTTTTCTCCTCCCGAATGATGCCAAAGGTCTGATTGTCAGGAGTATGTAAATGAGTTCGGGTCCGATTTTCCTGTCGTGTGCGGTGTGTTCCGAGAGGTTTTTTTTTTTTTTTTTTTTTTTTTTCCAATCGGAGCCGCTCGGGAGGCGTTGGAAGCCGAGATCGTAGATAATGAACATGTTTAATATTTCCGATCGCAAATCCTGTGGTGTGCGGTGCCCTGCTAGACGATCAGCTCAGAGCCGACCTGTCCACACCCTCAGAATAAAGCTCCCTGATCAGCCGAACAGTTCCGTTTTACCGAGGTGTTGAAAAAAAAATCCCCTCTCAGCTGTCAGAGCTGGATACATGAAATCTTTGAAATATATTCACTATATGACAGTGAAACAGAAAAGCTCAGCAGTGCAGAAAACGAGAGGTTATTCCTCAATAACTGTATCGCTCCCGGATGAACTGGATTTCATTCAGACCCAAACCCAGATCTGGTTCACTCATCTGCATCTCGCCAGTCCTGCAATAATCCCAATGTTTCAATTCATCTCCATTATTAACCATCACGAAAGAATTGCAAAAACAACTTTCTGAGGACTTGGACGTATAATGAAACTTTTTCCTAATCAATGCATTTTAATTCTGGTCTAAACCATTCAATCTGGGGACAAAAAATGATTTAAGCTATTTGGTGATTTTTTAAAAAAGTAGCTTGTCCGTCACAGATTGCTATAGCTTATTTCTATACTGTTTCTCTCTGGAGTGGAACGTAAAAAAAAAGAAATAAACACACATGAGTGAGCTAAATTATTATCAAATACGGGGTAAATTATAAGAAAATGATGTCAAACTACATATGTTCCCCTCGTCCCCTGTACCATTTAAACTCTCTGTCAGTAAACACTCCGTGCTGCGCGCACGGGGGGGGTGCTCTGAAAGAACGGAGCCGATATGAATGAATGACGTGAGGGAATAAGCTCCTCGCTTATTATTAATAGTGGAGATGAATGTAAACACAAGACTGAAGGGAAAACGCTCAAAATCAAGTTTGACTCCGCGAGATTTTGAAGAGCGAGGAGCCGATTCTCCAATGAAGAATCTTCTCGTGTGTTCCACAGGACACCACACGCTAGAAGGTCAGGAGAGGAAGATCTGGTGCAATCTGTCCTCTGTTGTCTTCCAGTGTGTGGTCTCTGAATCGGGGAAGATTGAAAAAAGCCTGTAATGTCTACTGGCCTTTACCGAATGCGGAAGCAGCAGCAACAGCGCGGAGACAGGCGGTGGAGGAGCGAGGTCAAAGCGACCAATAAGAGCTCTTCTCTCTTCCACTAGTGTTGGCCCCGCCCATTGGGTTCAGTCAGATTCGCAAGCAAAACTTTTGGATTCGTAACCAAAACTTTTTAATTCAAAACCAAAACTTTTGAGCTTGCAAGCAAAACTTCACAATTCAAAACCAAAACTTTTTTCTGTTTTGATGTCAAAAAAAATTTGGTTGGGTTGCCACTTAAATAATTTTGTCATCAGATTTATTCTATTAGGGTTAGGGTTAGGGTTAGGGTTAACTCTCTTTTTGTTTGCAAAACTTTTTTGATTGATTGAATAATAAAGACACAAAATTATCTCCATAGAGTTGGGGCGGGATTGTGGGTGTGATCGGCCACCGACACGTTCTCTGCAGGATTTGAAACCGTGACTTGGAAATTGCGAACAGCTGTGCGGCGGACTTTTTTTGGCTCCTGAATTTTTTTTGCGGACAGAAGTTTGCGTTGCGTTCCCACGCACCATTATTGTCAGATTTTCCAGCAGGGTTTTATAGGTGAGGCCCCAGGTCTTTGTAATGCACCTCACACTAACAACACAGAAAATCAATTTAAAAACACCAGCACCATTCAGTATGACTGCTGATACACCTCATAATATTTTTGATGTAATGATTGTAGAGATGATGGCAATGGTGACAATAATGATAATGATGACTATTGCAGTGATGATGTTTGCAGTAATAAGGATAACAACTGTAGAAAAATGTAATTTGCTTTCCTTTTCTATATATTGTAGTTATAATAAAAACATATAGTAATAGTTGTTGTGTATAATAGTATATGTAAATATAGGATGTAATAACAGGTATGTAGTGTGTAGATTATGAAAAAAAAAAATTCTACTTAGCCGACTGAAACTTACATTGAATGTGCAAGGGGTGGGAGTTTATAAGCTTGTCTTCTTCCCACTCCTTTTCGAGGTACAGACAAGAAATCTTTTTATAGCACACTTTTTGCTCTAATGCTGTACTGTACAATTTGTTTGTTTTCTTGTTTTTTGGTTTACCAAATGTGGCTTTTTTTGTATGGAATATTGTACAGTACATCTTTAATTTATTTTGTATTTTTGTATCTCGAAATAAATTCATTCATTCATTCATTCATACAGACTCTGTACTGTGATCTGCTCCCTGACTGCGCATCTTGCAATAAAAGACGTCCTTTCTGCTGGACTTTGGCTCCGAGTGATTTAATCCTTTCCCAGACAGAGAAAACCCTTCATGCCCCATGCTGCAAACAGGAAGTGGGACGTCTCCCAAGTGACCATATCATACGCTCATGTCCAAATTTATAAATGCCAATCCCAGAGTGGAAGTTGTTGTATGCCCAGGTTTCTGATGTACATGTGTTTGATAAATGAGGGTCCATGTGTGTCAAAGTATAACGGTGCATTCTTCTCTATATTACTTCTATTATTATTGCACATTTTGTTCTTATAGTGGTAATGCATTGCACTTTTATTTCACTTATTCATTTTATTCTGGACATTTGTTATTTTATAATCGTATGGGGGTTTTGTATTTTCTGTGCAGCAGACTCCTCTGTCCAGACATCACGACCTTGACCTTGACACATACAATGAATATCAACACCCTTCTGCCTCACAGCTGATTCTCAGTGCCAGGAGTCTCAGACATCAGGCCGACAGGGTGACTTAGCATGGCGACAAAAGTACAAAGACAGGGAACCACTTTTACTAATTTATTCAACAGGGATCAGAATGTTTAGCAGAGACGCAGACATTACACAGCAGTGACACCGAAGCTGAGAGAGGCAGCGATGGAGCAGAACGCATGAGCCGCAAATGGTGGAAGATTTATTTGCATGTTTTGTTTTGTTTTTTTTTCCAGGGGGTTGGGGCACCATTTGTCAGCAATAAAAATGGCATAATGGTGATATTGCTTTTACTTTTCTTTAAAAACTCAACTTAGACACCCTGGCTCCTCACCCCATGTACAGTAACTCAATCTTCTTCGTAGTGTGAAAATCCCAAATCACAACTTTGTCTAACCTGAGATGGCAGAACTCTTCCATACAATGGATCCACAAAATAAGCCATCATTAAACCACTATTGTCAGTTCTTCCAGAGAAAAGCATTTTGGTTGGGGGGGGGGGGGTTGTTGTTGTGTTTATAAAATGTGATGGAATATGCGGGGTATTTGTGGAATTTTTATGCGATGAAATTGCTGCTAGAATTCCAAAAAACCTTGGTCTGATGAATAAGCAAACAAAGTGATTCCCTCAACACCCTGTTCTCACTGGATTACTACCTTAATGTATATTGTCAAAATGATTTCTAATGACTTTCTATGATAAGCAAGGAGATGACATGAGGAAAACTAAGTGTCCATCTTATTTTTTGACACCAGAGCTTTACAAAAACAGAGTTGTAGAGTTTTGAAGGATACTTCTTTGTTAGAGATGACAAAATAATTTGGGAGGAGCAAGGCCTGTCACATCATCCACAAATCGATTCCATCTTTCCATCAAAGTTTCCATCTTGTTTTATTTGACACGGAGCTTTACTAAAAGAAAATGCTGAAACTTCTGTAAAAATGAATAAATAAAATAACAAAATAAAATGTGTACTGCCTATTTTACAAAACAGATATTTTCTATTAAAGTCTTTCCAATGCACAACGACAATCTCTTGCTGTAAGGTAATGCTTAACTCGACTTTGAGCTTATTTTTGTTTGCAAAAGAGGCTGATTTGTGGACTTCACCATGTCATCATTTTTCTTAAAGTTTTTAGCACAAAAAGAGGATTTGATAAGGGAGATCATTATCAGAAGCTGTGATATCAGGTACAGATCTGTAAAAATGTTAGACATACTGGAGGATCCTTAGAACCAATCAGCGTTGTATGGTTCCAAATCGTAATTGGGCAGTCATAATGCCAATCAATGTAGAAATGTGTTTGCGTGAGGACATATCATGTGGAGTCGCTGACTCTTTGCCCGCTCTGGTTTCGAGCCACACATGTGCAGACCATTGTTTAGGAAGTGACATGCAGTGGGAGCGACCATCGCACCTCATTCAGAAGCAGTTTGCTCCTCCCGCGAACACCTCCAAAGATGGCTAGCCAAAAAAAAACAAAACATTGTTTGAGATGGCAGAGGATAGAAGAAAGGCCATAGAAAAAAAGGGCAAAACGTGTGTTTTTCTCAGAGATTCATTTCCGAGGTGGCGGACATTCAAAGCACAAAAGCGATTTAGGACTGATCACGATGTGGGAAAGTTTCTGCTGGACAGGTAACATGCTTATCATCCCATTCAAATGTGTTTCTGTTGCATAAACACGTAAGACACTACTTTCTTATGAATGATTCAGTGTTTCCCCGAGGTTGAGAATTTACTTGTGATGGTGGGCTGGGCGGTGTAGGAGGATGTTGCGGTGTTTGATAAGTGCATTCACAATAATCTCGTCAAAGTGGTTTATGAACCATGTGTTATTTATTCTAGATACATCTTTAGCCTGCTTTAACATAAAAAGGACCCAAAAGAAAAACAAGAAAAAAATGAAGGAAAAATAGCCATTTAAAGCTACTTGCAAAGCTAGTTGCAAAGCTGACAGTTTGTGTCAGAGCAGTGTGTTTTTCTTGGTTTAGTAAAAAAGATCTCCAATGCCTTTCGGTACAGAAAGGATCGGGGGTTAGGTCAATTTATGTTGATGAGCATGCATGCAGCAAGATGCTCCCCTTGCAGCCTGTTCCTCAGTTCAGTTTTGATCTAAAAGAGAAAAAAAACTTGCATAACCATCATGCAAAAGAGCACAAGAAAATTAACTGAAATTATTCACATTGTGCTCTTATGCATTATGGTTTAAATCACTTACTAGAGCTGGGCGATATGGCCTCAAATCAATATCACGATAATATTCAGCAGCTCACCTCGATAACGATAAATGGACGATAATTATCTACTTGGGGGGGGGGGGGGGGGGGGGGGGCATTTAATCACAGCTTTTATTGTACTGGATTAAATTTATGAGAGTTTACTGTGGGCTCAGGTGGTGCAAACATTATTATTATTATTTCTCATTATATGGGGTCAATTTTCTTGAAATGCTATTAGATTTATCAAGATTAGGGTACAAAACATATCTATTAGGGGTGTAACGGTACACAAAAGCCACGGTACGGTACGTACCTCGGTGTAAGGGTCACGGTTCGGTACGTTTTTCGGTACAGTGGGGAAAAAGTAAAAAAAGCTCACAAATGTACCAGAACATTTTTCCCAAGCTTTCCCATGCGACACATTATTGGCCCAGTTTGCATGGTGTTTTTTCAATCCGATTGTAAACAATAGTATTAAACGCGAGTGTTTTCATGTACAGCATACAAAGCATCCATGCGCACAAAGTCTCACAAGGAACTTGCAGGTCTTCCTCTCTGCAGCAGCAGTCCTCAGCGCCAAGCAGAGAGTTTTTATCTGCTGATATCTGCTCAAATAATGTCCCAAAATCTCCATGATATGCTGTTGAAGGAGCGGCTGTTCCTCTGACCGCAGCACCGCAGTACGGAGCAGCACGTCTCGGTGTGAGCTCTGCGCCGCATGCCGATGTTTCGAATTAACTGGTGCCCGTGTTAACTTGTGACCAATAATGACTAAAACATCTAGTCGTTCTGGCGAACGTCGGTTATCGACAGTTACAGTGAGTGTATACGTTTAAAGTCTTTTGTGAGTCTTACTTTAACAACTGCTGTAATCAGCATGTGTTTACGCAGACCTCCGCTGTCATTCGTTAACACGGGAACCAGTTAATCCATAACACCAGCCGGCGATCGCTCGTATTCTGCTATAGAGCTCTTTGTACAACTCACTGTTGCGCGATTTGGTTCCATCTCGCCTCTCCAATGTTTTTTATGTCGGGGTTTTTTACTAAAAAAGTGTTTTTCCACCACCGTGGCGTTCTCTGCTGGTTTTTTGACTGTGCTGCTTCCCGTTTACTGGCACGTCACATGTCACTCCGTATGAGGGAACACAAGCGGAACAAATACTCTCCCGTAATCCGCTCCGCCACACGCTGCAGCTCTCATTCCGCTTGTACTTTTTCTTTGTTTGTTCATGTTTGGACCTGCTTGTTCTACTTCTTCTCTTCTGTGATAATGGTGGTTGCCGGCAGCTTTTAGGCTCATTACCGCCATCTAAGGTTGGATTTTTTTTTTTTTTAGTCACTGGTGTATTCGTCGTGTGATTGTGTGTGCCGAACCGTGACCCCCGTACCGTGACGGTACGGGACGAATACAAATACCGTTACACTCCTAATATCTATGTATCCTAACTTTCACAGCAACAGACGTCCAAATCCGACAGAACTCTGCTGGTAATGTAAATGTCTTCTCTGTGGGCTTTAGGGAAAATCCGCTGACTGGAAGACTATGGAAAATTATTAATGTTACGTGGTTCCAGATGTTTCCAGGGTGATGAAGTGTTATGAGCAGCTGAGAATGGAACACAACTGGATGTCTACCTGTCCCTGAATTACAAACGAGCCCAACTTGTTTGTTTACAGTCTCCCTCTCAGTTTCCTGTCAACACAGCATCCATTCAGGAAATATTTACATCCACGCAACACAACAAGGACTCAAAACGATGTAGTTCACCCA
This sequence comes from Salarias fasciatus, assembly GCF_902148845.1. Taxonomy (NCBI): domain Eukaryota; kingdom Metazoa; phylum Chordata; class Actinopteri; order Blenniiformes; family Blenniidae; genus Salarias; species Salarias fasciatus. The sequence continues at coordinate 11,402,354 of NC_043750.1, read as the reverse complement.
CCAGGCCTTCAGATGGCGCTGTCACTCTGACACAGAAACTCCAAAATGGAGGAGAAGACACAGAGCACGGACTAGGAGCTGCACATGCAGTGTGATATAAACAAACATAACACCAGAACATACGGCCTGTTCAATAAAAGAGCACGAGGAGCTTCTGCTGGAAAAAATCAGGCAATCAAGCTCATGAGGAGTTTACTTTCCGGGGCGGTCGACCAGCAGTAATCTGCAGCCCTGCAGGCTGTTAGCCTGTAGCCAGTAGCGGCTAAACTAGCATGTCTCCATGCTGTGTGTCCAGAGATCACGTCTGCTGGTTCGGATGTTCAGAGGGTTTGAACGGCGTCTGTCTGCTCTGCTGACAGCTTATTCGAGAGCAGATTGTCTTGGGCTTCTTCTGCTGGTTACTATGATTTTAACAGGAGTTGGTGGAGTCACGTAGTACAGTGTCTTAAAGGGGCATGAACACAGCCCACCTCCACAGCCAAAGCGGACTTTTTTTTAAAATACCGAATTTACCGGTAACTAGTTGCCACGGCCCCAATTCAAGTCGTCACTGACTTCGCCGGACCCAAGCCAAGTCGGCCCCGATCACCTCGGCCCCGACCGCCCCGAGGGTCCGTGGCAACTATTAACCGGCTGGCGGAATACACGGGGGTGGCGCGAGCATGTTGGTGCGTGCGCGCTTGACACCCAGTGTGAGAGACAGACCGCGTGTTTTTTTTTAATTCATCTTCTTGGGCGGGTGTCAATCTACTTGGGCGGGCCGCCCAAGTAAAGTTTATGTAGGGGAAACTCTGTATGATTGGTAGAAGAGTACAACATGATTACAAATATGTTTTAATCCTATGCGGAAAGATGATGCTCTAGCTGCGCGGATGTAAACAAACTGACATGCGACTGACGTGCACGCTCCCGACAGTCCTCATGCGGTGGGAGCTGTGCATACGCAGTGCTTCAGAAATGGCAAATCGGCCATGTTGTACGAAATAGGCGGGCTCAAGAAGGGCTGGACTCTCCACTTCTCTGGCGTTGCCTGCGGTGAGAGGCGGCGGCTGGTGTGGGTTTGCTTATAACCCCACAGCTCAGCCGACATTAGGGGTGCAACAGTTCAGTTAGAGCATTTTGGCTAACTTCTGTTAGCCCACTGCCACTGACTTTTGACCAATAGCGGCGATTTAACGCAGCAATGCCGCTGTTGGTGCCAGAGTTGGGAAGGAGGGAGAAAAAGTTCAGCTATGGTGGTGTTAGCATGAACGAGGTGGACTGTTTGCTTTGGATAATCCAATTATTTGGACTGATTGAATGCACTTGCCATGCTGTCTATCGAGACGGACTTCATACAAAAACTACCAGACTTCAATGACATGGTGGTTAATCTGTTTGCATCCCAGAAAGGCGTCGATGTGAGCTTCTTTTCAAATAAGGTAGGCCCATGTTGACCTGTTTAAGGACTGTGACGCCTTGTTTTGCTAAGGTTAGCTGTTGTACTGAAGGCATGTTTGGCACTACATGTCACCAAGCAGTTGCAGCAGGCTATGTGTAGGCAGTCGTTGAAGTTGGGTTTGAACACGTCTGCAGTGCGCAAATGTGTGCGTGTGACAGAGAGAGAGAGAGAGAGAGAGAGAGAGAGAGAGAGAGAGAGATGATGTAGAGCACTAAAAAAATATACTGCACCTGTAATTGATGTAACTGTGTATCTTAAGTGATGTTGCTTTTGCAACTCTGTTAACTATGTAATCAGTATTATGCAAGCATTTTAGTCCCCCCAACAAATTTCACCACCAGCCGCCACTGCTGAGGAATGAATCAACTCTGAACTCTTGAAAAAATACTTTGCATGGCATACCTGAACACAAACCCTGCTCCTCAGTACAGCAGTACAGCTACACAGCAGACTGAGTATATAATATAAAGTGTGTTAACTGTCAATACAGCTCCTGGTGCTGCTGCTGGACTGTAGGACTACTAGAGGAACACAGTCTGAATTGATGGAGTGATAAACGTCAGTTTTCTGTAGGTTAGAGGTTAAAGGTCATGTTGTTTTTAATTGAAGTAATTAGAGTAAGTTACTGATTACATTTCTGACAAGTAAACTTGTAGGGATGGGACGAGATCTCGTGTCATGAGATCTCAAGAGATCGAATGCTGCGAGATTGAGTACGTTTATATAAAGGCAAAAACTCTTTATTAACTGGAATATTGACGGAATAATACATATAATATGCTCATATTCATATTTAAAAACCAGGTCGAAAGGGACATGAAATACTGTTCTGCGCATGTTCTATCCGCAAGGAATCTTGGTCTTTTGAGTACACAAACTACTTGTGATACAGTTTAATTGATACGACGTAAAGAAAATGTGCGGAAACGATCGTTCAGTTCTTCTGTTTTATTGAAAAAACGGTGCATCGCATTAATGAACATTTTACCACGTCTTGCCGGCTCACACTATTTTTCTAACAATATGCAGAGAGAGCCTGCAGCGGCTGCGACGCCCTTCTTCCTCTGTGGTGTCTGTGTAAAATAAAGTTGAACATGCAAACAGCACACCTAGTGGCATAAAGTGCAAATGCAGTCATGGCGTCATCTGTGCGCCGCGGTCTGAATGGGAATAGGCGAACTAGGCAGCTGCCTCGGGCGCAGTGTACAGCGGAGGGCGCCGTGGCCGTACAAGGGGCGCTCCGATATGTCCGTGCTCCGACGCTGCATGTGAGTACCGTGACGCTCCCCACACCTCAGCACTGAATCGTGTCGTCTCAATCTCGTGGACTTAATCTAGCGAGACATCTCGTCTCGTGGAATTTGTGTCTCGTCCCACCCCCAGTAACTTGTAATTGTACCGGACTACAGTTTTAAAGTAACCCCTCCAACCCTGCTGATATATCATGTCATCAGGGAGATTTGGAAGTGGGTGTAAATAGTTTCTACTAACCTGCCAGCTATTGTGAAAACTAGTCCAAACTTTATCAACCTGTCCAATGCTATTGTTTCCAGCCCAACATAATTAAAAGAAGCACAATTGGGAAGAAACCAACCCAATCTGGCAACACTGCAGGGGACACGGAGCAGGAAAGACGCACATGCGACTAAAGACGCAGCGAAACGACAAACAGAACACAGACAGCCCTTTAATGGTCCTGGTGACTGGCATCGCACAATCGGGCACAGGTGAACCACATCAGGGTGGGGAACAGCAGTCAGCGTGAGGAGGGAAAGTCACAGAGCCTGGAACGAGAGACAGTTGGAGCACACCACAAACTTCATTATTATACCTTGGTTCGTCGTTCTTCGGGGGGTTCGCAGCTTTCCGATGACGGGTCAAGTCACACTTCAATCCAACGGGGACAAAATGGCTCCTCTGTTAAGTAAATGCAACATTTTTTCCACTTTCTGTAAGGGTATATGTGAAGTTCTATTAACGAAAATGCGAGGGTATGAAATGATGCAAGAACCAAATAGTTTGCAAGTTTTGCGCAGAAAGCAACAACAATCTATGCAACAAAGGTGTGGCCTATTGGAAAAAATCCAGGCGCTGCATGAATATTCAGAGTTTGACTGATTATTTGTTGAATTAAGACATCAATAATCATGTTTCTCTGTAGGGACTGTATGATACAACTGCATGCTACGTATTCTCCCCAGGAAAAAAAGTGTTTATCTACAGATTCATGAAAGCGAGAACCTCATTCATTTAACATACTTTGTTGATTTTCACTCCTGATGGTTAAAGCAGAGTTTGGAAAAAGATTTTGTTTCTGAGTTGTTTTAAATAATTGGTGAAACAAGAAGAAGCTGCTGCAGAATAATTTCCATTCCTAAAAACATTTTTACCTCATATATTCATTTTCTGCCGCTTTATCCCTTTTGGGGTCGCGGGTGGCTGTGGGCGAAGGCGGGGTACACCCTGGACAGATCGCCAGTCTGTCGCAGGGCTGACATGTAGAGACAGACAACCATTCACTCACACATTCATACCTAGGGACAATTTTAGGGTGACCAATTAACCTACCATGCATGTTTTTGGACCGTGGGAGGAAGCCGGAGTACCCGGAGAGAACCCACGCACACACGGGGAGAACATGCAAACTCCACACAGAAAGGCCCCAAGCCCCGGCCGGTATTTGAACCCAGGACCTTCTTGCTGTGAGGCAAGAGCGCTAACCACCGCGCCACCGTGCGGCTACCTCATATATATGATGAAATTTGTGTCATCTTGTTGCATAACAAGATGACACAAATTTCCACTGTTTTACAGTATGACAAGTAAATGAATTTTATGTGAAGGATATACCTCATATATCCTTCACATAAAATTCATTTACTTGTCATACTGTAAACAGTGGAAATTTGTGTCATCTTGTTATGCATTTTACTTTTGTAACTGTTGATCAATAAGTTTTGGCCGTGACGGATAGCCTTTGTTGTTTAGCTGGTTTTGAGATTTTTCACCAAAGTTGAATTGAAGTGAATGATAATGTGACTTCACACCTATATAAAGAAATAACTAGGAAATGAAATCTTTTTTTGTAATCTTTTGGAAATGAAATCACTGATTCTTCTGCGGTCAGAGTCATGTCAATCTTTCCTGTGTGTAAATGATCTACTCAGTTTTCCATTCGATTGTTTGCCAAATATGCTTGGTTTTTGTTAACCAGTCAAAGCACATGCAAAATCACATCCTCAAAAGCTCTGACACTGTAATGACACTACTAAAGAAGCATCACAGCAGAGGACAGTTTCAGCTTGAATTTCAGAGGGATAACAATGGAAAAACAGACACTCTTCTTCTTTTAGCTTCTGTTTTTTGTGCAGCAGTTGAAGGAGAAGTAGGAACACACTATTATGTTTCTAAAGCCATGAACTGGAACGATGCTCAGACTCACTGTAGAAAATATTACACCGATCTTTCTTGTGTGAACGACCAGAAAGACATGGAGAAGATCCTGAAAGCTACAGAGAGACAAGCAAGCCCAGAATGGAACATGGCATGGATCGGCCTTTATCGAGATCCTTCAAATGCCACTCTCTGGAAATGGTCAGGAGGAGGATACGTTACATACACAAACTGGGCCACAGGTCAACCAGATAATTATTTCAATCGAGAGAACAGAGGAACGATCTATCGATCTGGAAAATGGTATGATGTCAATGAACACTTTCACTTTACTTTTTTCTGCATCAAGATTTCTGAGCTGAAGCATGAGAAGAAGACTTGGGAGGAGGCTCTGGAGCACTGCAGAGAGGAGCACCGTGATCTGATCAGCATCGCCTCTGAAACCGACCGTCTTCTCGCACAAACTGAGATGCAGCGCCACGAATTGACTGAACATGTGTGGATCGGCCTGCGTTTCCTCGCTGACCAGTGGCTGTGGGTGGACGGAGAGACAATGGTGTACAAAGCCTGGCCTGAAGGAGGAGACGAGGACCACCAGTGTCCAACGTGGAGACGCTGTGGAGCTCTGACAGTGGAGGGACTGTGGGGAAACTATAACTGTGAGGAGAAACGTTACTTTCTCTGTAGATGAGACATTCTGGAGAACAAGTTCAAAATGTATGGCTTCATTTTAACAAAATGTTGTTACAACATCAAAAAGGTTTAGTCAATAGAGAATATAGGACACAAAAAATGAATTGAAAAAAATGCATGTGTATTCGTGTACTCGAACCAGTGTAGATCCTGATCGAATATGATAATTACTGTGGAACTAATCATTCTCTTATTCTTGTGTGTTCTTGTTGTTGATGATCTTATTTCCCAGGTAAATCTGTTCAAACCTAAAAATGATCTATTGTGGTGGTAAATAAATACAATTTTCCATTGCTTGAATAATAAAACATGTTACTGAGTGCTTCTACTGCTCATGGGATGTTTATTAATTGTATTATGACTGAAATTAATCACAAAATTGTAACAAGGGCAGAGTGATTTCAGATATTGTCACAAAAATACTGAAAGGTTCGAATGCACACAGGAAAATTGAAAGTGTTATTTCAACTCCCACAGAGTTAAATGTAACACTTTTTCTGTTTATATATTTCTCATGGACTCCGAGTTTAATTTACACTTTTGAAAGTGTTAACATTTGAACTCCCTCATAGTGTTACATTTTTAACACCCACAGAGTTATTTTATCACCAATAAAAGTGTCTTTTTTTACACCAAGATTTGTTGTTTTGTAACACGAGGTGTGCAAATTTATTAGATTTTCAGAGTAAATTTTTTACACTTCCAGTATATTATCAACACTAAGAAGTGATGCATCTTTACATTCATCAAGTGAATTTGTAGTATTCAGTTTTTTTGTTTAACCTATCTGAGGTGTGTTTTTAACTTGGAATTGTGTAATTCTGTTTCACTCAAGGTGTTTTGTATGTCACAGGTGGCTGGAGGCAATCCCAGCTGCTGAGGGCGAGGACAAGGTCACCAGTCTGTCGGAGGGCTAACACAGAGACATACAACCATTCACACTCACACGTAGGGGCAATTTCAGGTGACCAATTAACCTGACATGCATGTTTTTGGACCGTGGGAGGAAGCCAGAGAACCCATGCACACACGGGGAGAACATGCGAGCTCCACAAAGGAATCGAGTCCCGGCCAGTACTTGAACCCCAGGACCCTTTGCTGTGACGCAAGAGCGCGAACCACTGCGTCACCGAGCTTGACAGTCACGCATTCCGGTTGTTTGTCACGCACTCACGCCACACATTGTATTTCTCACGCTGAAAAAAAAAAAAAAATACCAGAAAATTTGTCTGGTGCTCCGCTGCTATGGAACCGGGAGGAATCAAACACGTGTGCAAGCAATGTCCCTTACCTGTCAATCAAACAAGGAAAAGGGCGGGCTAAAATAGCACAACAACCAATGGAAAAAAAGCATTGTTATCATGTGAGTCTGCTGGAGAGTGAGTGGCAGTGGGCGTGAAACACCCGGATGTAGAATTTAACTCAGGCAGGAGTGTAGACACTTGACACCCTGAAACAGCTCCACCACCAGAGCTTTATCAGCACGGCAGGTGTAAAAACAACAACCACTTTAACACCCGGTAACTCGAAATGTTTTACACTGCGAAATCAACACTATAGAATTTGTTGTGTACACATGTGCCAATTTGCCACAAAACATACATGTGGCATAAGACTTCATGCCGAATCAAAACGATCTGAAGGTCACCACAATCGGGTGTAGTGTCCCATGCTGGAAAAAGGAAGTGGGACGTCTCCCAATTGATCATATTGCGAGGCAGATTAATAATTAATCAGTTCACCTTTCTGTGTTTGTGTGAATGTGTTATCCTTTATTATTGTTTATCTGTGTTACTATTAGTGCATGTCACGTGAGCGTGCACGTAAAATGTTATCCGTGTTTTGACGTAACTGTTCAGTCTGTTGTTGGTTGTTGTATGGTGTTCACAGTTCCCTGCATGGACGGGCTGATCTGCCGTTCTGTGCCTGAGCCAGACACCACAACCCAACCCAGTCCACGGACGCTGCTGTAAGAACCTGTTATGACATATTTTTCTACTGAAGAAGATAAAAGATTGGAAAAGACAATCCTTGTTGTGCTCTCTGCTTTAAACCCCACGCACGGCCGGAAGAGGCCACAACACACCAAGAACCCACAGCACAACAATATCGTACGCTCATGTCCAAATTGATAAATGCCAATCTTAGAGTGGAAGTTGTCGTATGCCCAGGTTTCTGACATATGTCTGTTTGCCCATGTGAGTCACAGTATAACGGTGCATTCTTCTTTATATTGTTTCTATTATTATTGCACCTTTCGTTTTTATAGTGGTAATGCATTGCATTTTTATTTCACTTATTCATTTTGTTCTAGACATTTGTTATTTTAAAATTGTATGGCGGTTTGTGTTGTCTGTGCAGCAGACTCCTCTGTCCAGACATCACAACCTTGACCTTGACCTTGACCTTGACAAATATAATGAATATCAACACCCTTCTGCCTCACAGCTGATTCTCAGTGCCAGGAGTCTCAGACATCAGGCCGACAGGGTGACTTAGCATGGCGACAAAAGTAAAAAGACAGGGAACCACTTTTACTAATTTATTCAGCAGGGATCAGAATGTTTAGCAGAGACGCAGACATTACACAGCAGTGACACCGAAGCTGAGAGAGGCAGCGATGAAGCAGAACGCATGAGCAGCAAATGGTGGAAGATTTATTTGCTTGTTTTGTTTGTTTTTTTGTATTTTTTCCAGGGGATTGGGGCAAAATTTGTCAGGAGTAAAAATGGCATAATGGTGATATTACTCTTATTTTTCTTTAAAAACTCAACTTAGACACCATGGCTCCTCACTCTATGTAACTCAACCTTCTTTGTAGTTTGAAAAGATCCCAAATCACAACTTCGTCTAACGTGAGATGACAAAACTCTTCAAGGCAATGAATCCACAAAATAAGCCATCATTAAACCACTATTGTCAGTTCTTCCAGAGAAATGCAATGGGGGTCGGGGGTCGGGGGTGGGGGGTTGTTGTGTTTTTTGGGGGCAAAAATCCCTGATTATGTGATTTGTTCTCTTAAAAAATGCGATGGAATATGCTGAGTATTTATGGAATTTTATGCGATGAAATTGCTAGAATTCCAAAAAACCTTGGTCTGATGAACAAGCAAACAAAGTGATTCCCTCAACACCCTGTTCTCACTAGATTACTACATTAATGTATACAGTCAGACTTATTTCTAATGACTTACTATGATAAGCAAGCAGATGACATGAGGGAAACTAAGTCTTCATCTTATTTTATTTGACACCAGAGCTTTACACAAAGAGAGTTGCAGAGTTTTGAAGGATACTTCTTTGTTAGAGATGCCAAAATAATTTGGGAGGAGCAAGGCCTGCCACATCATCCACAAATCCATTCCATATGTGAAAGGGCTCATTTTGGAAGACGGAGCCATGGTGGATGGTTAAGGGTGCAGGGAGGTGGACCCATAGAGCCACACACAGCCGGAGGTCAGAATCAAGCTCATTTTACTGTCCATCAATGAAACAAAAGCGAAGAGTCCAAAACAAAGAGCATTCCAAAAGCCACAAACAGAAAGTACCGAGGAAAATCCAAGAAGGTGAAGTCCACCACGGACTTGGAAGACCAAGAAGGAGAGCCGCTCCCACTCACAAACAGGGACTTCAAATCCAAGGAGCACCACAAACAGACCTCCTGACCTCAGGAGATGAGGCAGGATTGCCAGATCTGACTCACTGTTTCCAGCCTAAATACAATGTAGTTCAAGTTCAAGTTCAAGTTTATTTGTCATGTACATTAGGGTACAGGGTACCATAAGCAATGAAAAATGGTTTACCTTCAGCACCCTCTCTGCAGTGAATAAAAAATAAAATAAAAATAAATAGTAAGTACAGTTTAAAAAACACAACACCAACAACAAAAAAATAAAACGTTATCAGCGCCTCCTCAGGCTAATGTTCATGAGCCGCACCGCCTTAGGATAAAAACTATCTCTGAATCTACAGGTCTTGGTACGTGGGCAGCGCAGACGTCTTCCAAATGGCAGGTAGGAGAAGAGAGCATGAGCAGGGTGGCTGGGTCCTGCATGATACTCAGGACCTTTTTTCTCACAGCGCTTTTCAAACAGCTGACCAATTTGAGGCAGAGGGGATCCAATGATTCCTGATGCAGTTTTTACAGTCCGCGCCAGCCGAGCCAGATCATGTTTTGTAATGTTTCCAAACCACATCAGGAGACCAGAGGTCAGAACGCTCTCTATTGTGCAAATGTAGAAGTTTGTGAGAATTTCTTTGGACAGACCATATCTTCTGAGGCGTCTCAGAAAAATAGAGTCTCTGCTGGGCCGTTTTAATGGCACAGCTGATTTGAAGAGACCAGGTAAGATTGTCACAGAGATAAATGCCCAGGAACTTAAAGCTGTTTACCACCTCAACTGGAGTGCTGTTAATATGAACAGGTCCACAGATAGATTTATTCCTCCTGAAATCTATGATGAGCTCCTTTGTTTTTCCCACGTTCAGGGACAGATTGTTCTGGTGACACCAAGTGACCAGGCTTTGTACCTCTTCTCTATAGTACACCTCATTGTTGTCAGATATAAGACCTATGACTGTCGTATCATCTGCAAACTTGAAAATCCTGTTCGTGGGATGTCTTGCCACACAGTCAGAGGTATACAGATTATACAGCAAAGGACTTTAACAACATCCTTGGGGGGCCCCGGTGTTTGAAACAACAGTAGGTGGTCCCTACCCTCACAGTCTGTGGACGGCCTGTCAGGAAATCATGTAACCATTGACAGATGGAATAGCTAAGGCCAAGATCTTTTAGCTCAGTTACAAGAATAGATGGAATAATTGTGTTGAAAGCACTGCTGTAATCAACTAAAAGCATCCTGACATATCTACCTGGCCGGTCTAGATGTTGTAACACAGTGTGGAGGGCCAATGAGACAGCATCCTCCACAGCTCTATTTTCCCTGTAGGCAAATTGTAGCTGGTCGGTGGTAGCACACAAGTTTTTGTTTATATATTGTTTAATCAGCTGCTCAAAACACTTCATTACCACTGAAGTTAGGGCTATGGGCCTAAAGTCGTTCATCGTAGTGACAGAGGATTTCTTTGGCACAGGCACTATTATAGATCGTTTAAAACGTGGGAACTTCACAGAGTGATAGTGACAAGTTAAAAATATCCACAAAGACAGTTGCCAGTTGGTTAAAACAGCATTTTAGGACCCGTGATGTGATGCCGTCTGGCCCCGCTGCTTTCCCAGTCTCGGGGACAGTGCCTCTGGATTGGCAGACCAGGGTGTTGGTCCCTCTTGTTTAAAAAGGGGGACTGGAGGATGTGCTCCAACTGTAGGGGGATCACACTCCTCAGCCTCCCCGGGAAAATCTATTCCAGGGTAATGGAGAGGAGGATCCGACCGATAGTCGAACCTCGGATTCAGGAGGAACAATGCGGTTTTCGTCCTGGTCGTGGAACACTGGACCAGCTCTACACCCTCCATAGGGTGCTCGAGGGTTCGTGGGAGTTTGCCCAACCAGTCCACATGTGTTTTGTCGACTTGGAGAAGGTGTTCGACCGCGTCCCTCGTGGTGTCTTGGGGGGGTTGCTCCGGGAATACGGAGTCCGGGGCCCCTTGTTAAGGGCCGTCTGGTCTTTGTATGACCGGAGTAGGAGTCTGGTCCGCATTGCCGGCAGTAAGTCGGACGTGTTCCCTGTGCATGTTGGACTCCAGCAGGGCTGCCCTTTGTCACCGGTTCTGTTCATTATTTTTATGGACAGAATTTCTAGGTGCAGCCAGGGGCTGGAGGGGGTCTCGTTCGGGGACCATAGGATTTCATCTCTGCTTTTTGCAGATGATGTTGTTCTGTATCTTCATCGAACCCAGACCTACAGCATGCACTGGGGCAGTTCGCAGCCGAGTGTGGAGCGACAGGAATGACGATCAGCACCTCCAAATTAAAGGCCATGGTCCTCAACCGGAACAAGGTGGCTTGCCCTCTCCAGGTCGGTGGAGAGACCCTAGCCCAGGTGGAGGAGTTTAAGTATCTTGGGGTCTTGTTCACGAGTGAGGGACGGATGGAGTGTGAGATTGACAGGTGGATCAGTGCAGCGTCTGCAATGATGCAGTTGTTGTATCGGTCCGTTGTGGTGAAGAGGGAGCTGAGCCGAAAGGCAAAGCTCTCAATTTACAGGTCAATCTACATTCCCACCCTCACCTATGGTCATGAGCTCTGGGTCATGACCGAAAGGACAAGATCCCGGATACAAGCCGCCGAAATGAGCTTCCTCCGTAGGGTGGCAAGGCGCTCCTTTAGAGATAGGGTGAGGAGCTCAGTCACCAGGGAGGAGCTTGGAGTAGAGCTGCTTCTCCTCCACATCGAGAGGGACCAGCTGAGGTGGCTCGGGCATCTGTTTAGGATGGCTCCTGGACGCCTCCCTGGGGAGGTTTTCCGGGCATGTCCCACCGGGAGGAGACCCCGGAGAAGACCCAGGACACGCTGGAAAGACTATGGGCCCTAACTTGGTAGACTCCGCCGAATCCGCCGGCTGTCAGCGGAGCGCAAAGTGCGCCGTCGGCGGATAAAGTCAACGGGGCGTGTCCAGAAAATTGTCCTAATTTCGTGAACCAGGCGCAGTCACGCCTCCATCCCGCCCACCGGCGCAGGTGGCGCAAGAGAGAGGAGAGAAAGTGGGTTTAACCCAGCTGAGCGCAATTTGACCAATCAAATGAACACCTCTCCTTTTTTTCAAAGAAGGACACTGCTACATTAACATGATGAAATACATTTTATTTCCTGGCCTCAATACTAAACCATAGTGAAGCAACAATGTATATGACTGCATTTTGAAATAAATAATCTCTTGTAGAGCTTGGGGAGCCAGACAAATGAAATAAAAATGCAGACACCCTGCATTTAGCGGCTACATACAGACTTTGTAGGGAAAGGGAAAATCTGTTTTTATTTGTGTGCATCATAACTCTTAAAGATACATTTGGGAAAGCACAAAGAATTACAGGTGCCAATCACTCAGCGCAGCTGCACAGTGGAGCTGGGTGAGTCTACTTAGGACTGCTGGTTCAGTTGTCATCAGATCGATGTCCTCTGAAATGATTCCCTATAATTCCTATCACACACATGGCATTCCGGCCATCCCAGACGAAGGATAATCATTTATGAGAGTTTGGTGGCGACATCTGCTATCTGCTCCGTCCTCCGCTCTGCTTCACGTGTTGCCAGCATTCTTACCCCCCTCCAAAGGCCGCTATGGTCAGCCAGACTGTCATATGCAGTGTTTTTGCGCAGGAGCACACCAACAGGTTGCTTTTCTGTAATCTAATGCATTAGAAATTAAGGTAAAGAAACAAAATATTAAATCAAGTGGATCAGCAAAACTTCTGCCTCATATCTGCTTTATTAATGCCTCAAATCAGGTTTTAAAATGTATTGAACTTTTTACAGTGCGCATTTGCGCAGCGTACCTCTCACTCACACTCCGCGCACTCGTTTCCCTGATACAAACGCACACACACGCCAACACACACAAAATAGTTGTATTATTAACTGTCAATAATAATCAAGAACATATTAAAATTAGTAAAATAAGTCTCCCCGGTTGCGCACCAGGACGGACACCTTCCCACACCGACCCGTCCTCACCCTGCTCATTTTATTCTGGGACTGCAGGCTCAACAGGACAAAGGTATTTATTCAGAAAATATGTTCGTTCTAAAATTAATTTTTGGAAACGAAAAATACATGGTTTGCTGTACTTTAATGGAGGATATAATATTTTACCTGAATCTGTAACTGGCACATCTGGAGACGCTGCAGTGCCCCTGCTGTCAATACCGTGTTCACTGTTGTGCTCAGATTTATTACATTAGTTTAAATAATAATAATAATAATAATAATAATAATAATAATAATAATAATAATTTTACACCATTTTATGTTATTATTATTTAGTTGTAAACTGACAGCAGCTTACAGTAATTCTCTACCTGGAGGTGACGCGTGAGCGCTTCATGCGCCACTGCAGGTTCTACGCTGGACTGTACAGCAGCTGGAGGTCGGTCGGGTATTTTTGGGGCAGCAGCATTATATTTGTTTCGCTGTTTGGCACGCGACTGTTCTGACTCTGATTCAGAACATTCCTCCTCTTCACTCCAGTCAAGATCGCTAATGTCCGACACGTCTCCGCCATCCGATTCCCCCTCACTGACCTCCTGTATCATTGCTAAAGCTTCTTCCACCTTATATCTCTTATTTATGCCTGTTTTTACTATCTTTCTTTTGGGATTTGCTTGATATTTTTGGCCATCTGTCTGATTGTCTGCTGTCAGAGCTAGCCCCCTGTTCAGATGCGCGCATGAACCAAAACAAATCAATCACAGAAGAAAAAAAAAGCCCCGTGAAGTGCATCTTTTTAATCAGTCTAATAATAATAATAATAATAAATAAATAAATAATAAGTCTCACAGACCACTGTTGGCCTTTGGAGGTATAAATGCTTTGTAATATTATCTGTGTTATTGTTAGGACCTTATTTGCTTCAGAAAAACATACAAGACACATATTTAGGAAAAGTCAAAGAACTAGAGGACAGGGGAATTATTTTTAACAGATTTATTTGAATTCTAAAAACCCAAATGGTCTGTCAGATCGTCTTGGATGTTCTTGTGCTAAAGAAGATAATAAAAACAATTATGTGGTTCATGAGTGATTTTGTGTATCTTTCATGACACTGACAAGCTGAAACCCTGCCTCTGAGGTTTTCTCAGACAAATTATCATCAGATCCTCCTCCCCAGCCTGCTCACACCTTCCGCAATAAACTCTCACTGCGCCAGCTGATTCTGTCGAGCCCTCCCCCTGGTGCGCCGCCACGCCCATCTCGGCGCAAGTGCAGCAGACCGGTCAGAAACCCTCTTCTGCGCCTGTCGAAAATAGGAATGCGCTGCCTCCGCCGCTGATCATCGCCAAGTTGCGCCGTCAAATTAGAGCCTTATGTCTCTCAGCTTGCCTGGGAACACCTTGGGATCCTCCCAGAAGAGCTGGAGGAAGTGTCTGGGGACAGGAAAGTCTGGGCATCTCTGCTGAGACTGCTGCCCCCGCGACCCGGCCCCAGATTAAGCGGTTGAAGATGGATGGATGGATGGAAGTTATATAAAACGGAGTTTAAAAAATAAAATGGGACAATGAGCAAATGTGACATTTTTGTTATTTTTAAGCAATTATTTGAATTTACAGGGGAAAAATACATACTGTGATATATACCGTTACCCTGATATGAAATTTCTAATACCGTGACATAAGATTTTATTCATACTGCCCAACCCTACCTGTGGTAAAGTTTTGTGTTATCATTCCAATGTGTGTATCACACAGAAGATAATTCACACTGTTTTCAGTTTACAGAGATGTGCCTTTTTAGTTTGTACAGTGCATAATTGTGCTATTCTGATTTAAAACAAAACAGTACTGTTGTGCTGGACACTGTTGTTTGTGTACAGTATGTTTTGATATTTTGAGAATTATTACACAGTTAAAATCCTCAGTAATCCATCTCTGCTTTTTCCTTGATTTACTCCTTGTGATAATCAAGCAAGTCTGTAGACTCATGATGAACCAACTTTTTTTTATTAAATGGCAAGCACAATCGCAATCGCAATATTGTCCACCTAATCGCCAATCGCACCTTTTCCCCAAATCGTGCAGCGCTCGTCTCTGTGGGATAACCTGTATAAATAAAGGTTAAATTAAAAAAAAAAAAACAACTTAACACTCTAATTTGTATTAAAAAAAAAAACCACATCATCAGCAAAGAACTGCACCAAATAAAGACCAAAGGCAGCACAAACAGGCTCCCCATAAACAATGTGTAACCTGCCTCAGCTCTAACTGTTAGTGGAGAAACTGGGAGATACAGATATTTTTCATCAGTGTATCAATTCCCTCTTGGACCAGTATCAGAAGGTTCTAGGTCGCTACAGGAGAAAGGGAGGCTTGACAAACTGCAATGAGTGACGGAATAAAGAACTTCACGCACATCAAAGATAAGTATTTAAATGAATTGTATTGAACAAGAAATAGTTGTCGGAAAATAAATTATAACAAAACAATTCTTTCTGCTTTTCAGCTCTTCAAACATGAAATATCAACCACGATCCACAAATAAATCAGTCTATCTAAATCAGAGTCTCTGTTTTTTTCCTTGGGTTGGCCCGCCACAACCACTGAGGTCCCGTGTTACCTTACAGACACAGGATAAGTCCCCATTAGAAGAAGTTGTCTTGCAGATCAGTACAGGAATCCATACAAAGGAAGGGGATAAAATAAAAAAAAAAACAGGAAAAAGAAAAGACCCGACCTGTAAAGGCCAAGAACAGGGTCATTGTGTTGTTCTCATCACAAAATATACTTTCAATTTTAAACAGATACAAAAACTCTTATGCATATACTTTTTTTAACACATCTTCTGAACAATTAATTTAACCACTTCTTTTACTGTAAATTCAATTAACTGAATACTTTTCTGAGTTTAAACATAAAGCAAAATAGTTGAACATTTCATTTCCCTCTTTTATCTTTTTCTACTGCCACTCAAAAAAAAACAACACAGAATGAGGGCAACTGTAAACAAACACCGTCATAAAAAACATTTTACCCACCACATTCATTGAAGTAATGCCTCACTGATCCATAACATTAGCAGAAGCAGCACATTTCACTCCATTTAGCAACATAACTTCAGCAAAATTTACTCACCAGAGGCTCACAGTTCACACACACTCCAGGCACAGGGCACAATACAGGGCTCTCATCAGTCCAGGATCCACGCTTTTAAGAAACAAGTGACATGAGGGTTCAGTAATGTGTAACCTTTACAGCTTAGACTGGGATGTGGCTAACGACTGGAGCGAGCACCGAATGCTAACTCCAAATGCTACTCACGTTCTCCTCCGTTTCCGTTGTAAAACACACGGTCTGCTCGTCTACCATGCAAAAAGGAAGGCTCCACTCTCTGCTCCAACAGTAAAAGTGGCTTAGACTTGGAAAATCTGGCTCTTTTAGACAAAGAAAAAAACGGCGTAGTCTGCAGCAGAAGCTAACAAGCGCTGCCTCTCACACGATGCGGCAGAGAGACAGAGAAAAAACCGGAAGCTCTCAGGCACGTACGCTCTGGTGTCCTCTGATTGGTTACACCATTACATCATCTCCTCATGTCGCCCGAATCTTTAACAATAAAAAAAAAACAGTTTTGACACACTTGAAATGAAATAATACTCTTTTTTAAACAAATAAATTAACTTCTCTGTGTTGATCTTTTTAATCTTTTAACATATTTATGATTTTTAACCATAAATCCTATTTATTCACTATTTATTCAGGACTTTAACTTATTTGTCACATGCAGAAAAACATGAATTTATTAATTTATTGATCTAATGAATCAATTGATGAGCTGGACTGTTCATGAGGCCTGGTAACCTGGGTTACAAATGCAATCAGGAAGCAGTCAAAGCAGACTACCTTCTCAATCATGGGGTCATTGCAGATGCAAAAAGTAATCCGATACTAACATGAAACATGAGCAGCCAAACACCTAAATCCATCTGACTGTAATTAAAATGTATTATTTAAAAAATTATGCAGGATGACTACCATTCTTCAATCATTGAATGCAGTGAATTCTCGCCAATCGGAGGCAGAATAGGGACAGTCATGGTGTTATGGTGACTCTGGCGCATATATCATGTCCATCAGGGAGATTTGGAAGTGGGTGTAAATAGTTTCTTAAAACCTGCCAGTTATTGTGAAAACAAGTCGAAATTTTATCAACCTGTCCAATGCTATTGTTTCCAGCCCAACATAATTAAAAGAAGCACAAATGGGTAGAAACCAACCCAATCTGGCAACACTGCAGGGGACATGGAGCAGGACAGACGCACACATGACTGAAGCCGTAACGAAGTGACAAACAGAACACAGACAGCCCTTTAAATGGTCCCGGTGACTGGCATTGCACAATCAGGCACAGGTGAACCACATCAGGGTGGGGAACAGCAGTCAGCGTGAGGAGGGAAAGTCACAGAGCCTGGAACGAGAGACAATTGGAGCACACCACAAACTTCATTATTATACCTTGGTTTGTCGTTCTTCGGGGGTTGCAGATTTCCGATGACAGTCAAGTCACACTTTAATCCAACGGGGACAAAATGGCTCCCCTGTGAAGTAAATGCAACATTTTTCCACTTTCTGTAAGGGTATATGTGAAGTTCTATTAACGAAAATGCGAGGGTTATGAAATGATGCAAGAACCAAATAGTTTGCAAGTTTTGCGCGGAAAGCAACAATCTATGCAACAAAGGTGTGGCCTATTGGAAAAAATCCAGGCGCCGCATGAATATTCAGAGTTTGACTGATTATTTGTTGAATTAAGACATCAAATAATCATGTTTCTCTGTAGGGACTGTATGATGCAACTGTATGCTACGTATTCTCCCCAGGAAGAAATGTGTTTATCTACAGATTCATGAAAGTGAGAACCTCATTCATTTAACATACTTTGTTGATTTTTCACTCTAGATGGTCGAAGCAGAGTATGAAAAAAGATTTTGTTTCTGAGTTGTTTTAAATAATTGGTCAAACAAGAAGAAGCTGCTGCAGAATAATTTCCATTGCTAAAAACATTTTTACCTCATATATCCTTCACATAAAATTCATCTACTTGTCATACTGTAAAACAGTGGAAATTTGTGTCATCTTGATATGCATTTTACTTTTGCCACTGTTGATCAATACGTTTTGGCCGTGACGGATAGCCTTTGTTGTTTAGCTGGTTTTGAGATTTTTCACCAAAGTTGAATTGAAGTGAATGATAATATGACTTCACACCTATATAAAAAAATAACTAGGAACTGAAATCTTTTTTTTTTAATTTTTGGAAATGAAATCACTGATTCTTCTGTGGTCAGAGTCATGTCAATCTTTCCTGTGTGTAAATGATCTACTCAGTTTTCCATTCGATTGTTTGCCAAACATGCTTGGTTTTTGTTAACCAGTCAAAGCACATGCAAAATCACATCCTCAAAAGCTCTGACACTGTAATGAAACTATTAAAGAAGCATCAACAGCAGAGGACAGTTTCAGCTTGAATTTCAGAGGGATAACAATGGAAAAACAGACACTCTTCTTCCTTTTTGCTTCTGTTTTTTGTGCAGCAGTTGAAGGAGAAGTAGGAACACACTATTATGTTTCTAAAGCCATGCACTGGAACGATGCTCAGACTCACTGTAGAAAATATTACACAGATCTTTCTTGTGTGAACGACCAGAAAGACATGGAGAAGATCCTGAAAGCTGCAGAGAGACAAGCAAGCCCGAAATGGAACATGACATGGATCGGCCTTTATCGAGATCCTTCAAATACCACTCGCTGGAAATGGTCAGGAGGAGGATACGTTACATACACAAACTGGGCCACAGGTCAACCAAATAATTATTTCAATCGAGAGAACAGAGGAAGGATCTTTCAAAATGGAAAATGGAATGACGACAATGAAAACTTCCGCTTTCCTTTTTTCTGCATCAAGATTTCTGAGCTGAAGCATGAGAAGAAGACTTGGGAGGAGGCTCTGGAGCACTGCAGAGAGGAGCACAGTGATCTGATCAGCATCGCCTCTGAAACCGACCGTCTTCTCGCACAAACTGAGATGCAGCGTAACAACTTGACTGAACATGTGTGGATCGGCCTGCGTTTCCTCGCTGACCAGTGGCTGTGGGTGGACGGAGAGACAATGGTGTACAAAGCCTGGCCCCAAGGAGGAGACGAGGACCACCAGTGTCCAACGTGGAGACGCTGTGGAGCTCTGACAGTGGAGGGACTGTGGGGAAACTATAACTGTGAGGAGAAACGTTACTTTCTCTGCAGATGAGACATTCTGGAGAACAAGTTCAAAATGTATGGCTTCATTTTAACAAAATGTTGTTACAGCATCAAAAAGGTTTAGTCAATAGAGAATATAGGACACAAAAAATGAATTGTAAAAAATGCATGTGTATTCGTGGACTCGAACCAGTGTAGATTCTGATCGAATATGATAATTACTGTCGAACTAATCATTCTCTTATTCTTGTGTGTTCTTGTTGTTGATGATCTTATTTCCCAGGTAAATCTGTTCAAACCTAAAAATGATCTATTGTGGTGGTAAATAAATACAATTTTCTCTTGAATGGATAATAAAACATGTTACTGAGTGCTTCTACTGCTCATGGGATGTTTATTAATCGTATTATGACTGAAATTAATGACAAAATTGTAAAAAGGGCAGAGTGATTTCAGATACTGTCACAAAAATACTGAAAGATTTGAATGCACAGAGGAAAATTGAAAGTGTTATTTCAACTCCCACAGAGTTAAATGTAACACTTTTTCTGTGTTTATATATTCCTCATTGACTCCGAGTTAAATTTACACTTTTGAAAGTGTTAACATTTTAACTCCCTCATAGCGTTACATTTTTAACACCCACAGTGTTATGTTATTTGTGTGCAAATTTATTAGATTTTCAGTGTAAATTTTTGACACTTCCAGTATATTATCAACACTAAGAAGTGATGTATCTTTACATTCATCAAGTAAATTTGTGGTATTCACAGTGTTTTTGTTTAGCCTATCTGAGGTGTGTTTTTAACTTGGATTTGTTTAATTCTGTTTCACTCAAAGTGTTTTGTATGTCACAGGTGGCTGGAGGCAATCCCAGCTGCTGATGGCGAGGGCAGGGTCACCAGTCTGTCGGAGGGCTAACACAGAGACATACAACCATTCACACTCACACGTAGGGGCAATTTCGGGTGACCAATTAACCTGACATGCATGTTTTTGGACCGTGGGAGGAAGCCGGAGAACCCATGCACACACGGGGAGAACATGCAAGCTCCACAAAGGCCCCGAGCCCCGGCCAATACTTGAACCCCAGGACCCTTTGCTGTGAGGCAAGAGCGCGAACCACTGCGTCACCGAGCTTCACAGTCACACATTCCGGTCGTTTGTCACACACTCACGCCACACATTGTATTTCTCACGCTGAAAAAAAAAAAAAAAATACCGGAAAATTGGTCTGATGCTCCGCTGTTATGGAACCGGGAGGAATCAAACACGTGTGCAGGCAATGTCACTTACCTGTCAATCAAAAACGGAAGGGGGCGGGCTAAAATAGCACAACAACCAATGGAAAACAGCACTGTTATCATGTGAGTCTGCCAGACAGTGAGTGGCAGTGGTTGTGAAACACCCAGATGTAGAATTTAACTCAGGCAGGAGTGCAGAAACTTGACACCCTGAAACAGCTCCACCACCAGAGCTTTATCAGCACGGCAGGTGTAAAAACAACAACCACTTTAACACCCGGTAACTCGAAATGTTTTACACTGGGAAATAAACACTATAGAATTTGTTGTGTACACATGTGCCAATTTGCCACAAAACGTACATGTGGCATAAGACTTCATGCCTAATCAAAACGATCTGAAGGTCACCACAATCGGGTGTCGTGTCCCATGCTGGAAAAAGGAAGTGGGACGTCTCCCAATTGATCTTATTGCGAGGCAGATTAATAATTAATCAGTTCACCTTTCTGTGTTTGTGTGAATGTGTTATCCTTTATTATTGTTTATCTGTGTTACTATTAGTGCATGTCACGTGAGCGTGCACGTAAAATGTTATCCATGTTGTGAAGTAACTGTTCAGTCTGTTGTTGGTTGTTGTATGGTGTTCACGGTTCCCTGCATGGACGGGCTGATCTGCCGTTCTGTGCCTGAGCCAGACACCACAACCCAACCCAGTCCACGGACGCTGCTGTAAGAACCTGTTATGACATATTTTTCTACTGAAGAAGATAGAAAATTGGAAAAGACAATCCTTGTTGTGCTCTCTGCTTCAAACCCACGCACGGCCGGAAGAGGCCACAACACACCAAGAACCCACAGCACAACAATATCGTACGCTCATGTCCAAATTGATAAATGCCAATCTTAGAGTGGAAGTTGTCGTATGCCCAGGTTTCTGACATATGTCTGTTCGCCCATGTGAGTCACAGTATAACGGTGCATCCTTCATTATATTGTTTCTATTATTATTGCACCTTTTGTTCTTATAGTGGTAATGCATTGCACTTTTATTTCACTTATTTATTTTATTCTGGACATTTGTTATTTTATAATTGTATGGCGGTTTGTGTTGTCTGTGCAGCAGACTCCTCTGTCCAGACATCATGACCTTGACCTTGACCTTGACCTTGACAAATATAATGAATATCAACACCCTTCTGCCTCACAGCTGATTCTCAGTGCCAGGAGCCTCAGACATCAGGCCGACAGGGTGACTTCGCATGGCGACAAAAGTAAAAAGACAGGGAACCGCTTTTACTAATTTATTCAACACGGATCAGAATGTTTAGCAGAGACGCAGACATTACACAGCAGTGACGCCGAAGCTGAGAGAGGCAGCGATGAAGCAGAACGCATGAGCTGCAAATGGTGGAAGATTTATTTGCTTGTTTTGTTTGTTTTTTGTTTTTTTTCCAGGGGACTGGGGCAAAATTTGTCATCAATAAAATCGGCATAACGGTGATATTACTTTTATTTTTCTTTAAAAACTCAACTTAGACACCCTGGCTCCTCACCCTATGTAACTCATCCTTCTTTGTAGTTTGAAAAGATCCCAAATCACAACTTTGTCTAACGTGAGATGACTAAACTCTTCAAGGCAATGAATCCACAAAATAAGCCATCAGTAAACCACTATTGTCAGTTCTTCCAGAGAAATGCAATGGGGGTTGGCGTATGGGGGTGGGGGGTGGGGGGTTGTTGTGTTTATTTGGGCAAAAATCCCTGATTATGTGATTTGTTTTCTTAAAAAATGTGATGGAATATGCTGAGTATTTATGGAATTTTATGCAATGAAATTGCTAGAATTCCAAAAAACCTTGGTCTGATGAATAAGCAAACAAAGTGATTCCCTCAACACCCTGTTCTCACTAGATTACTACATTAATGTATACAGTCAGACTTATTTCTAATGACTTACTATGATAAGCAAGCAGATGACATGAGGGAAACTTAGTCTTCATCTTATTTTATTTGACACCAGAGCTTTGCACAAAGAGAGTTGTAGAGTTTTGAAGGATACTTCTTTGTTCGAGATGACAAAATAATTTGGGAGGGGCACGGCCTGCCACATCATCCACAAATCCATTCCATATGTGAAAGGGCTCATTTTGGAAGACAGAGACATGGTGGATGGTTGAGGGTGCAGGGAGGTGGACCCATAGAGCCACACACAGCCGGAGGTCAGAATCAAGCTCATTTTACTGTCCATCAATGAAACAAAAGCGAAGAGTCCAAAACAAAAAGCATTCCAAAAGCCACAAACAGAAAGTACCGAGGAAAATCCAAGAAGGTGAAGTCCACCACGGCTTTGGAAGACCAAGAAGGAGAGCCGCTCCCACACACAAACAGGGACTTCAAATGCAAGGAGCACCACAAACAGACCTCCTGACCTCAGGAGATGAGGCAGGATTGCCAGATCTGACTCACTGTTTCCAGCCTAAACACAATGCAAAACCCGTCAACTCAATAAAAACCAGCCCAAAACTCAATCTCTGCAGAAAGTTGTGTTAAAACACAAGTTAAATCACAGGTCTCTCTTGTAAATGAGACCCTGGGTTTCAATTAGTGCTGCACGATTATCGCGATTGCAATCGCAATGTCAGCACGTGCGATTGTGCAATTATTATAAAAAAAGTGTAAAAAAAGAGAGAGCAGATGTCTGCTGCAAGTCGTCTGCACTCGCTAACAGGACAGCTGGAGCGCAATTGTTTGGGTGTGTTTGTGCATTTTCACAGTTTGTCTCGGCTTCGTGCGGGGTCTGTTCGCCTCGTTTCATTGGTCAGGTGAGCACAGGGTGCGCTCGCGAACAACACCAGCGTATCTGGGAGAGGTGGGAGCCATATAATGGCGGACGCAGAGACTGGCGGCTCCGGGAGTGACGCTAAAAACTCAGGTCTTTTTTTCTTTCACGTTGTGATTTTTTTTTAAATAATTGAAGTTATATAAACCAGAGTTTAAAAAATAAAATGGGACAATGAGCAAATGTGACATTTTGGTTATTTTTAAGCAATTATTTGAATTTACAGGGGAAAAATACATACTGTGATATATACCATTACCGTGATATGAAATTTCTGATACCGTGATATAAGATTTTAGTCATACCGCCCAACCCTATCTGTGGCAAAGTTATGTGTTATCATTCCAGTGTGTGTATCGCACAGAAGATACTTCACACTGTTTTCAGTTTACAGAGATGTGCCTTTTTAGTTTGTACAATGCATAATTGTGCTATTCTGATTTAATACAAAACAGTACTGTTGTGCTGGACACTGTTGTTTGTGTACAGCAAGTTTTGACATTTTGAGAATCATTACACAATTAAAATCCTCAGTAATCCATCTCTGCTTTTTCCTTGATTTATTCCTCATGATAACCAAGCAAGTCTGTAGACTCATGATGAACCAACTTTTTTTATTAAATTGCAAGCACAATCGCAATCGCAATATTGTCCACCTAATTGCCAATCGCAGCTTTTCCCCAAATCGTGCAGCACTCGTCTCAATGGGAAAACCTGTATAAATGAAGGATAAATTAAAAGAGAAAAAAAACTTAAAACTCTAATTTGTATTAAAAAAAACACATCATCAGCAAAGAACTGCACCAAATAAAGACGAAAAACAGGCTCCCCATAAACAATGCAATCACCAGCAGTCAAAGCAGACTCCCTTCTCAATCATGGGGTCATTGCAGATGCAAAAAAGTTATCCGATACTAACATGAAACATGAGTAGCCAAACACCTAAATCCATCTGACTGTAATTAAAATGAGTAATTTAAAAAATTATGCAGGATGACTACCATTCTTCAATCATTGAATGCAGTGAATTCTAGCCAATCGTAGCCAGAATAGGGACAGTCATGGCATTATGGTGACTCTGGCGCATATATCATGTCCATCAGGGAGATTTGGAAGTGGGTGTAAATAGTTTCTTAAAACCCGCCAGCTATTGTGAAAACAAGTCCAAGTTTTATCAACCTGTCCAATGCTATTGTTTCCAGCCCAACATAATTAAAAGAAGCACAATTGGGTTGAAACCAACGCAATCTGGCAACACTGCAAGGGAGACAGAGCAGGAAAGACGCACACATGACTGAAGCCGTAACGAAGTGACAAACAGAACACAGACAGCCCTTCAAATGGTCCTGGTGACTGGCATTGCACAATCAGGCACAGGTGAACCACATCAGGGTGGGGAACAGCAGTCAGCGTGAGGAGGGAAAGTCACAGAGCCTGGAACGAGAGACAATTGGAGCACACCACAAACTTCATTATTATACCTTGGTTTGTCGTTCTTCGGGGGTTCGCAGCTTTCCGATGACAGTCAAGTCACACTTCAATCCAACGGGGACAAAATGGCTCCCCTGTGAAGTAAATGCAACATTTTTCCACTTTCTGTAAGGGTATATGTGAAGTTCTATTAACGAAAATGCAAGGGTTATGAAATTATGCAAGAACCAAATAGTTTGCAAGTTTTGCGCGGAATGCATCAATCTATGCAACAAAGGTGTGGCCTATTTGAAAAAATTCAGGCGCCGCATGAATATTCAGAGTTTGACTGATTATTTGTTGAAATAAGACATCAAATAATCATGTTTCTCTGTAGGGACTGTATGATACAACTGTGTGCTACGTATTCTCCCCAGGAAGAAATGTGTTTATCTACAGATTCATGAAAACATTTTTACATCATATATCCTTCACATAAAATTCATTTACTTGTCATACTCTAAAACAATGGAAATTTGTGTCACCTTGTTATGCATTTTACTTTTGTCGCTGTTGATCAATAAGTTTTGGCTGTGACGGATAACGTTTGTTGTTTAGCTGGTTTTGAGATTTTTCACCAAAGTTGAATTTAAGTGAATGATAATGTGACTTCAAGCCTATCTAAAGAAATAAGTCGGAACTCAAATCTTTTTTTTAATCTTTTTGGAAATGAAATCACTGATTCTTCTGCGGTCAGAGTCATGTCAATCTTTCCTGTGTGTAAATGATCTACTCAGTTTTCCATTCGATTGTTTGCCAAACATGTTTGGTTTTTGTTAACCAGTCAAAGCACATGCAAAATCACATCCTCAAAAGCTCTGACACTGTAATGCAGAGATGGGATACTTGGACTCGAGACTCGGACTCGACTCGGACTCGAGTCACGATTTTATGACTTTTTGACTCGACTTGATAAAATCAAAAAAAGACTTGGTCTTGCTTGGACTCTAAGCTCAGTGACTCTAGACTTGGACTTGACTCGAACCCTTTGACTCGACGAGTCACGTCAAGTCATAATAGTCATTTTAAAAGTGCGATGTATGAATCATTTTTATTTTTTATCGCTTCATTTCATGGGATGCAGTGGCGAGGTGCGCCTGCAGCGGGAGCGCTTGTTTCGTGTCGCCTAGACCACGTGCAACGGGCGGAGTTCGTTCACTTCCGCATTGCCGGGAGCGCTCGTTTTCGACACCCGCGCATTCCAGGCGCATTCCAAACAACACAACAGGTCGGCCACGATTGTTTTTAATAAACTGGTTTCAACACTGCCCGCCTGGAATGCGCGCATTGGCGTCAGTTTAGGGGGAGACTTTTGCCAGAGATGTTTTTTTTTCTCCACCACACACAAATCCTTCACGTGTAGCCATTTTAACCCCGGTTATTTTCAGTACTATATAACATTCCGATGCTCCTGAACGCACCATCCGCAAGCATCAGAGACGCAAACAGACGTTCACGAGGATTAAAAAAACAAAACAAAAAAGTGCGGCTGTTCTTAATGTGCGTCTGTTCCAGTGGAAGCTCCACACAGAGCAGCTCTGTCTTCTGCAGCACCTGTGGTGAGTTTGAAAACTTGGTTGCTCGTTTAACCCAGTGATTATCCCAGGTTATAGACTTTATGCAAGAGGCGGTAGTCTCTTTTGAAATGTGGATATGCCCTGAAGAACTTACTGTCAACATGCTAACAGCAACATTTTGAGGCTGTTTGGCCCCATTCTAGTCTCAGCTAATGTTCATCATCAACATACTTTTCGTCCCCGGGGGACCTGTTGCTTTTGATTAAAAAGAAATGCGAGTTTTATTGAAAGATGTGAATAGGGATGAATTTCATATTTTTATTTTTGAACTGTAATGAAGAAGAATGCATCAAAGATGCTTTATTTCATTAAGGAAACACAATTTATTTTAAGATAGGTTTAAATGTGCACACTTCAGTGAAGACTGTTTTTTTAAATCTGCCCCTTGGTTCACAGCTCAATGGACATTTAACACTGAACATAGAAAACAGAGCGAAACATACTCAGACACTGTCTTTTGTCCCCAACAGAACTGCAGCTGTGAGGACTGGAAGTCCTACAGGTCACCACCAGTCATCTTTTTTATAAAGACACCAGCAGAAAGGAGAACACTCGGGCAACAATAGCTGAAGTTATTGGCATGAGTGGTGAGTAAATTGTAACGATATAAAGTGCCTGATCAAACATTTTTACATGGAGATAGTCATGGAAACATAACCCCACACATGCGCTGAGCGCATGTCTGGTCAAAAGGCAGAGTGCTGTGGCGCAGCCGCACCGCATCAGGTGGGCGCTCTAGTAAGGCTGCGTGAGTGCTGCGACCTGCGCGGCGCAGCGCAGCGGAGCCGTTCCGCAGTATGTGGGCGCTCGGCGTCACACTGCTGAGCCTCTCCTGGGACATCGTGGAGCAGAGCCTCATTTTCAGACGCTGCAGAGAACTGAGGCTGCTCTCCACTTCACAAGAGAACACTGAACCACCAGCAGGAGCCGGGCCAGGGTCTCCACTGGGACCTCCAGCAAGAACCAGGGTCTCCTGATCAAATAAGTACACTTTGCACTTCCATTGTAACTTGTAATCTGTAACCTGGGAGATAACCAGACTATTATTTTATTGTTTCTTTCTTTCTTTCTTTCTTTGTGCAGACGTCACCTCTTCAGTCACCAGTTCTGTCAGCTTTGTTCATTTCTGTTGAACTCTGCTCCTGGACAAATAAAATAATGGAAAACCCTCCTGAGACTGATGGTTCTCTGTGTCTAACACACCTTGGATGTTCAGTAATGTTTGTTGTTGTGTCGATGGCGCAGTTAGTATTTTAATATATTTCTTTAATGGTGGCAGAGCATCTTTACCAGGGCAGAGACATGTCAGTGTGTAGATCTGGTTCATTAGCTTGATCAGTCTAAAGCTATCTGAGGACGTCTGATGGTGATTCTTTGGATTAACAGACTGCCTCTTCTGATGTCGGTTGCTTTTCTTTTTGAAATGTTGAAATGTTGATTTGTGATTAGGTCTTTCCTCAGATTTTATAAATGAAAGAAGGAAACAGAGTGACTGGCCGTACGCAGGTTGTACAGGAGGCAGTAAACAGCACAGCAGAATTACAACTTCCATGAAACACCAGAGAGCAGGAGAGGAAGAGGTCATACCATAACCTGGAATATCCACTCATGACAGAGTTTTGCTCCAATAATTAAAGCTAATAATAATAATGAGGATAATAAATTTTTCCAGCCTCCCAGCAACAAAGGTAAGACAATAAGGCTTTATGTTGTTCTTCCTCTGCTGATTCACCAGGTTTTTGTGACAAAGTTGACAGAGTCATCAGACAGACTGATCATGGGTGTTTCTGTTGTGGGCTGCCTAACTGTGTTTTTGTAATTTTTGCATTTACTCCTGGAGTTGCTTTGTGTAAAATGTTCGATTTGAGTGGAAATGGATAGTTAGGCTTGAAGCCAAGATTCGTCCAGTCACAGATATAATGTTCTGGTAACAGCCTGTGTTCTAATGTAACTCCAACTGTCCTCCCGAGGTTTATTCTTTTATTCTGGAAATGCTTTGACCTTATTCCTATTTGTGATGAATATAGTTAAGTGGTTTGTTTCTGTGCTGTCCCTGAGCTGTAAATCCTGTTGACAAGTAGCTTAAGTATCTGACATGTAGCTGATTTCAGCATGAAGTTCAGCATTGTTGGGTTTGTAACTCATATAAAAGTTTGAGGCCAGAGGATTTTATTAAAAACATGACAATCACCTACAATGTGAAATAATTCTCTAAGCATCTCAATCAATCAATCAATTTATTTTTGTATAGCCCAGTATCACAACAACAGTTGCCTCAGAGGGCTTCAAGGCAGCCACACCAAAAGTAAAATCAGTTATAGTCATCATCTCAAGCACTTCTCAAAAGCAGTGGTGACTGGTCATTGGGGGCAGGTGGAGCACAGCACCTTTTTGTTGTGTTTGACAGATATGGTGAAAATACCCAATCTACAAGCTCGCTTCTCAAAAAGTATCAATATCTCAGTCCAAAATTTCCTTAACAGTGCCTCCCCAGTTTTTTTTTTAATGACTTGTTTAGGACTCGAGGAAAAAAGTTTAGGACTTGGACTCGACTCGGGACTCGACTGTCTTGACTTGGGACTCGACTCGGGACTTGACTGTCAGGACTCGAGTGCAAAGACTTGAGACTCGACTTTGACTTGCAAAACAAGGACTTGGTCCCACCTCTGCTGTAATGACACTATTAAAGCAGCATAAACAGCAGAGGACAGTTTCAGCTTGAATTTCAGAGGGATAACAATGGAAAAACAGACACTCTTCTTCCTTTTTGCTTCTGTTTTTTGTGCAGCAGTTGAAGGAGAAGTAGGAACGCACTATTATGTTTCTGAAGCCATGAAGTGGAACGATGCTCAGACTCACTGTAGAAAATATTACACAGATCTTTCTTGTGTGAACGACCAGAAAGACACGGAGAAGATTCTGAAAGCTACAGAGAGACAAGCAAGCCCGAAATGGAACATAGCATGGATCGGACTTTATCGAGATCCTTCAAATGCCACTCGCTGGAAATGGTCAGGAGGAGGATACGTTACATTCACAAACTGGGCCAGGGGTCAACCAGATAATTATTTCAATCAAGAGGGCAGAGGAATGATTTTTTATACTGGACAATGGAATGATGGCGATGGAATCTGGTACTTTCCTTTTTTCTGCATCAAGATTTCTGAGCTGAAGCATGAAAAGAAGACTTGGGAGGAGGCTCTGGAGTACTGCAGAGAGGAGCACAGTGATCTGATCAGCATCGCCTCTGAAACCGACCGTCTTCTCGCACAAATTGAGATGCAGCGCAACAGCTTGACTGAACATGTGTGGATCGGCCTGCGTTTCCTCGCTGACCAGTGGCTGTGGGTGGACGGAAAGACAATGGTGTTCAAAGCCTGGCCTGAAGGAGGAGACGAGGACCACCAGTGTCCAACGTGGAGACGCTGTGGAGCTCTAACAGTGGAGGGACTGTGGGGAAACTATAACTGTGAGGAGAAACGCTACTTTCTCTGCAAATGAGACATTCAGGAGAACAGGTTCAAAATGTATGGCTTCATTTTAACAATGTTGTTCCAAAACTTGAAAGGTTTAGTGAATACAAAATATAGTACTAAATGAATTGCAAAGAATGCATGTGAACTTTCATTTTTAATTTCTACTATGATGCTGGAGGAGGTTCTGTCTCTGATTTTATGCTGAATATTTGTATCTCAGTGATTCTACGTTTTGGTGAAATTTTCTCTGCAACTGAGAGATTCTGGAGAGCAGGTTCAAAATGTATGACTTCGTTTTAACAACAAAATGTCACTACAACACTGAAAAGGTTTAGTGAATAGAGAACATATGAATGTGGACTTGTTCTATAATTTTCATTTTTACTGTCACACTAAGTTGATTCAAGATAAATTACCTCAATAACTTGTGTGGATTCTGATCTAATATGATAATTGCTATCAAACTAATCATTCTCTTATTCTTGTGTGTTTTTGGTATTGATGATCTTTTTTCCGAGGTAAATCTGTTTAAACTTAAAAATGAATAACTGATCTATTGTGTTGGTAAATAAATACCTTTTGCTGTTGTTTGAATAATAAAACATGTTACTGAGTGCTTCTACTGCTCATGGGATGTTTATTAATAGTATTATAACTGAAATTAATCGCAAAATTTATAAAAAGGGCAGAGTGATCACAGATATTGTCACAAAAATACTGAAAGTTTGAATGCTTTATTCTATTAATTCACAGCTTTATTCTACAGAAATGTCCCGGTCAAACAAACTTAACTATCTTCAGTAACAGTAGACACACTGGGCTCTAATTTGACGGCGCAACTTGGCGATGATCAGCGGCGGAGACAGCGCATTCCTATTTTCGACAGGCGCAGAAGAGGGTGTCTGGCAGGTCCGCTGCACTTGCGCCGAGATGGGCGTGGCGGCGCACCAGGGGGAGGGGTCGACAGAATCAGCTGGGCGCAGTGATAGTTTCGTGCAGAAGGTGTGAGCAGGCTGGGGAGCGGAGGATCTAATGACACTGACAGCTTGTCAGTGTCATGAAAGATACACACAATCACTCATGAACCACATAATTGTTTTTATTATCTTCTTTAGCACTAGAACATCCAAGACAATCTGACAGACCATTTGGGTTTTTAGAATTCAAATAAATCTGTTAAAAATAATTCCCCTGTCCTCTAATTCTTTGACTTTTCCTAAATATGTGTCTTGTATGTTTTTCTGAAGCAAATAAGGTCCTAACAATAACACAGACAATATTACAAAGCATTTATACCTCCAAAGGCCAACAGTGGTCTGTGAGACTTATTATTTATTTATTTATTTATTATTATTATTATTATTATTATTATTATTATTATTATTATTATTATTAGACTGATTAAAAAGATGCACTTCACGGGGCTTTTTTTTCTTCTGTGATTGATTTGTTTTGGTTCATGCGCGCATCTGAACAGGGGGCTAGCTCTGACAGCAGACAATCAGACAGATGACCAAAAATATCAAGCAAATCCCAAAAGAAAGATAGTAAAAACAGGCATAAATAAGAGATATAAGGTGGAAGAAGCTTTAGCAATGATACAGGAGGTCAGTGAGGGGGAATCGGAGGCGGAGACGTGTCGGACATCAGCGATCTTGACTGGAGTGAAGAGGAGGAATGTTCTGAATCAGAGTCAGAACAGTCGCGGGACAAACAGCGAAACAAATATAATGCTGCTGCCCCAAAAATACCCGACCGACCTCCAGCTGCTGTACAGTCCAGCGTAGAACCTGCAGTGGCGCATGGAAGCGCTCACGCGTCACCTCCAGGTAGAGAATTACTGTAGGCTGCTGTCAGTTTACAACTAAATAATAATAACATAAAATGGTGTAAAATTATTATTATTATTATTATTATTTAAACTAATGTAATAAATCTGAGCACAACAGTGAACACGGTATTGACAGCAGGGGCACTGCAGCGTCTCCAGATGTGCCAGTTACAGATTCAGGTAAAATATTATATCCTCCATTAAAGTACAGCAAACCATGTATTTTTCGTTTCCAAAAATTAACTTTAGAACGAACATATTTTCTGAATAAATACCTTTGTCCTGTTGAGCCTGCAGTCCCAGAATAAAATGAGCAGGGTGAGGACGGGTCGGTGTGGGAAGGTGTCCGTCCTGGTGCGCAACCGGGGAGACTTATTTTACTAATTTTAATATGTTCTTGATTATTATTGACAGTTAATAATACAACTATTTTGTGTGTGTTGGCGTGTGTGTGTGTGTGTATCAGGGAAACGAGTGCGCGGAGTGTGAATGAGAGGTACGCCGCGCAAATGCGCACTGTAAAAAGTTCAATACATTTTAAAACCTGATTTTAGGCATTAATAAAGCAGATATGAGGCAGACGTTTTGCTGATCCACTTGATTTAATATTTTGTTTCTTTACCTTAATTTCTAATGCATTAGATTACAGAAAAGCAACCTGTTGTGCTCCTGCGCAAAAACACTGCATATGACAGCCTGGCTGACCATAGCGGCCTTTGGAGGGGGGTAAGAATGCTGGCAACACGTGAAGCAGAGCGGAGGACGGAGCAGATAGCAGATGTCGCCACCATTCTCTCATAAATGATTATCCTTCGTCTGGGATGGCCGGAATGCCATGTGTGTGATAGGAATTACAGGGAATCATTTCAGAGGACATCGATCTGATGACAACTGAACCAGCAGTCCTAAGTAGACTCACCCAGCTCCGCTGTGCAGCTGCGCTGAGTGATTGGCACCTGTAATTCTTTGTGCTTTCCCAAATGTATCTTTAAGAGTTATGATGCACACAAATAAAAACAGATTTTCCCTTTCCCTACAAAGTCTGTATGTAGCCGCTAAATGCAGGGTGTCTGCATTTTCATTTCATTTGTCTGGCTCCCCAAGCTCTACAAGAGATTATTTATTTCAAAATGCAGTCATATACATTGTTGCTTCACTATGGTTTAGTATTGAGGCCAGGAAATAAAATGTATTTCATCATGTTAATGTAGCAGTGTCCTTCTTTGAAAATAAGGAGAGGTGTTCATTTGATTGGACAAATTGCGCTCAGCTGGGTTAAACCCACTTTCTCTCCTCTCTCTTGCGCCACCTGCGCCGGTGGGCGGGATGGAGGCGTGACTGCGCCTGGTTCACGAAATTAGGACAATTTTCTGGACACGCCCCGTTGACTTTATCCGCCGACGGCGCACTTTGCGCTCCGCTGACAGCGGGCGGATTCGGCGCAGTCTGCGAAGTTAGAGCCCACTGAGCGAGACTTGATAGTTGGAGATAGACAGTGGTGTTTGTAAGACACATGGTGGCTGGACACACTCCAGTGGAAGTTGTGCAGCTGTTGTTGTTTCGACCGTATAACTTCTCGACAATGTCAAAAAGTCTTAATAAGTAGAAGCGCAAACAAGACAGATGTAGAATGTGTCTACAGTTTTACCGTCTGAACTGTTAAATACAATCTTTAAAATAATTTGCATCATTATTCTCAAGGCTGCTGTGACATTTGTTACCTCCGATCATCATGTGAAAAACTGGTATTATAGCTGCATAACTAGTGGCATACTCATCTGTCATCAATTTATTTTTTGAAAAGTGTGTTCTGTTGATAAACAACCTGGATGTTGATTTGATTGATTGATTGATTGATTGATTGATTGATTGAAGGCTATATTTCAGACATGGTGAAAACAAAAAACCTGGATGTTACAAGCACAAGCATTTGCATTTCATATTCATGGGTTCATCTGTCCCGCATACAAAGTTATTCACTGGATGATCAGATGTCGACTGCACAGGTTGCACGTCTTATTGTGTCACTAACTGGGACCTTGTTTGTGTGTATTTGCATTCAATCTGAGGTCAAGCTGTATCAGGAAGGT
The DNA here is from genome assembly GCF_902148845.1 of Salarias fasciatus. Taxonomy (NCBI): domain Eukaryota; kingdom Metazoa; phylum Chordata; class Actinopteri; order Blenniiformes; family Blenniidae; genus Salarias; species Salarias fasciatus. The sequence goes on along the minus strand of NC_043750.1, from coordinate 11,368,434 downwards.
CCAGCATAACCTCTTCTCTGTCTTCACACACCAAGTGGTGCCTCTCTCTTCTGTCAAACAGGCCACAACAGGTTAAAGTTACCTCTGTTCTCTATGATCCTGCACTAAGCAGGATCTAATTACATCTAATTACATCAGGATGGCTTCAGAGATCTATCAAGGACAAGGTAACATCTCACATCATTTTTGCCATGAACTCTGATCTACCCATGGAACACAACAATGAATTCTTACTAAATTAAAAATCTCCAGCTGCTGGACTTGAATGCAGTTGAATACACGGAATACAGTAATCATGATACAGAGTCAGATATTGATCCAGATAATAACTTTCTTTCCTCCACTAACATTAATTGTGACTATTATACCAATGAACAATATAATAAATTAGATACGTGTGATAAATTGTCAATTTTGCACTTGAACAGTAGAAGTATGCATAAACATTTTGATTAAATTCAGAACTATTTACAGACAATTAAAAATCCTTTTATTATTATTGCTGTATCAGAAACTTGGTTTAAAGAAGAAACAGGAATTTGTTGTGACATCGACAATTACAATCTCAGCTATATAAATACATGAAATTCAACAGGTGGTGGGGTGGCACTATATGGGCCCTAATTTGGTAGACTCCGCCGAGTCCGCCCGCTGTCAGTGGAGCGTAAAGTGCGCCGTCGGCGGATAAAGTCAAAGGGGCGTGTCCAGAAAATTGTCCTGATTTCGTGAACCAGGCGCAGTCACGCGTCCATCCCGCCCACCAGCACAGGTGGCACAAGAGGGGGGAGAGAAAGTGGTTTTAACCCAGCTGAGCATAATTTGACAAATCAAATGAACACCTCTCCTTTTTTTCAAATGCACTGCAGCGAAGGACACTGCTATATTTACATGATGAAATACATTTTATTTCCTGGCCTCAATACTAAACCACAGTGAAGCAACAATGTATATGACTGTATTTTGAAATAAATAATCTCTTGAAGAGCTTGGGGAACCAGACAAATGAAATAACAATGCAGACACCCTGCATTTAGAGGCTACATAAAGACTTTGTATAGGGAAAGGGAAAATCTGTTTTTATTTGTGTGCATCATAACTCTTAAAGATACATTTGGGAAAGCACAAAGAATTACAGGTGTCTGCGCGCCAATCACTCAGCGCAGCTGCACAGCGGAGCTGGGTGAGTTTAGGACTGCTGGTTCTGCTGTCATCCAGATCAATGTCCTCTGAAATGATTCCCTATAATTCCTATCACACACATGGCATTCCGGCCATCCCTGACGAAGGATAATCAATTATGAGAGAATGGTGGCGACATCTGCTGTCTGTTCCGTCCTCCGCTCTGCTTCACGTGTTGCCAGCATTCTTACCCCCCTCCAAAGGCCACTACGGTCAGCCAGACCGTCATACATATGCAGTGTTTTTGCAGGAGCACACCAACAGGTTGCTTTTCTGTAATCTAATGTATTAGAAATTAAGATAAAGAAACAAAATATTAAATCAAGAGGATCAGCAAAACTTTTAATGCCTCATATCTGCTTTATTAATTCCTCCAATCAGGTTCTAAAATTTATTGAACTTTTCACAGTGCGCATTTGCGCAGCATACCTCTCACTCACACTCCGCGCACTCGTTTCCCTGATACACACGCACACACACCAACACACACAAAATAGTTGTATTATTAACCATCAGTTATAATCAAGAACATATTAAAATTAGTAAAATAAGTCTCCCCGGCTGCGCATCAGGATTAACACCTTCCCACACGGTCCCGTCCGCACCATGCTCATTTGATTCTGGGACTGCAGGCTCGACAGGACAAAGGTTTTTTTTCAGAAAATATGTTCGTTCTAAAATTAATTTTTGGAAACGAAAAATACATGGTTTGCTGTACTTTGATGGAGGATATAATATTTTACCTGAATCTGTAATTGGCACCTCTGGAGACGCTGCAGTGCTCCTGCTGTCAATACCGTGTTCACTGTTGTGTTGAGATTTATTACATTAGTTTATTTTTATTTTTTTACACCATTTTCTGTTATTATTATTTAGTTGTAAACTGACAGTCACCTACAGTAATTCTCTATACCTGGAGGTGACGTGTGAGCGCTTCATGCGCCACTGCAGGTTCTACGCTGGACTGTACAGAAGCTGGAGGTCGGTTGGGTATTTTTGGGGTAGCGGGATTACATTTGTTTCGCTTTTTGGCCCGCGGCTGTTCTGACTCTGATTCAGAATGTTCCTCCTCTTCACTCCAGTCAAGATCGCTGATGTCCCACACATCTCCAGAGACTCCCCAAGTGAGACTCAACTGTGTTGATTTTAAGAAGAGACCTAAAATGACAACAAAGCGTTCCAGTAAGTTCAAAAAAAGTTCTCAATGACGAATTTGGCCACTATATTTGAGATAAATTCAATTCAATCACATTTCATTCTGTTGAGCCTCACATTTCTCCCTGAAACGTACATGTCCAACAAGGCTGGTTCCAAAAGAGAGAAAATTAAAAATGTGTCACAGGACTAAGCATGATACATCACTGTAAAGGACTTGATCAGGGGAGTACGATGATGCCAGACTGGAAGTTTGAATTTGCTCAAGCTCAGAGATATTGACCTTTGAACTCTGACTTTGGTGCTTCTTTTAAAGCCTCTATTTTGTCAATAAAAAATGCTAGAACCATGGGACCAGCTGCTATACAAAGCTCTTGAACTCCACTATCCTGTCAGGTTTGACTTGATATTATTACCGGCAGGGGGCATCACAATATCTGGTAAAAACTAAATTTCACCTATGTATATCAGTTTCATTTGAAAAAATAATCCAAAGAAGCATGTTCCTCATCACTCTAAACCCCTAAATGTACTTAATTTGTATATATTTCACTCTTCTATTTAGGGAAAACGGGTATTTTGAAGATAGAACTACAACTCCCAATTTCGCCATGATGCAAATCCATGGATGACGTCATGAATCTTTGTAGTTCTTTCTGGGGTTTGAACGTAGGGTTACGTTTCTGAGTTTATTAACGCCAATAAACCATATGAACAGCTGGACATGTACTGCTGGTAATGTGTAACCAGTGTCTTATGAATTGAGTGTGAAGAAACACATCGCTCTGGATTTATTTCTGTGATTTGCCAGCTACCGTGTGACTCCTCGATGTTGCAATTCCCGCGAGATCTTGTGTTCTCGCGATACCAACAATCCCGCTCTCCAAATCAATGGTTTTTCGTCCGCTGACAGTCTATAAGATGATTTTGGCGCAGGACTTCAGGCAGATGTGGAAGCCCGTTTGATGTGGTGCATACTCCCGCCGAACAGATGTGCATATGAGACAGATGCGGCGGGTCATTGTGCATATGAGACCACTCGTGTTCTTTGCACTACGATTCCCATGAGTCTTTGTGGCCTGGTCATATGAGCGCACCTCCGATTGCTTGTAGCTACCATAATCACACAATCTGTTGTTATTTAATGCAAAGAGGAGTATTTGTGGGAATCATTATTAGTCAAAAAGCAAAACTTCGTTCTTTAAGAAAAAAAATGCAGTCCGTGACGCACATCTGCTTCCGGGTTGGAGGTCAGAGTCCTTAACAACCGCGACTGGTTGTCAAGGATGCAGCGGAGCGGTAGCTCTGCACAGAACGCTGTCAGAAGGCACGTAGGAACGACAAAAAACTGCAGATCACATCCATAAATGGAGTGGAAACCTTGAAGACAAAGAGTATATTTGACTCAAGAGAAGCACTGTGTAAATTACAATACAAATATTTCTCCATTCTATAGATTTGTTTTTTTTTTTGTTATTGTGGTTCCTATTGTGGCTTCTGATCTGTTTCAAAAACTATTTCAAAGGTTTTGTTCTGTTTTGAAAATAAAACTGAAGTCATTCAATGCAGAGAATTGTATTTGCAGTCAAATGTAATCATTATTACGTGTTACGACCAGGGCTCTTAAAGGAGGAAGGAAGTAACATAAACCCAGATGTTGCAGGTAAACAGAGGTGTTTAATAAATTAAAAGGGTAACAGGAACTAAGGGACACCAAAAGCTGAACTCAACAAGATGAGGGGGAACAAAACTACTACAAAAGGTGATCCCTACTGATAAACAAAGCAAACGCTAACTAAACGACCACACAACTGCACAGGCAGTTCAACAAAACTCAAGGCCAAACACAGAGATCAGTTTTCTACAGCCGAGCCAGACGAACAAGGAGAGACAGGTCACTGATCAGACACAGCCTCTCCAGAATGATCCTCCCGCCAGGCTTTTGAGGATGAGGCTCCTCCCATGGCCGTCCGTGATTGGAGGCCACCGTATCCTCCCTGATGGTCTGGTGCCTCAGCCAATTATTCAATTATCACCTCCATTCCTGGAGGTGAAGCAGAGGCAGAGAAACAGCCACACCTGCATCAACCCTGTCTCCACAAAATTACGTTCTGAGAAAACTAAACTGCATTCTCAAATACGTTTCAGAGGAACCTATTTTGTCCCTTATTATGTTCGTCTTCAACATATCTTTTTTTTATTTTTTCATTACGCTTGGTCTGAAGCTGATTTTTTTCCTGCTTTTTCTTCATCGTGTTGGTGGGTAAAAATGAGCCTGTATATTCATCTGGGATGCATTTTACTCTTCTGAAAAGACATTATGTTTATTTACTCTTTTTTTAGTGATGTTTGAAGGTTCCATGCAGTCTTTTTCAACTTATTCTTGCTGTTAATTATATGCAGGAACACCTAGCTCTCACATTGTGTAGTGACGAGGGCTGTTTTGGAGCTAATAATTACCTCCTGATGTATTTCTAACATACCTGTTTTGGGGTTGTTGTTTTTTAAGAGCAGCTCCAACAAGATCTGCCACCAGAGAAGACAGCTGGAGCTTCTCCGACGCTGCACTGTGGGTCTGGATCACCATGGAAACCAAGACGCGGTTCTGCGGTCATCTGAAAGTGATTACAACATTATCGTTCTTCACTGTTGTTTATTCCTGATAAAATAAATGTGTATTTCCCCTTACAGCGGTCTGCATGCTCCTCGTTACTTCCACCTTACTACAAGTCCCAATATGAAACGACCGCATTGCTCATTTATGATCCAAATATTAATTCATGATCCAAGTTATGACCAAGATCTATATTTTAAAATCAAGTATCTCCTATTGGTCACGTAAATATTATCACGGAGAATCACGGACTGAAAGAGTGTTTTTTTTTTTTTGTTTTGTTTTTTTTAACAGAGGGCTTTGACCGAGAAGTTTGAGCACAAATACAATTCTCTGCATTAAATAATGAGTTCAGGTAGACTTTCAAAACATCACAAAATCACTAAAATAGTTTCTGAAACAGATCAGAAGCCACAATATGAAACATTTTTAAAAAATGACTATCGAACGGAGAAGTCTCTAAATTATCATTTACACAATGCAATAAATGTACATTTTTATCTTCATATTTTCCACTCGGTTTATGGATGTGATCTGTAGTTTTTTTGTTTAAATGCGCAGTCTGTCTGTTTTGTCTTCTAAAATGCCGCCCCGCTGGTTGCTAGGCTGTTGCTATGGACTCTGAACTCTGACCCGGAAGTACGTCACGGACTGATTTTTTTTCTTTAAACGGAGCGAGTTTTTGATCTTAAACTAATTATATTTGTCTACAAATACGCTTGTGTGCATTATATAACAAGTTCTGTTTAATTTTAAGAGTAATATTTATTTTGAATCAGATGTGTGTTTTCATCTTCATACATTTGCTGAAACAAGTTTGTTATAAATCAAGCAATCATTAAATCGATCACTCTGTCTGCATTTATGTGTTATAACATTAAGATCAAACGTTTTTAACTGTTTTAATAGTATTCCAGTAGATTATGAAGTATTGACGTAACGACAACAAAGAAGAAAAGGGTGATAAATCTACTCATTTCTTTAAGATAGATAGAATTTAATCATACCTTTGGTGGGACCTGACGATAAAAGTCGATCTAAAAGCAGCACAACACCAGCGTCACGTGCGTGTGTGCAGAGAAGAAGCAGCTCCATCATGAAAAATGGACTGTTATGAGCTGTTAACATGGTTAGTGCGTGATTACCTCACGAAAACTTCTTTTGGCTGATGTTTCTCTTCATTCATGCGTATTTGAGTATTCTGTAAGAATAAATAGTGCAAGCTCTAGCTCCCTTCACACGACTGATGTGCAGCATGGTGGCGTACTTCAGCACGAAGGAGAACCTCTCAACACAGATGTGCTGCACTAGATCCACCAGACGGAGCTGCAGAGGCCTTCTCTCCAACTTCAGTGTAAAATACACACTACAAGGCCTGTTTCTTTCTTTCTTCGTGCTGTGAGAGCTGGATTATTGTCAGACAGTCCTCTAGAGGTGCCCCACAAGGTCATTAAACCCTCTGAGGCCTCGCTGAGACATGAAGCCTGTTATGACCTTTGACCTCTGTTGCTCTATTGCTCTTATTTGACCTCCACAGCAGATACAGACCTAAAACTTGAACTGCGAGGCCTCTGGGAGCTATAAAATCATGACCTGTTGGACTTTTTTCATAAGCTCCTCCCAAACAGGAAGTAGCTTCAGGAAGGAAGTGGGGCTTCCAAATTCTACATATGACTTTATGGCAGAGGTGTGAACACATCCCACAAATCTCAGCTTATTTGGAGCAAATCTGACCAAATGATGATGCTTTATTGATTCTTTTTACTGGACACTGCAGCGCCCTATATGGGCAGCAGAAAGGACTTGATGGAGTTAAACCACCGCAGATGTGATCCTGAGGGAAGACAGAAGAACACACTAACATTTCAACTTCCTGAGTTGAATGGAAATGACGTTATCAGCTGATGACACTGGGGGAATCAGAGTCTGTGACCTTTACCCTCTCAGAGCCTTTGTGAGCAGTCTGGAGGATCAAATCCAGGTTCTGATATAAAATGTTGCCTTTCTACCCAGAAAATTGAAATTGTAGGAGGGGAGTTTAGGAGTACCACTTTGCCAGGGTTTGAGGAGCTGCTTATTGGAGTTGGAGTTTGTCTGAGACAGCGCTCTGGCCTCTGATTTGATCCCGACTCCAGACTGCTTACAAAGGCTCTGAGAGGCTTTATCATCAGCTGATGATGACAAAAGGTTTCGCCAAATAAAGCAAATCTGACCAAATAATGATGCTTAATTGATTCTTTTAACTGGACACTGTGGCAAACATTTGGGATCAGAACCTGGATTTGGTCCTCCAGACTGCTCACAAAGGCTCTGAGAGGGTAAAGGTCACAGACTCTGATTCCCCCAGTGTCATCAGCTGATAACGTCATTTCCATTCAACTCAGGAAGTTGAAATGTTAGTGTGTTCTTCTGTCTTCCCTCAGGATCACATCTGCGGTGGTTTAACTCCATCAAGTCCTTTCTGCTGCCCATATAGGGCGTCGCAGTGTCCAGTAAAAAGAATCAATAAAGCATCATCATTTGGTCAGATTTGCTCCAAATAAGCTGAGATTTGTGGGATGTGTTCACACCTCTGCCATAAAGTCATATGTAGAATTTGGAAGCCCCACTTCCTTCCTGAAGCTACTTCCTGTTTGGGAGGAGCTTATGAAAAAAGTCCAACAGGTCACGATTTTATAGCTCCCAGAGGCCTCGCAGTTCAAGTTTTAGGTCTGTATCTGCTGTGGAGGTCAAATAAGAGCAATAGAGCAACAGAGGTCAAAGGTCATAACAGGCTTCATGTCTCAGCGAGGCCTCAGAGGGTTTAATGACCTTGTGGGGCACCTCTAGAGGACTGTCTGACAATAATCCAGCTCTCACAGCACGAAGAAAGAAAGAAACAGGCCTTGTAGTGTGTATTTTACACTGAAGTTGGAGAGAAGGCCTCTGCAGCTCCGTCTGGTGGATCTAGTGCAGCACATCTGTGTTGAGAGGTTCTCCTTCGTGCTGAAGTACGCCACCATGCTGCACATCAGTCGTGTGAAGGGAGCTAGAGCTTGCACTATTTATTCTTACAGAATACTCAAATACGCATGAATGAAGAGAAACATCAACCAAAAAGAAGTTTTTGTGAGCCAATCACACACTAACCATGTTAACAGCTCATAACAGTCCATCCGTCCATCCATCCTCAGTAAGACCAGGCAGCCTCTACATGAGACTCTGTCTGCTCAGAGGAGCCACAGATCAGACCGTCTCCTCTCAGTGCACTGTAGGACGGAGCGCTTTAGGAGATCATTCATTCCTGCTGCCATTCCATTTTATAATGAGCACTGTTACTGTAACAGTATGTGCTGGGGTTTATACACGGGATTATTCTTTTTTTTCTGTTGTTTTTAAATGCTATTTTTTATTATTCTTTCCTGTTTTATGTGTTGCTACTGAATGACCCTTGAATTTCCCCATGTGGGGATTAATAAAAGTATCTATCTAAAAGTCCATTTTTCATGATGGAGCTACTTCTCCTCTGCACACACACACGTGACGCTGGTGTTGTGCTGCTTTTAGATCGACTTGTATCCTCAGGTACACACCAAAGGTATGAATAAATTTCTATCTATCTTAAAGAAATGAGTTGATTTGTCACCCTTTTCTTCTTTGTTGTCGTTACGTCAAAACTTCATAATCTACTGGAATACTATTAAAACAGTTAAAAACGTTTGATCTTAATGTTATAACACATAACTGCAGACAGAGTGATCGATTTAATGATTGCTTGATTTATAACAAACTTGTTTCAGCAAATGTATGAAGATGAAAACACACATCTGGTTCAAAATAAATATTACTCTTAAAATTAAACAGAACTTGTTATATAATGCACAGAAGCGTATTTGTAGACAAATATAATTAGTTTAAGATCAAAAACTCGCTCCGTTTAAAAAAAATCAGTCTGTGACGTACTTCCGGGTCAGAGTTCAGAGTCCGTAGCAACAGCCTAGCAACCAGCGGGGCGGCATTTTAGAAGACAAAACAGACAGACTGCGCATTTAAACAAAAAAACTACAGATCACATCCATAAACCGAGTGGAAAATATGAAGATAAAAATGTACATTTATTGCATTGTGTAAATGATAATTTAGAGACTTCTCCGTTCGATAGTCATTTTTTAAAAATGTTTCATATTGTGGCTTCTGATCTGTTTCAGAAACTATTTTAGTGATTTTGTGATGTTTTGAAAGTCTACCTGAAGTCATTATTTAATGCAGAGAATTGTATTTGTGCTCAAACTTCTCGGAGCAACGCCATCTGTTGGAAAAAAAAAACACTCTTTCAGTCCGTGATTCTCCGTGATAATATTTACGTGACCAATAGGAGATACTTGATTTTAAAATATAGATCTTGGTCATAACTTGGACCATGAATTAATATTTGGATCATAAATGAGCAATGCGGTCGTTTCATGTTGGGACTTGTCGTAAGGTGGAAGTAACGAGGAGCATGCAGACCGCTGTGAGGGGAAATACACATTTATTTTATCAGGAATAAACAACAGTGAAGAACGATAATGTTGTAATCACTTTCAGATGACCGCAGAACCGCGTCTTGGTTTCCATGGTGATCCAGACCCGCAGTGCAGCGTCGGAGAAGCTCCAGCTGTCTTCTCTGGTGGCAGATCTTGTTGGAGCTGCTCTTAAAAAACAACAACCCCAAAACAGGTATGTTAGAAATACATCAGGAGGTAATTATTAGCTCCAAAACAGCCCTCGTCACTACACAATGTGAGAGCTAGGTGTGCCTGCATATAATTAACGGCAAGAATAAGTTGAAAAAGACTGCATGGAACCTTCAAACATCACTAAAAAAAGAGTAAATAAACATAATGTCTTTTCAGAGGAGTAAAATGCATCCCAGATGAATATACAGGCTCATTTTTACCCACCAACACGATGAAGAAAAAGCAGGAAAAAAATCCGTTTCAGACCAAGCGTCATGAAAAAATAAAAAAAAAGATATGTTGAAGACGAACATAATAAGGGACATAATAGGTTCCTCTGAAACGTATTTGAGAATGCAGTTTAGTTTTCTCAGAACGTAATTTTGTGGAGACAGGGTTGACCTGCATGTACACACACACAACACAATACGGCAGCAGCCGTAACATTACGTACAACTTACTCCGCTCCGCTCTGTTCCACTCAAAAAAAAAAAAACCCTCCAGTCCATGGTGTCTGTGACATTATTGATATGGTCAATAGGGGGCGCTTGATTTTAAAACGTACCCCGTGGTCGTAATTTGAGGCATGAATTAACGACCACTGTGGTCGTTTGAATTGGAGGACTTGTTGCGTCTCCGCCATCCGACTCCCCTTCACTGACCTCCTGTATCATTGCTAAAGCTTCTTCCACCTTATATCTCTTATTTATGCCTGTTTTTATTGTCTTTCTTTTGGGATTTGGTTGATATTTTTGGCCATTTGCAAGTGAGTAAATCTGATTTTGTTTGCATAGTCTGTTTATTTTGCACAAACTCCTGTTTTGCTTATACTGTATATATTTCTTCTGCATACCTGTCTTCCTCTTTCTTTCCCTTTCCCTCTGTCTATATCCCTCTCTTCTGTATGCTTATTTCTACCTATTTCTATCCCTATCACATTCAAGAAGATGAACTTAGAATTTTCAGTAAATATCACATTCTGAAACTGCAACAATACAACCTATTTGATATAAATACTTACATAGCATGTCTTGAAGAAATCACTGGGATTATCACCAACTGCAATGGGAAACCCCTGGAGCACGATGGAGCGCAGCACAGTCTCATCCTGCGCCTTTGACAAAGGTGATAATCAATGATTACTTGGCAGCCGATGACCTCCACACATGGCTTTAACATAGTAGACTGAGAAAAAACTTACCATTAAGTTTGTGCCCTGCATTAAATCTGTCAGTCTTCTCCCAATGGCTCCTTTTTTTCGACTTGCAGAGTTCAAAAAAGCGAGGGGTGTCCTGGTCCAAAGCCTCAAAGAACTGTACTTCAAGAGTCTCACTGGCAATTCTCGTGGACTCCGCAAATACCTGTAGAAAACAAGGGGGGAGATCAGGGGTGGGGGGAGGAAGAAGGTCAATCAGTAAAGTATGAAGACATCCTTTTAAATAAAACTAGAGTTGCAAACTGAAAACTGTTATCGCTACAAACAAAAGGGAGAGTAAAGTGTACCTTCAGCTTTTTCTGTGAAAAAGGATATATTATAGAGTTCTGCTGGAACTAACATTTCTGGCCTCAATTTAACAATTGGTAAAAATGGGTACAAAGTTTTGAAAACTGGAAAATTATGAAATTGGAATTTTTAATCTGAAGAATGTTAGAATTGAGACCACAATTCTTGTACCGAATTTGTTGGATTCTTGCAAATTTTTGATTATTTTTAAGCTATTAAAATCTCTACTTTATCGCAGAAATAATGACAAATATGGGAGTGCAAAAATTGTCTTTATCTAATTTATACTGTCAATAATTTTTTAAACTGGAGAGTATTATTGACATTTTACCAGAACTATGCTTGCAAAAACATTTATTAGAATTCTGACTTTAATCTCAAGACTCTGAGATAAAGGCCAGAATACAAAAAAAAGTCTGAATTCCAAGGAAGAGGAAAAGGGCCACAGTAAAAAAAAAAAAAAAAAAAAGTATATATATATATATATATATATATATATATATATATATATATATATATATATATATATATATATATATATATATGTATAGTACATATACATATACATACATACATATATTTATATATATATATATATATATATATATATATATATATATATATATATATATATATATATATATATATATACTTAAACCACAATTAAAAAAAAATTAAACTGTCTGACCTTATTTTGATCACTTTGAACCTGAATTCTTTTTGGGTCTGAATCTCATCTCATAATTCATTTTTCCCAATGGCCCTCATCTTCTTCAGTAGAATTCTGACTTAAATCTCCTCAGAATTCTGTGAAAAAGGACATAACTTAGAGAAAAAAGTCAGAATCCCATGAGAGGATAAGGACCACTGTTTAAAAAAGCAGTTAAGGTGTCAAATATATGTTTATAACAACGTTGGGGGGAAAAAAGTAAAGAATAAAAGTATAAAGTAAGAATTCAAGTTTTTCTCAGAATTCTGACTACAATCTCATTCTAAAAGTAGTTCTCTTTACTGTGAGCAAAATCCTTTTCTGTAGAATTGAGATCCCCCCCCCAAATTCTGAGTCTGAGACAGAGTCAAAGTCAGAAATTAGACTTTATATTCTCAGAATTCTGAGAAAAAAGTCAGAACTTTGAGACAAAAAAAATGAAATCCTGGAAGTGAAGGAAATGAATACCTGGTGCTCTGTGAAACGCGTTGCCCATCTTTCAAGCATGTCCAGTACAGCATGCTGATGCAGAAGAACCTTCTCCCTGTGAATATTGATTAAAATGATTTTTTTAGAAGTGAAAAGTCCAATATTGTTTATTCCGATATAATTTGTCCTTTTGAGATTTAGGTAAAACAAGATTTACAAAACTATGAGAGAGAGAGAGAGAGAGAGAGAGAGAGAGAGAGAGAGAGAGAGAGAGAGAGAGAGAGAGAGAGAGAGAGAGATGCATTAAAACATGTATATGTAATTTAATAAGCGCTGAGACATTAATTATTAAGTGTGTTGATGTGAAATGAAAATACCTTTTATTACTGGAATTTTGGCAGACCAACTGAACATCAGTTTCTGCCTAAATGATGGAAGGAAGAACAAAAATACCAAAAAACAATTATTTCAATTAATACAATGACAGGCCTACATTAGTTTTACTCTGACCAGCCAAACAGAACCAGCACAAGAAAACAAAACTGAAATTTCCCAAAATGATTTACGAGTGTATGTTTAACCATTTATATTACCACACGAACAACTGGAGAAATATATTTTCGAAACTATTTAAAATATAGAGCTATGCTGTGGTTTCACCTACACAGACATCAGCGGTGCATGCCCGTCTGCACGCCTGTTTTGCTGGCTGTGTTGGCGAGTTGGGGGATTATTTTAGCGGGGTGATTTTAAATGTATGAGGAATTCACATTCTGAGGTGGTGGCAAAAGTGCAGGACTTACAACAACAATTCAATGACCAAAAGTGTTTGTATCGTTGTTATGGCCGTCTTAACCACTGATAGCTGAAATCAAACCTCATATCACATCATGGCTAATTTCTTTTAAGAAATTACACTCAACCAAGTGCCTGCCATCCCCAAAAAAACTTCACAAGGTGCTTTTGGAAGTGAGGTTGCAAAAAAATTTTGATGTCCTGTAGCTAATGTGACGATGAAGCGAAGCTAACTATGCACAGACAGAAAGCCTGCCTGCTCAATGCTACACCACAAGCCGATACAAAAATTTGAGAACATATCTTACTTACCAAAAAAACTGCAGTGATAAAGACAATCACGGCAAATCCGACGAGGAGCACCGCTGTGGAGACCTTCTCCAGCTGCACACAAGGCACAGCGTGTCTGGTCATGAAGCAGGAAGTTCGAGACCGGCAGAGTGATATGCGCATGCATCGTAAAGGAAGTTCAAATGGAACACAGCATTTCACAACCAAAAAATCCGCAAGTTCTAATACTTGATTTGTTTAAAACATGTAAACTCAAGACAAATGAGTAAATTAATTTATTCATCAAGAATTACTACAACTTGTTTATAATGAGTATTTATAACAAGTTACCAAAAAGTGAGTTAGTTCAACACAATACTTTTGAGTAATATCAATATTTGTGTTTACAGTGTACTCAATTATTCATAGTTTATCAAAAGCAGTGAATAATGTAATCAAATGTCTAACAATTGAGATTAAAATTGAGAAGAAGAAGAACATTAAAGCCGCAAGTGGCGTTGGTCGGGACCGAGCCTCCCTGCCGGCCCGCGACTGAGACGTTCACCCACTAACATGCAAGTTGTTAGCATCTCCCATCCACTAACATGTAGCTGTTAGCGTCTGTCATCCATTAAGATGGAGTTGTTAACATCTCCCATCCACTTACAGAGGTGTTAGCATCTCCCATCCACTAACATGGAATTCTTAGCATGTCCCATCCACTAGCATGTAGCTGTTAGCATCTGTCATCCACTAACATGCAGCTGTTAGCAACTCCAATCCAATAAAATTGAGCTGTTAGCATCTCCCATCCACTAACATTGAGCTGTTAGCATCTCCCATCCAATAACATGGAGCTGTTAGCATCTCCCATCCAATAACATGTAGCTGTTAGCATCTCCCATCCAATAACTTGTAGCTGTTAACATCTCCCATCCACTAACATGTAGCTGTTAGCATCTACCACCCACTAACATGCAGCTGTTAGCAACTCCAATCCAATAACATGGAGCTGTTAGCATGTCCCATCCACTAACATGTAGCTGTTAGCATCTGTCATCCACTAACATTGAGCTGTTAGCATCTCCCATCCACTAACATGTAGCTGTTAGCATCTACCACCCACTAACATGGAGCTGTTAGCATCTCCCATCCATTAACATAGAGTTGTTAGCATCTCCCATCCACTAACATGGAGTTTTTAGCATCTCCCATCCACTAACATGGAGCTGTTATCATCAATCAATCAATCAATCAATCAATTTATTTTTGTATAGCCCAATATCACAACAACAGTTGCCTCAGAGGGCTTCAAGATGTTACATTGGTCGGTAAAGTAAAAACAGTGAATAAGCATAATGGTAATATGTCAATATTTACAGTAACGAGACAGAACGAACCAACCACCGCCTTCGACCCTCACATCCGGCAAGAAAAAACTCCAAAAACCCAGTGGGAAAAGAAGAAATCTTGGGGAGAACCACAGTATGGAGGGATCCCTCTCCCAGGGACGGACAGCTTTGGCAACAGCTAGCATGAGACAATAAGAAGTAAAGCCTAGGACAATGTTGAGTACAGTCCGTTGGATGGTCCAGCACAAGAACCACAGATCCCAGCAGTAGAACCGAAGCCAGTCCACGGGCCGGACCGACAGGAGTGTCCTCCCGGTCCGGCCAGAGCTTGTTCGTAGGCCCTCGTAATAGTGGAGTCAGCACCTGAAACTGGAGAAGACTCCCCCTCGAAGGGGGGGACAACAGGTGAAAAGCAATGAACGGACTAAAGGGAATAACATTCAGACATTAGAGGATAGGGCTCAGTGCACCGTACTTCCCACAGCATTCGAGCTCCTAGGGCAGCTTTGTGGATACTTAACTGTTTAAACTAGTATTTAGTTAGTATAGTTTAGTTTAGTTTAATTCAGTTTGGTTTAGTTTAATTTTGTTTAGTGTAATTTGGTTTGGTTTGGTTTAGTTTAGTTTGGTTTAGTTTAATTTAGTTTAGTTTAGTTTAGTTTAGTTTAGTTTAGTTTAGCATCTCCCATCCACTAACATAGAGTTGCTGGCATCTGTCATCCATTAACATGGACTTGTTAGCATCTGTCACCAACTAACATACAGCTGTTAGCAACTCCAATCCAATAACATGGAGCTGTTAGCATGTCCCATCCACTAACATGTAGCTGTTAGCATCTGTCATCCACTAACATGGAGCTGTTAGCATCTCCCATCCACTAACATGTAGCTGTTAGCATCTGTCATCCACTAACATGGAGTTGCTTGCATGTCCCATCCACTAACATGGAGCTGTTAGCATCAGTCATCCACTACCATGGAGTTGTTAGCATCTCCCTTCCACTAACATGGAGCTGTTAGCTTCTCCCATCTGCTTTTGACAGTCACTGAATGAAGGCACTGAGTGTCAGAGTTTGATTGACAGCTGCTGTCAGCTGTGTAACTGCACTGTATGCCCATATATGGTCATGTCCGTTAGAGTGGAGAGAGGAGAAAATAAAAGTTTCTGTTTGGGAAACAACTGCTCCTTGTTCCTTCCTGTTTGGCAAAACTGAACAAAAAATATCACGTTTGATAGGAAAATTAGTTGTCTTTCAGTTGGTGAGGCTTTCAGAGCAGTCTGACTTTTAGTTTGGACCGTAGAGGCCTCAGTTTGTGAGAAGCGCAAGATTTTTCCCCATCCGGCTCCATTATAACTGAGAGCAAAAAAAATGCAGAGCGCACACCTTATCATACCTGTGAAAACGTAAATATAACATGAAATTATCCCCACTTATGTAACATCATCTTGTTCAGGAGAACCTGGTGAGGCTTTACGTATGCTCGGTTTGTTGATAGGAGTCACGGTATAGCCACAATCTCCAGTTGTTCGAGGTGCTGAAAAAGGCGCCTTTTTCCTTTTTTCCCTCATTATAACGGATGAGGGCCGGAGCAAGGCAGGATTTCAGACTTCTAACTTTGAGTGCGAATAAAATCCACACCGTAAGACTTTTGACAAAGTTGTTCAAAACTATTGTAAAGAAATTTTTCCTCTATCACGTCACGTGACTCTTATGTCTGTACGACAAACGGTCTCGGAGGAGATATTTTTTTCGTGAGGAGTGATTTTGAGCAAAATTTTACTTGAAAGGGAACTAGCGGACTTCCTGTTGGATTTAGGTCAGGGGTGTCAGTGCATGAAATGTAGATCTTGATGAGACGAACGTGTAAGTGTTGGTTTGATCTCCCTGCGACATTCCTGCGAGCCGTAGCTATGGAATGAAATCCCTATCAAAATTCAAGAGCATTTTAAATTGATTTGAGAGCAGCATTGATCGATTTCATTCTCGGATTTCATGATATTGTCTCTCAGAACTCTGCTCTCGCGCTCAAATTTGCTCTGTGCTCGCTCAAACTCCTCACGCTCGGTTACGACGCTGCTCGCGCAGATTTTGTGCGCTCGCACTCAAACTCCTCCTCTTGCTCTCACGGAACTTGTGCTCACGGATCTCTGCTCTGTTCTCGGATTTTTCGTGTAACAACGCTGTCAACCAATAGAAAGCCGGCTCGCTCTGACCAATCAGATTATCTCTGTTTGCATACGGGTGCGTTCGCTGTTTCTGAGGAGCGTCGCATACGGGCGAACTCCCTTTCAACGGGTTTTATTCACTTCCTCCCTCCGGGGCTGTATTAAATGTGATTTCTTTAAAAGTTTTATCACTGTTGGAATAAATATCATGCAATACATACAACAGCGTCCAAGCTTCTCATTACAATGGCTATATTGTATAATAATAGCCGCATCGAACACTGCTCTTTGAGGTGTGCTGGTGGAGAAAACAATGTCACCATCCTGAAGGGACGAGGTACCTTTTGTCAGTTTGATTTTCTGTTAAATGGACATAATAAAATTCCAATAAATGGGCCAAATTCAACTCGTTTTCCCGTCCTGACTGACAAAATGGATTTTCCACTCATTTCCCGTTTGACAGGTAAGCGAGCGCGAGGACACAGTTTGAGCGCGCGCAGAGAAAATTTGAGCGCGAGAGCATCGTAAGCGAGCGCGAGGACACAGTTTGAGCACGCACAGAGCAAATTTGAGCGCGAGAGCAGAGTTCTGAGAGACAATATCATGAAATGGGGCCGCACGGTGGAGCAGTGATTAGCGCTCTTGCCTCACAGCAAGAAGGTCCTGGGTTCAAATACCGGCCGGGGCTCAGGGCCTTTCTGTGTGGAGTTTGCATGTTCTCCCCGTGTGTGCGTGGGTTCCCTCCGGGTACTCCGGCTTCCTCCCACGGTCCAAAAATATGCATGGTAGGTTAATTGATCACCCTAAATTGCCCCTAGGTATGAATGTGTAAGTGAATGGTTGTTTGTCTATATATGTCAGCCCTGCGACAGACTGGCGAACTGTCCAGGGTGTACCCCGCCTTCGCCCACAGCAGCTGGGATCGGCTCCAGCCACCTGCGACCCCGAAAGGGATAAAGCAGCAGAAAATGAATGAATGAATGAATATCATGAAATCGATCAATGCTGCTCTCAAATCAATTTAAAATGCTCTTGAATTTTGATAGGGATTTCATTCCATACGTAGCGACTGTTTTAGACGTTTTTTGGGATACAGGTGGCGCTAGAGAGCCAATGGTTTTCATTTTTGTATTTTATAAAATTTTTCGCCGGTCACGATGTGCGTGCCAAATTTGGTGAGTTTTCGTGCATGTTTAGGGGGTCAAATTCGCGTTTATTTGGGCGTTAGTATAATAATAGAGAACGACGACGACAATAAACGAACGAATAACAATGGGAATGGCTAGTGTGACGTCACAAGTCACTTCCGGGTCCAAGGCTTCCAGCACGCAATGTAAACACAATGGCTGTTGCCAAAGAACCGGTCACTTTTTTCACAATAACAGTGAATTTTGCTGAATTTCCAAAGTCAGTGAAGAGAGGTTTAAACCTTTACAACTCAAACCGAGTTGTAAATGTTTCTGTGGTGACAGGTGGAAGTCTGAAATGGAAAGTCCAGGCTTCAATGAGAAACAACACGAGGTTGAGGTGAGTGAGTAAGTGGCTATCTAGCATTAACACCAGGGTGTCAGTCGTCGCATCAAGCTGTGTAACTTAACTACTAATTAATTAGCTATGTTAGAATCGGGTACTGTCTGTCTGCGGTTTGTGGACAACTTATAGTTTATTCTAGAAGTGTCATCCAGGGAAATAATTTTAAACCAAACCTCAAACACGCCATAAAGCAGAAGCAGCACACATTCAGTACAGGTTAAAAAGTAGAATAATAATAATAATAATAATAATAATAATAATAATAATAATAATAATAATAATAATAATAATAATAAAAAGCCCTTTCACAATATCTAATAATATCCCCCCTTGTGTTATTGATAAAGAATTATTAACTCCGCTGGTCCATCCTGCCACGGAGAGGAGGCAGTTTTAACAGTACACAACGACGCACAGCTGCTGCAGAGCAGCTTCAGGTCCAGCGGGGGAAATGCTGCTGTTCAGCCCTGAAAAGATGTGGGACTTTATTTTGTCCTGTGCTGTTTTACACAATATTGTACTGGCCGATAGAGTTACTTTTGATGCGCCGGCGCCACGAGAGGAGCTGATGTGGGAACCGGCATGGACCTGAAGAACCGCGACTGACATGTAAATAAACTCTAAAGTTTAGCAAATTATTTATTTAATCAGTGATGTGAAGCCAGCAGCCTAGAAAATAATATTAGCTAAAGGGAGATTAAATACAGACAGAGGACGTTTACCCAAAAATTTTATTTAGACTTCTATAAATTGTGTTTAATTTAAGCAGCACTAGGAGCGGGTGGCACGCGCCGCTCTCGTGGACTGAGTCCCGGGTCCGCTCCATCCTGTGTCCTGCTCGGTCCGGGGTCCAATTCAGGACCGGGTCCGGTGCTGGGTGTGTGTGTCTTGGTGGGACCGTCCCCGCTGTGGGGAGGAGACCTGGCCGCGGTGCTGCTGCTGTCTGGCTCTGAGACATAATTAAATGAAACAATAAAAATCTGATCTATATAACGTGAGTCCACCTCGTTATTTGTAATATCAGTAAAAATAATATAATGATGTAATATCAGAGGAAAGCAGTAGTAGGATATGGTTTTGTTGACATCGTTCCTGTTGTTACAACACGGGACACAGCAATGCACCATCGCACCTTTGGACACGGAAGTGACGTATTCAGCTTCGATGACGTAGCTACTAGCCATCCCCATAGAGACCTTGCCCTCCGGGCTCGGTCCCTAATTATTGTTAGCTGTGTTTACAAGTAGCCTGGATTAGGGTGACCACCTGTCGGCGTAGCGCATGCGCACAGCGTTTCAAGCCAGTGATGTGCCTGCCCTGCCTACCCTGGGCTGATAGAAAAAAATGAAATCATTCCATTTTAATAATTACTTTTTCTAATTTTTTTCATTCACTTTATTATTATTATTATTATATACAGGACTGTCTCAGAAAATTAGAATATTGTGCTAAAGTTCTTTATTTTCTGAAATGCAATTAAAAAAACAAAAATGTCATACATTCTGGATTCATTACAAATCAACTGAGATATTTCAAGACTTTTATTATTTTAATATTGCTGATTATGGCTTACAGCTTAAGAAAACTCAAAAATCCTATCTCAAAATATTAGAATATCATGAAAAAGTATACTAGTAGGCTATTTAACTAATCACTTGAATCGTCTAAATAACTCGAAACACCTGCAAGTGTTTCCTGAGCCTTGAAAAACACTCAGCTTGGTTCAGTAAACTAAATCACAAGTATGGGGAAGACTGCTGATCTGACTGCTGTCCAGAGGACCATCACTGACACCCTCCATCAGGAGGGTAAGACACAAAAAGAAATTTCTCAAAGAGCAGGCTGTTCACAGAGTGCAGTTTCAAAGCACATTCACAAAAAGTCTGTTGGAAGGGAGAAATGTGGCAGGAAACGCTGCACAACCAAGAGAGATGACCGCAGGCTTAACAGCATTGTGAAGAAGAGCCGCTTCCAGAATTTGGGGGAGCTTCAAAGACAGTGGACTGAAGCTGGAGTCCAGGTATCAAAAGCCACTGTTCACAGACGTGTCTGGGAAATGGGCTACAATAGCCGTATTCCCATGGTCAAGCCATTTCTGAACTCAAGACAACGGAAAAAGCGTCTGACTTGGGCTATGGAAAAGAAGCACTGGACAGTTGAAGAGTGGTCCAAAGTCCTCTTTTCAGACGAAAGCAAGTTTTGTATTTCATTTGGAAGTCAAGGCGCCAGAGTCTGGAGAAAGGCTGGAGAGGAGCAAAATCCAAGTTGCTTGAAATCCAGTGTGAAGTTCCCACAGTCAGCGATGGTTTGGGGAGCCATGTCAGCTGCTGGTGTTGGTCCACTGTGTCTCATGAAGTCCAGAGTAAATGCAGCTGCGTACCAAGAGATTTTAGAGCACTGCATGCTTCCTTCTGCTGAAAAGCTCTATGGAGATAATGATTTCATTTTCTGGCATGATCTGGCACCTGCCCACAGTGCCAAAACCACCAGTAACTGGTGTACTGACCATGGCATTACTGTCCTCGATTGGCCTGCCAATTCCCCTGACCTGAACCCCATTGAGAATTTGTGGGGCATTGTCAAGAAGAAGCTGAAAGACACCAGACCCAACAATGCAAATGAGCTAAAGGCCGCTATTGAAGCATCCTGGGCATCCATAACACCTCAGCAATGCCACAGGCTGATTGCCTCCATGCCACGCCACATTGATGCATTAATTCATGCAAAAAGATTCCCAACCAAGTGCTGAGTGCATTAATGGACATTTTCAAATGTTTGATTTTGTTTTGCTGTTATAATTTTGTTTTTTTTTTACTTGGTCTGAGGAAATATTCTAATATTTTGAGATAGGATTTTTGAGTTTTCTTAAGCTGTAAGCCATAATCAGCAATATTAAAATAATAAAAGGCTTGAAATATCTCAGTTGATTTGTAATGAATCCAGAATGTATGACATTTTTGTTTTTTTAATTGCATTTCAGAAAATAAAGAACTTTATCACAATATTCTAATTTTCTGAAACAGTCCTGTATATAATTTTTCTAATTTTAATTTCCGATATAGGACTATATATAGTACCTTTCGGTTTGAAAGTGACAGCATTTAGTGCTTTTCACAGCCCAGTAAAAATGACTCAACACAGACTCCTCCTGGCCAAGCAGAGAAGCTGCACAAGTAACTTCCCCTTGCGCTGTATTACAGTGAAGGACACACCCTCTCCTGAAGGCACAGTGCAGCTCTGCCTTTATCTGTCATATCGTTGCAATGATTTGTGTTCGCGCAGGCGCAGTCGGTTTCACCATCTAAAAATCATGTACGCAAAAAGGCAGATCGCTACGCTGCCTTTTTTTACGTTACTCTGCCATGCCAATGCTCTACGTATGTTCACAGAGGATTGGTGAATCGGTCCTTTTCAGGTGACATCACGCTGTTGCATTGTGGGATTGAATCGCCATTTTGCAGGCCACGGTCTCACTCTGTGATTCACGTCTTTGAGTGCGGCATTATTTCTCAGAAATGGGAAGATCGTGTTGCGTGACAGGCTGCCATAATAAGTCGCATCGACGGAATGGGAGCAGGACAGAAGGCAGGCTCCGTTTTTTCCAGTTTCCCACGTGGAAAAGAAATCATGGGGAGCAGACTGAGGAAATAAGGAAGAGGCGTCAGACGGCGGGGGTCGCAGCAGTGACATTAAAGAGCATCCCTTTCCACTCCATATCTGCCAACATGGTTGTTTGCTCTCGACATTTTCATAAAGGCAAGTAAGCGAGGTTATTTGCTTTTAAGCAATGTTAATGAAAATGTGGCTTCTCTCTGAATGAAGTCACGTTAGCCGCTAACGGTTAGCGCACCTGCGAACTAGCTTCTCCCAGCTGCGAACCAACTTCACTTGTGAAATACAGTCAGCGGAGGAGGGCAGTGGAGAATCACTTCATGCTAAATCTGTTAACTGTGATAACTGTGTGAATGGCATGAATTAGGGGCAAGAGGAGCAGCACATATGGGCAGTAGAGCTTTGAGCATGTTGTTTTTGGTTGTTGTTTTCAGGTGTTCTTTCATGAAATGTGTGTTGGGGTGTGGACCCTGTAGAGAGAGAGAGATGTTTCAGCACCGCAGACAACTCCGCGTCCGGATTGTCATTTTCTCACTCATTTTGCGTCTTGATCACAAATAAGGAATGCGCTGTGTGGTCATGAGATATAAAGTTAATTGGGAGAGTCTTGGGACTGCTATTAAGTCATTGTTTAAGATTTTTTAATGGTGTTATACGATCTTGATTTTATTAGAGTAAGCTGGCATTTACCTGCCTACACATGTAAATTGTCATTGGTGTGTCCAGAGCAATTTGCAACTGTCTGCCTACCTAAAGGAATACTCCACCCAAAAAACGATTTGGCCTCATTTTCTACTCACCCTCATGCTGAGAAACACTCTGGAGCACTTTTTTAACGTTTCAAATGCAGTTGGAGATGTTTGGGGATTTTCGTTGTCAACAAACAGGGACCGACAGAGCCCGACAGAAAAAATGGTCCATAAAGTCCACAAAACATTCCTATTTTCCTTCATACCACTCGTCCGCTGTAATCCAAGTGTCCTGAACGCATAACGTTCATAATTAATTCTTAACGAAGTCATTTAGTACATTTTAAGAGCCCAAACAGTGCGCTCTCGTACAGCTCCATTGCATGTCTGCACGCGCACTACGGAAGCCGCGGCAGACCAAGCCAGACGCTTGCGCGCTTTCAGCGACTACTTTTCTAAATTGCAAGCGTAGAAGAAGTTTTGCTGTTTATATTCTGCTGTGAGTGACCGAGCTGTGGACAATCACAAAAGTGATTGGCTACTGTTTTAAAGCTTTGAATTCGGTGTCCTGCTGAAAGGGCACAAGCGTGTTGCTTGGTCTGCCGCGACTTCCGTAGTTCAGGGTGCGCGTGCAGACATGCAATGGAGCTGTATGAGAGCGCCCTGTTTGGGCTCTTAAAATGTACTAAATGACCTCGTTAAGAATTAATTATGGACACTTGGATTACAGTTGACGAGCAGTATGAAGGAAAATGGGAACGTTTTGTGGACTTTATGGACCATTTTTTCTGTCTGGCTCTGTCGGTCCCTGTTTGTTGACCACGAAAATCCCCAAACATCTCCAACTGCATTTGAAACATCAAAAAAGTGCTCCAGAGTGTTTCTCAGCATGAGGGTGAGTAGAAAATGAGGCCAAAACGTTTTTTGGGTGGAGTATTCCTTTAACCCTGGAGCTCACGGCACATGCCTGCTCACTCCTTCCTCAATTTTCAAAAATTCTGGAAAAAGTTTTTGACAGTCAATTTCAAAATTTTATTGAAAAGCATAAGCTTATTAATGATGGTCAGTATGGTTTTTGAATTCACCGTTCAACTTCTATGGTCATAAAAGATGCTACCGAGGAACTATCAAGGGCTTTCGACAACAAAAAACATGCAATTGGAATTTTCATTGATCTGCAAAAAGCGTTTGACACTATTAATCATGAAATACTCCCAAAAAAACTGGAGCGCTTTGGAATTCGAGGGGTTGCTGGAAAATGGGTTCAGAGTAACTTTAGCGACAGAGTTTTTGTTCAAATGAGAGAGGTCTCTTCCGGATGTCTTGGCATTGCTTGTGGGATTCCCCAGGGTTCAGTGCTGGGGCCATAAATTGTTTAATTTGTATATCAATGATGTTTTTAATGTTTCTCAACTAGTAAAATGTATATTATTTGCTGATGACACAAACATATTTATAGCAGTGACAGTTTAGATGAGCTTATCAACAATGTGAATAATGAATTGAGAAAAATAAAGAAATGGATGGATAGTAATAATTGTCCTTAAATTTAAATAAAACAAAAGCAATGATGTTTGGAAATTACAAATTGAAATCATTAAAGGGACTGTATCATGCTTTTTTAGCTAGTCCAAACCCTAGAAATGGCATTAACATGGTAATGGTTTATTTTTGGTGCTAAGGAAAAATCATTTTGTGTGAAATAAAAGATTTTCTGGGGCTAATTCTGAAACCCGGAAGAGAAAACGCTCTGTTTCACTGAAAATCCCGCCTCCCCCCCTGTGGACTTTGACTGACAGCATACTTCAGCCAATCAGCGCTTCAAAACAAATACGCTAGCTAGCTTTAGCTCTTTAGCTCGAGCTTCTCCACACGCAAAAATGTCTTTTCCTGTGAGAAACTCACCAGGCGCAGACCCTTCAGACTCTTGTTCTTGCTGTTGCTTTCAGACGATGGTCAAAGTTTATCCTCGAAATCGGAGTTACAAAAAGCGGCAACGCTGATTGCCGAGGGCCTGCGGGAGGAGGGCTCAGGGGAGACATCTTCACCGTGTGATGTGAACATGGGAAACAGAGCGTTTTCACGGGTGCGGGAGGGGCTGCCTCTCTGAGCAGCACAAACACCAGGAAAGCTCAAAAACGCAGTCATGAAGGAAAAAAACGCTTTGGGGGTGTTTTTGGTAAGTACATAACTATGTAACAAGGTTAAAACATACAAAAAGTGAATTTTGCATGATACAGCCCCTTTAAACCAAGTTCAGTTAGATGGTGTACAAATTGAAAGTGTCTCAGAAATAAAATTTTTAGGTTTATTGATAGATATCTGTTGGGTTAAGAGGATTCATAGAAGCAGTTTTTGTTTGACATTTCCCCTGAGAAAGTCGGGGTGGGGATAAATAAGTTTAGTTTGTCTTCCCCGCACTCCTTTTCGAACATTTTCCTTCTTTTTTTTCCTTTTATGACAAATGTACTAATTTGTATAGTTCGAAATAAAGACAGAAAAGACAAGACAAACATGTGGCTGATTCTGCTTCATGACATGATTGAGGTTTGTATAATAAATATTTTCAGACTCAGCCAGCTTTTGCTGTGCTGCAACACACATCCACACTGGCTCAAACTCGCATACATGATTTCAGACCTGTCATGGGATTTGATGGTACGTTACGCTCATGTTCAAAATGTCAAATGCCAATCCGGGAGTGGAAATGGTCATATAACCAGTTTCTTGCCATATGTTCGTTTGATAAATGAGGACCAATGTGTGTAACAAAATAATTGTGCATTCTTATCTGTATTATCACTGCACAGCACATCTAGCTAATCTTGCACATTGCACTTGTTGTTCTTGACCAAAGCGACTTAATTATTATATTCTTGACATTTGTTAATTAATTGCTGCATGAGTGGTTTGTGTTGTCTGTGCAGCAGACTCTTCTATCCAAGACTGAATTTGTCCAAAGGGAGACGAATAAAGACACCATGACCTTAACTCTGACCTGACCACACATAATGAATATCAGCACCCTTCGCCTCACAGCTAATGCTCAGTGCCAGGAGTCTCAGACATCGGGCCTACAGGGTGACTTTGCATGGTGACAAAAGTACAAAGACAGAGAAGTGCTTTTACTAATTTATTCAACAGGGATCACAATGTTTAGTAGAGTAGCAGACATTACATGGCAGTGACACTGAAGCTGAGGGAGGCAGCGATGGAGCAGAACACATGAGCCACCAAAGGAAGATCTGTTGCTTGTTTGTTTGTTTGTTTGTTTGTTAGAGTGCAATACTGTTAGCCATATGTACTGTCTGCAGAACATTTATGATTTCATGAAGCAAATTAATCCTGAGCCAATACTGACAGAAATGAGAAGACTTTACACAGTTTACTTAACCTCGGGCTCCTACCATGTGGAACTGGCTCCCAGTTCTGCTCCTTTCTCTTGTTTCAGTGTAATGTTTCATAACGTGTCATTCACGATTGCTTCTCTTGTCGCCAATGTACTCTCTGTTTATACATGAAATGAATCTAGATACAAGAAATTGTCTTTCCTATCTCCTCTTTCTGTCCCCTCATCCCAACCAGAATAGCAGAAAGCCGCCACCTCTGAGGCTGGTTCTGCAAAGGTTCTTCCTGTTAAAAGGGAGTTTTTTCTTTCCACGGTCCTTCATGCTTGCTCATGTGGATCTGTTGGGTTTGCTCTGTAAAAGTGTCTGGAGATGACTATGTTGTAATTGGCACTTTATAAATGAAGCTGAATTGAACTGAATTGAATTAAGTGACATTGAGATGACACATTCAGGATTGTGGTGGATCAGCATCCCTAATCAAAAAAGTATTCTCTTCTTACTTTTTTGTTTGCACTTTGTCTCATATATGTAAAGAAACAAATATATTACGTTAATGTGTTACATTAGCAGTGTGATGTATTTCAGATTGGCAGACCTGATGAAGAGTAACTTTACACCTTTATAAAGAAATAACTAGCAACTGAAATCGATTCATTTTCAGCAACTTGAATGATTCTTCAGGATTCAGAGCCATGTCTGTGTTTCCTATGTTGAAATGATGTTCTCGGTTTTGTTCGTTTGCCAAACATCCCCTTAAACATTGGACGTCGTATGGACGTCCAGATCATGTCCATATTGCGTCGGTCTGTCCAAGACCAATTATCGACCTATTTTGGACGTCCAAAATAGGTGCGGTATTTGGACGTCTTATTATTACCCAATTTCGACGTCTAGATGACGTTGAAGATGTGGACGTCGAAATTAGGACCCAATATCGACGTCTACATGCGATTGAATATTCGAAAGTCGGGGAAACTTTATGTTCCTTGATTAAAAGTGTTTACCATCTGAAAGAGATGAGATGACGTATTATGTATGAAACGGGTTTTGATGTATTTTATTTTTGTTTTATTTTGAAGGGCGACAGACAGGAAGTTCTGTGTCTGTGTTCACTTATTGGCTGCCATAATGTATATTAGCTTGACTGAGTGAACCCGGAAGTGGAGGTGTGTCAGATGGTACACTTTACTGCGAAAGCCACGGAGCTGGAGACGCTGCTGTCGGGCTAATTAAGTGTTTTTCCCTTAATCGCTCGTCCAGCGGTTGTCGGGGAACCCTGATTCCTGTTTTGTGGACCGACGGTAGTCTGGAGCCACCGTGGACTGGCCGGTCACAGTCCCTTTTGAGGGCGATCAGCACCATAGCATGCTGGGACAGCGGATGGAGGAAGAGTTAGCTGCAGATTCATCACTGGTCCGGTATTTTGAGTACTGTGAAGTTTTTGCAATAAAATCTGTTTAAAAATAATTGGATTGTGATCGTAGTTTCCTGTACCTGTGAATTTTGCTGTACCTTGGCTTGTCAGGAGGTTGGTGCTGTCTTTATGCATTTCAAGTTAGCATCTGCTGGTGATTGATTCAAATGAAGTAATAGGAAAATAACCTTGGACTCAAAACAACGTTGATAGTAAATGGTTGAAGTTGTGTCGTAAACTCACTGTGGATTCAACATTGAAATATCAACATTCTTCAGATGTATATACTCGTCAGTATTTTTAAAATCATGACTTATAAAAATTTTCCTGAAATATGTCAGTTGAAAAACAACGTTTTTTCAACATCCAGACAACGTTGATAATTTACCATTGGAAAAGTGTTTGTGTGAATGTTAGCCCCGCCGAGTATTTATTTTTCTTTGAGTCTGTTTGTTTTCATTGTCTCGTTAAGATAGAATTATGTCTAACAAAAGAGCGGCCCAAGCGGTTAAATTTAGTACGTAATTTCATCAAATTGTGAACTTTGGAGAAACACATAAACATTTTTAAAACCACCACTTTATTTTAGGATAAGAAGTATTCCGCAAAATAGTGGTCACCCTCCCGTTTACAGATGGACACTTAATAAACTAACAGCTCAACAGATAAGGCTGAGGATCGCCGAAAAGTAAGTCGTGAGTTCAAATCTCGAGTGTCACCCGTCTGTAATAAATTGCTGAAATAACTGAAAGAATATGCCGCAAACCCGGAGATTAGGTTTTGGTCAACTTAAATTATATTTTCCCCTCTTTTTTTGGCCCTTGTCTGAAGGTCCTGGTGACGTCGATACCCGACGTCGAAATTACGTAAAAAAAAAGACGTCATCTGGCGTTACATTCTGCACCTTGTGGGGACGTTGCTGGGACGTCCAACAATGACCTTAAAAAGACGTTGCTTCAGCGTCTTTTTGCTCAGTGGGATGTTTGGTTTTTGTGAACCATTCAAAACACATGCAAAATTAAACCTTTAAGAGCTCTGACACTCTGACATCATGAAGCAACAACAGCAGAGGACAGTTTCAGCTTGACTTTCAGAGGAATAACCATGGAAATACAGACACTCCTCTTATTTTTTGCTTCGATTTTTTGTGCGGAAGTTGAGGGAGAAGTAGGAACACACTATTATATCTCTAAAGCGATGAACTGGAAAGATGCTCAGACTCACTGTAGAAAATATTACACTGATCTTTCTGCTATCAATGACCAGAAAGATACTGAGAAGATCCTGAAAGCTGCAGA
Source organism: Salarias fasciatus (assembly GCF_902148845.1). Classification (NCBI taxonomy): domain Eukaryota; kingdom Metazoa; phylum Chordata; class Actinopteri; order Blenniiformes; family Blenniidae; genus Salarias; species Salarias fasciatus. The sequence goes on along the minus strand of NC_043750.1, from coordinate 11,339,667 downwards.
GGGACAAACGATGGAAAAATATACATGGATCGGCCTTTATCGAGATCCTACAAATGCCACTCGCTGGATGTGGTCGGGAGGAGGATACGTTACATACACAAACTGGGCCATAGGTCTACCAGATAACTATTTAAATCGAGAGGGCAGAGGAATGATGTTTTCTAATGGACAATGGAATGATGGCCATGAAATCTGGTACTTTCCTTTTTTCTGCATCAAGATTTCTGGCCTGAAGCATGAGAAGAAGACTTGGGAGGAGGCTCTGGAGCACTGCAGAGAGGAGCACAGTGATCTGATCAGCATCGCCTCTGAAACCGACCGTCTTCTCGCACAAACTGAGATGCAGCGCAACGACTTGACTGAACATGTGTGGATCGGCCTGCGTTTCCTCGCTGACCAGTGGCTGTGGGTGGACGGAAAGACAATGGTGTACAAAGCCTGGCCCCAAGGAGGAGATGAGGACCACCAGTGTCCAACGTGGAGACGCTGTGGAGCTCTAACAGTGGAGGGACTGTGGGGAAACTATAACTGTGAGGAGAAACGCTACTTTCTCTGCAAATGAGACATTCAGGAAAACAGGTTCAAAATGTATTGCTTCATTTTAACAATGTTGTTACAAAACTTAAAAGGTTTAGTGAATAGAAAATATCGTACTAAATGAATTGCAAAGAATACATGTGAACTCTCATTTTTAATTTCTACTATGATGCTGGAGGAGGTTCTGTCTCTGATTTGATGCTGAATATTTGTTTCTCAGTGATTCTACGTTTTGGTGAAATTTTCTCTGCAACTGAGAGATTCTGGAGAACAGGTTCAAAATGTATGGCTTCATTTTAACAACAAAATGTCATTACAACACTGAAAAGGTTTAGTGAATACAGAATATATGAATGTAGACTTGTTCTTTATAATTTTCATTTTTACTGTCACACTACGTTGATTCAAGATAAATTACCTCAATAACTTGTGTGGATTCTGATCTAATATGATAATTACTATCAAACTAATCATTCTCTTATTCTTGTGTGTTTTTGGTGTTGATGATCTTTTTTCCGAGGTAAATGTGTTTAAACTTAAAAATGAATAACTGATCTATTGTGTTGGTAAATAAATACCTTTTTCTGTTGTTTGAATAATAAAACATGTTACTGAGTGCTTCTACTGCTCATGGGATGTTTATTAATAGTATTATAACTGACACTGAATAACCAGTGGAAGTTGTGCAGCTGTTGTTCCTACCATATAACTTCTCGACAATGTCAAAAAGTCTTAAGAAGTAGAAGCGCAAACAAGACAGATGTAGAATGTGTCTACAGTTTTACCGTCTGAACTGTTAAATACAATCTTGAAAATAATTTGCATCATTATTCTCAAGGCTGCTGTGACATTTGTTACCTCCGATCATCATGTGAAAAACTGGTATTATAGCTGCATAACTGGTGGCATACTCATCGGTCATCAATTTATTTTTTGAAAAGTGTCTTCTGTTGATAAACAACCTGGATGTTGATTTGATTGACTGATTGATTGATTGATTGATTGATTGATTGATTGATTGATTGAAGGCTATATTTCAGACATGGTGAAAACAAAAAACCTGGATGTTACAAGCACAAGCATTTGCATTTCATATTCATGGCTTCATCTGTCCCGCATGCAAAGTTATTCACTGGATGATCAGATGTCGACTGCAGAGGTTGCACGTCTCATTGTGTAACTAACTGGGAGCTTGTTTGTGTGTATTTGCATTCAATCTGAGGTCAAGCTGTATCGGGAAGGTCCAGCATAACCTCTTCTCTGTCTTCACACACCAAGTGGTGCCACTCTCTTCTGTCAAACAGGCCACAACAGGTTAAAGTTACCTCTGTTCTCTATGATCCTGCACTAAGCAGGATCTCCATTTTATTGACATTGTAATCCCATGACTTTGTCAGTTCCCATCAGAGTCAGTGCCAGGCGGCACTGTAATAATTAAACCCAAAGCAGGGCCGATGTGGTGTGTTGACTTGTGTGATGCTCACTAACTGCAGATCAGCACAGGGAAAACATTGAAGATGCACTGAGCTTGTCCAAGCAAATGGAAAGTGCCTTTCCCAAATACCCCGCTGCCTGCATTTTCCTCCGTCGTCGACTCAGGTTGTTTGATGTCTTTAGAAGTTTTATATTAAGGTATTTACAGTTCGCTTTGTGGCATGACCATCCGGTTCACACTGTGACTGTGAGGTGAAAAACTCAGATACTGATTCTGTTAAAAGCAGTCGGGAAAGTCATCAGCACTACAGCACTTCTAACCCCTCAAGACCTGTTTGAACATAAGATCCACAGAAAGGTGGACAAAAGCACCTCTCATTCACCCTGAATACATTCCACTCAACTAAAGAAGGTGCAGCGTTCCACTATGGAAACACAACAATTACAATCACTCATTCATTCATCAAGTGGAGCTCATTAATGAACAGAGTACCCAAGATGAGCAGAAACACAGGAAGCCAGTAAGGTCATCCAGATCACCATGGTCCTCATTCTTGAATCTTACATGGAAACTAGTGCGGATCTGAGCCCAGGAGTCATCTTACAATAAGACACGTGATTTATCAAACGTATGTATCGAATCAATATTAGCATCAATGTGCGGCGGTTGAAATGCATCATCATTTACATGTCACCCCCTTAAATATTCATGGTTTCGAAGTCTTGTTCACAGGGCCGGCCCAGGCTTCTCAGGCGCTCTAGGCGAGCCCGACACGAGTGGGGAGGGGTTTGGGTTGTAACCACAGCTAATAAGTGTCTCTCATACACAGTCATTTTGGCTGGATTCCATGTCCGTAAGCTCAATAAGTGCTGAATGTTCTACTTGAGCGTAACTCAAATTAGCGTTAAATGTCTCTCATCTCCTAAGTCTGCAGGGTGGGAGGGTGCGACAAGAAATATACAGGGTGTGTCCATGGTGTTTGTGGGGCATTACAGTCCAAATATGGAATTGGTGTTCTCATGTTGTAACAGACCGGTGAGCCAAGTCTTTCATATGTAAAAACGTTTGGTCGCCTGTGTGGTCGACGACGTCGCTGGGGCTCCTCTGTGTTGGGGCTCATTGGAACAGGTGAGTCAACAGTGTTTTCCACAGGTAACTCCACATGACTGTCCTCTCCTTCTGACAAGGACTCTGCCTGGTCTGTAACTTCAAATCTATCATTTGACATTGATGACTCCCTTTCCCTGGACTGCATGCACTCCTGCTCCAGATGTGTGCTTTCTTTGGCAAGATCCACTCTTTCAGGAGGACATGGAGTTGATGGAGGTTGAAATGGTACTTGATGATATCCATAGTCCTCGTCATCCTCCTCCTCCTCATATTGTTCAACTTTTTCATGTTTTTCCATTGTTTCTTTCTTCTTCCTCGGCGGCACTGGGATCTCCAGGGGAAGAAAATCACATGGGAGGAGAAGGTTGCGATGGAGGATCCTTGATTTCCTTTTTCCTGTCTCAGATCTGAGTTCATACACTGGGAGACCCTCACCTACTTGACGTACAACAGTGTGAACAGCATCTTCCCAGTGATTTCTTGGTTTTCCTGGCCCACCGCGAGGTGTCAAGTTTATGACTAGGACACGATCACCAGGTTGTAGGACTGAGCTTTTCACCTTACCGTCATAATGTCTTTTTACCCCTCAGGGCAGCTTTCTGAGTGTTTTCCCTTGTGATCTCATATGCCTCCTCCATGCCCTGTTTCCACTTTTCCACGTAGCCATGATGATCACAGTCTTCCTGTACTGGTGTTAAATTGAACAGCATGTCCACTGGCAAGCGTGGGGAGCGTCCATATAACAACTGAAATGGCGAGAAACCAGTCACCTCACTTCGAGTACAGTTGTATGCATAAATCAGTTTATTTAGTGATTCTTTCCAGCTGGTCTTTTGCTTTTCTGTGAGTGTCCTTAACATTTGGAGTAATGTCCGGTTGAATCTTTCAACCTGCCCATTCCCTTGCGGATGGTAAGGTGTGGTCCTCGACCCTGCAACTCCACAGAATTTTTTTTCAGTTGTGCAAACAGTTGATTTTCAAATTCACCCCCCTGGTCATGGTGAATCCGGGCAGGAAATCCAAATCTCATTGCATAATCATTAAATATTTTTTCTTCTGCAGTTTTGCCAGATTTTGAAGTTGTGGCGTATGCCTGAGCAAAACGTGTGAAATGATCAATGATTACCAGGATGTATTCATATCCACCTTTACACTTCTCAAGGTGGAGGAAATCCACTGAAACCAGTTTGAAGGGTTGAGTGGTCACAATGCTGGTCAGTGGTGCTCCTGTTTCCTGGTTGGGCTTCTTATGCTTAAGGCATTCACATTTCTTTGTGACATAGTCCTCTATCTCTCGTTGCATGTACGGCCAGTAAAACCGGTCCCGTATCAGTGATGTGGTCCTGTCTGTGCCTTGGTGGCCCATTTCATTGTGGAGCTTCTTTAACACTGTACTTTTGTGCACTTCAGGAAGCACCAGCTGTTTTCTGTTGGCTGTTTTCCTGTAACAGATTCCATTTTCAGCAATCTCCAGTTTGTCCCATTCTCTGAGGAGACATGCAGTTTGTGGACTGAGTTGTTTTAGCTGTGCACCAGATGGTTTGTTTCCAGTAAGCTTAAGCTGAATCACTGGTCCAACAACTGGATCATTTCTTTGCTCCTGCTTGATTTGTTCTGGGGTAAATGGAGTAATGGTTGTGTCTGGATCTAGAGCTGAAGATGTGGCTGAGACACACATGGACCATGACACATTTGACTCATCCTGGTTTTCAACTGCTTGAGTGGCTGCTCAAATCACATCATATGGCATTTCCTCTGAGCACTCTTTCATAAATGTTTCAATATCCAAAGGCATTCTTGACAGGCTGTCTGCATCTACGTTTTCTCTTCCTGGCCGATATTTAACTGTGAAGTGGAAATCTGCCAATTCTGCCACCCATCTGCAGTCTGTTGCGTTCAGTTTGGCCGTGGACAATATGTAGGTAAGTGGATTGTTATCACTATAGACCAGGGGTCGGCAACCCGTGGCACGCGTGGCACTAACACTGGGCACGTTTACATGCCACCCATATAATGGCTTACAGGGCAGAGCGGATGTGTCATGTAGACGTCCGAGTGGATCTGCTTCACTCTGAGCGGATTGTATTTCGGAGCCAATTGTACGAGGTGGTGTAGACCGATCGATAACCCGCTCCGTGTCTCATATAAAAGCTGCCTGACAGCTTTTATTTTTAATAAAAACCCCGAGAGAAAAAACAATGGAGAGAAGAAATGGAAGCAAATCGCGCTGCAGCAAGTTGTTTAAAGAGCTCCATAGCAAAAAACGAGCGATCGCCCCGCCGGTGTTATGGATTAACTGGTTCCCGTGTTAACGAGTGACGGCGGACTTCTGTGTAAACACATGCTGATAACAGCAGCTGTTAAAGTAAGACTCATAGAAGACTTTAAACTTATACATTCACTGTAACTGTAGAAAACCGACGTTCGCTAGATCGACTTTGTCTCATTCATCTATTGGTCACAAGTTAACACGGGCACCAGTTAATTCGAAACATGAGCATGCAGAGCACAAAACACAAAGTTTATGAAAGCACTTTTTGGAGTAACAGAAAAAATATCTTTAAAGATATGTTTGTATCTGCTTTATCTGAAAGGAATACATTTCCAGGTATGTTGGAAATCTTTTTGTATTTTGTGTTAACTTGCGTTTTAGTTGATAATGGCACACACATTGATGAGAAAATTTTAAACTGGCACTCCATGACAAAAAGGTTGCCGACCCCTGCTATAGACTGTAAAGAATGGGGCATAGTACAGATAATCTCTGAACTTTTCTGTTATTGCCCATTTAAGGGCAAGGAACTCTAATTTACCAGAATGTAAATGGTAGTTTTTCTCTGCAGCAGTTAGGGTACGGGAGCCATACGCAATCACACGAAGCTTTCCACTTTGCTTTTGGTACAGTACAGCGCCCAATCCCTGGTTACAAGCATCAGTATGGAGGACAAATGGCTGCGAGAAGTCAGGAAAGCAAGGATGGGAGGGTGAACCAGACAGTCTATTAACTGTTCTAGAACTGACTGGTGCACAGCAGACCACTGAATGTTTGTATTGGATGGGACAGTCCTGCTGCAACCTTTTGTTTGCCATTTTCCTTTTTTGTTGTGTGATACCTCAGCTTCTTTAGGCACTTTGAGCAGGTCATATAACGGACTAGCAATGCGTGAAAAATCTTTGATATACTGCCGATCATAGCTCAACAGTCCGAGGATCGCTCTCAACTCACCAATGTTAGAAGGTTGTTTGTGTTTTAGGGATCTTACTGCAGCAACATCAGCTGGGTCCATCCGGTTTCCTTCAGCCGACAAGATTCTCCCCAGGTAGCGTACCTCCGTTTTAAACAAGTCGTACTTCTTGGGCTTTAGTTTCACTCCATGGTCCCTGAGGCGCTGCAGCACTGTCCTGACATGGTCAACGTGATCTTCAAATGTTCTGCTGAACACAAGGACATCATCGAGATAAGGCACACATATTGCATCTCTCAGCCCCTCTAAGCACTCCTCCATGCAGCGCTGGAATGCTGCAGGTGCATTCATCAGTCCAAATGGGATTCTTATCCACTTGTATAAGCCCCATGGAGTCACAAAAGCAGTTAAGGGTCTGCTGTCTTTGGCCATGAACCCCTGATGATATGCTTTCCCTTGATCCAACAGTGAAAACAGGGTATTTCCTCCCAAATTATCCATTATGTCTTGAACTCCAGGGATTGGGTGACGGTCAGGGTGGGTTTTTCTGTTGAGCTCTCTGTAGTTGATGCATAAATGCAAAGTGCATCTTTTCTTCTCACGCAAACAACTGGAGAGGAATATGATGAAGTGGATTTTTCAACCCAACCTTGTGCTATCAAGTCCTGCAAATATTCTTTCATTTCCTGGTACAATGGCTTGGGCACAGAAAGGTATGTTTTCGACACAGCCTCAGTATCCTTAAGGGAAATGTTCATCTGCAAACCTTGCACACACCCAATGTCATCATCAGACCTAGAGAATGACCCTGATTCCTCTCTTAGCATCTGACTTACTGTTTGCCTCTGGTGCTCATCAAGATGAGTTAGATCAACAGGGGGATCCCATGGTATGTGGGATGGGACATTTTCCTCGGAACTTTGTGCCTGAATGTGATTGACTGAAGTACTGGTAGTGGGTGTCTGATCTGTTTTAAATATGTTGGCTGGGTACGCTGACTTCACTGTCTGTACAGTCCCAATAACTGTCCTTCCTGAAAGTGTAATATCGTGACTGGTGGGATTCTGAACACTGACAACAATCTTTGGAGGTGTCCCCGCCTTCACAGATGCCAGAGTGTCACAAAACTCTAAACCTTCAGGCCACTGAGCATTCTCGAGGACTTCAAAAATCAGAGTCTTGTCCTCACTAAAAGGTTGGGCTTGGATGCGACACTCAACCTGCATGGAACTTTGTTTGGGTACACTGATTCTCTCATTTGCTGTTCTCACAGTGTACTCACATGTCTGCCCAATAGTAACAGCATTAATAAAAGCTTTTGCTTTGCTTGCCCGGAGATGAGGGAATGCCATTTTCACTGCTTTCACAAGTTTGTCTGTGTCACTATGTGTTTGATGATCCCCTTGACTATCCAGAACAAGGCGCTCATTGACATTAAACCCGATAATAGGACATTGCTGACTGTTGCCTTTTAACACGAGCATGGGTATTAACAGATCAGTATCACTCACGGTTAGCTTAAAGGGTACCTCTATCCAGCCAACATATGGCATTTCTGTCCCGTTAGCTGCTTCAATCTGTAAGGGATCAAGGGGGTCGACTAGTTCTGCAACATTCCTCAGTTGTAGTTCTGGTAGATGGTTTTCTTTCCATTTCTCATCAACTGCACAAATCTGTGAACCTTTGTCCCAGAGCACTTGAATGTTCTGTTCATGCAGAAAACACCTGATAAGGCACTTTTTCCCCACTAAATCCTTTACTGTCTTTGTTTTCACAGATCGACTCTTTTTAGGCTCAGACCTTTCACACAGCTGTTTAATCTGCTTTCTCACACCTGAACATGCATATGGTTTACAGTTTCTTTTGTGTGTGGGCCAATGAGTTTCCTGACATCTTTTGGAGCAGTAGAGGGTCATTTTGCAAACTGAACAACACTTTAGCTCTCTATCCACTCTCTCCTGTTCACAATTTGCACAGAACTGGGACTTATTAATGCTACTGGCTGCCCCATGTCCCACAGAGGCAACCCCATTTAGTTTAAAGGGCCTCTGCCTGTCCTTGTTGGTTTCTCTGCTCTGCAACCTGCTCTGAAATGCTCAGCACTTCCACATTTAAAGCAATGCTGACAGTACTCTTCACCAGATTGAACACAAGCGAAACACCTGGGGACAGGGCGGGGTTTTTGGTAGTATCGCTGGGGGGCAAATCTCTGCTGAAATTGAGCCGTTTCCCCTACTCGTCCTTGGCCATACACTGGTCGGTACTCCTGTACTACTGCTGGCTGCTGGTGGGCATAAAATGGCATTGCCTGTGGCTGAAGGGTGTAGAGAGCAGGCTGTGGGTCTGGAGGCTCATGGCGAGGGGCAAGCACGTGATGTTCTTGGTTTGGTGGGGGGTAATGTGAAGGTGCCGGTTTGGTCCCCTGGATGGTCTCTCTGATTTGAGAAACTTCAGCTCTGAGGTCCTTCAGTAATACCATGTCAGAGCGCATTTCTTTAATTTCTGCTAACAAAGCTGGGGTAAGAGAAGTTGCACTGGGTTGGGAGTTACCTTTGTTTTCCTTCACCTGCTCACTGGACTGGACTGTACTCACACTGGTTACTCGTGGAGGGGCAGCATGTTTCTTTTTGTCCTGTCTCTCCTTTTCATTAGTGCATGCAATGTTGACTTTTTTCCAGCAGGAGCTCATCTGAGGTGTCAGGCTGCATGAGGTAAGGCTGAAGGTCGCTCTTGATGTTGTCATTTTGTAACCCAGTCAAAACTGTGTGCATGAACTGACTTTGGACAAGGGCTGGATCATATTTCAAGCCAGACTCAGCTTCCTGAGATGCAAAGAGGATCTTCTGTCTCAGGTCCATTGCTCTTATCAGGAAGTTCTTTGCTACTTTGGACCTCCGAAGTGAGTTGTTTGTACAGATCTGTAGCACCTCTTTCCTGATAATGGGATCTCAGGATTCTGTGGAGAGCAGGTAAAGTCAGACTCTCTTTCCCCTCGAGGTAGCTCCTTAACTGCAGGCCTGGCATGATAGCCCTGATGACAGCATCAATAATGTCTGTCTCCGGGTAGCCTTTGGTGAGCCCACTCTCTATTTGTCTAGCTAGACTAGAAAACGTTAGCCTATCTTTTTGGCCAGGCTCGCCTATCTGGCCTACTATTTTAAAGTCTTTACGCCACACAGGACTGTCGGATGGTGCAGATGTCACATTTTTAACTGAGGCACTTAGGGAGGAGCTCAGATTTTTATTCATCAAATCCTGTACAGCTTTTTCCTTCTCTTGTAAAGACAGTTTTAGGGCTTCTATCTCTCTCTGGAGCTTTTCCTGTTCGTCAGTTTGAATTTCCAAGACACTTATTTTTTGGTGCACTTGCATGTTATTAATTACATCCAGGGCACTGAGGAGAGTGGACATGCCCTCATCCTCTAAGTTGGCTAACTCATCACTCTCCATGTTGTTTATGATGAGTGAAATCAGTTGGCTGTGAGTTTTACCAGTCACATGTTCATCACGAATCTGCAGCGTATGACAGACTTTCATTAACTGTTCAGCAGTCAAGCTGTACAACTTTCCCTTAATCTCCAACTGCAGTTTCTCCATTTCAGACTCCATATTATCCTTTGAACTGGGCAAAAGCAATGAACTGGTGCTTATCTGACTTGAGTTGGGTTTTGCTGCTCCCCAGTCATGGCGGCGCACTTCAGGATACGACTCTCCAACAGCTGTCTGAAGATCACCACGTTGTCTTTGCTGTGAGCCCTTCTCCAATACCTGGGTTGTTTTGGGGGGATGATCAACATGAGGATTCCACTAGCAGTTCAGGGATCGTCCTCGAGCCAAACATCCCAGCGGTGCCTCCAAATGTTGTGCCCTTAAAAAGGGTGAGACCGAGAGAAGTGAAAAAGCATGCAGCAGCTTTTCCTTTCACCCGTCTGTTTTAGTGGACATAAAAGTCTTTAATACACACTTTCCAAGAACATACAGAGAATGTAACGTGGAGCATACATACATCCACTTGTTAGCTGTTTTTCAAGGTTTATATTCAGATATTCACCTTAAAAAGGGTGAGACCGAGAGAAGTGAAAAAACACGCAGCAGCTCTTCCTTTCACTCGTCTGTTTTAGTGGTAGGAGAAGAGCGCTACTCCCCTCTACTGGCACCCCGAGGTAACAACCCAGATGTGAACAAGCTAAACATGCAGGAGGCTCTGATAGCTCTCTCCCACTAATGAATATAAAATAAAATAATCAACGCAAGAATTCAAAATGTGAAAAAACATGAAATATCCAACCATCAACAACTTCCACAAACAATGTCTGCAACATATTACTACTACACTGGCATTTCATCAGTGATTGAATAGAGCATTTGCTCAACTTCAAAGTCCTCTTCACATTTCAGAAGTGGTTCATCAGGTCCTGTCTCCTCCGTCCAGCCCCCATTGGAGGTTCTGCTGGTCACAGTTCTCTGGCCATCGGGTCCTTGCATCATGCCTTCACATCAAAAGACACTCCATCGGCCAATGCAACTGCACAGGCCAAAATAATGTCAGGCACCTTTTCAGGGTTAGACAGCAACGTTTGCGATTTGCCAACAGGAAGAACAAAACAGCAGTGTTAAAGCAAGGGCGAAAGCTCAAGGGTACAAATGTCTATATGAACGACCATCTGACAAAGAAGAATGCGGATATCGCCAAAAGAGCAAGATTCCTCAAGAAACAGCAAAAGATTCAACAGACGTGGGTGGCAAACTGCAAAATTTTTATCAAATTAAATGGGCCACCAGAGGAGGCAAAGGTTATCTCTGTTAAACACATGGATGAACTGGACAAGTATCAGTGAACTAATTACATCAGGATGGCTTCAGAGATCTATCAAGGACAAGGGAACATCTGACACATCATTTTTGCCATGAACTCTGATCTACCCATGGAACACAACAATGAATTCTTACGGAAAATTAAAAATCTCCAGCTGCTGGACTTGAATGCAATTGAATACACTGAATACAGTAATCATGATACAGAGTCAGATATTGATTCAGATAATAACTTCCCTTCCTCCACTAACATTAATTGTGACTATTATACCAATGAACAATATAATAATTTAGATACTTGTGAGAAATTGTCAATTTTGCACTTGAACAGTAGAAGTATGTATAAATATTTTGATGAAATTCAGAACTATTTACAGACAATTAAAAATCCTTTTAGTATTATTGCTGTATCACAAACTTGGTTTACAGTCTCAGCTGTATAAATAGATGAAATAAAACAGGTGGTGGGGTGGCACTATATGTGCATAAAACTATCAACGACTCAGTTATTCAGAGTTTATCAAAAGCAGTGGACAATGTAATCGAATGTCTAACAATTGAGATTAAAATTGAGATGAAAAAGAATATTATTATTAGCTGTGTTTACAAGTCGCCTGGATCTAATGTGGACATTTTCAGCGATTTAATGGAGAATTTTTTACCATGAGATGAACAATAAACCTATATTTATATGTGGGGATTTCAATATTGACCTTTTCAATCTAAAACATCACAAACCCACCAATCAATTCATTGACAGGATGTACAGTATGTCTTTCTTACCAACAATAACCAAGCCGAGTAGAATTACATCCAACCTGATCTCACAGAAATGCATGAAATGAGCACGCATTGTGAGTACCAGAGGGTCCCAGATTGCGTACTTATTTCACGCAAAGTGCTGAAAATGCGTGCTGTCACCACGCATGCAGTCTCCACTCAAAGTCAATTAGAATCCGAGGCGTGGTGGAGACAAGCATTCTCAGCTTCAATGACGTCGCTCCGTGGGTGCCGTTTCAGAGATCCCGGAAGTGCAAATGTAGACTGATCGATATTCTGAAGAAAGATGTGATTATTATCCAAACCAGTGCAGCCATCCGAGGCAGACCGTGTAGCAGTGGTATGAGCTTCTGCTGAGTCAAAAAGCCCCGTGAAATATCAACTCTATTTTAAGAAAACACGTTTTATTGTCAATGTAACATCACGGAGAAGGACTACAATACACATAATCCTCATGTTTAACAGCGACGTGTCTGATTGGTCCAGCCTGCAAAAAAAAAAAAAAAAATTGAGCTTTTATCATATTCCCTTGGTCCTTTTTGTTTTCAACATTGATTTTTCACTTTCTAATTCAATGAGTGAAATGTTCTTTTTTTTTTTTATCTGAAAAACACTGGCGTTTCCCGTTGCCTAGGTAACGCTGTCGGCGTATCCGCATGGGGTGGTGACAGAAAGAGAGCGAAACATTTATTTCCCGGTCGGTCCCGGTCATTCTATGTTTTGAATTACACATATGATGTTTGTGGAGTTAAAATGATAATTTGTCGTGTTGAGAGTTTGATGGTTTGTTGCTCCGAATGTTTCCCTCCACTCGCTCGTGCTCGGTGCAGGACGGTCGGAGCATGACGTCACATAATGCTACTTGGAATTAGTTTGGCTTTTCCCACAACCTTACACAAAGCGATCGGCGAAGCAAACTTCAAACTCTCAACGCGAAAACGGATCATTTAATCCCACAAACATCATGTGCAATCCAGGATATATCCTGGATCCGTATAATGACCGGGACCAGGAAATAAATATTTTTTTATTCGAGAGGACCCATATGGGCTCCAGCGGAAGGCTTCGCCACTCACTGTTATCACCCCGATTCAGACGAGGGCTGTTTTGGAGCTAATAATACCCTCCTGATGTATTTCTAACATACCTGTTTTTCAGGGGTTTTTTTTTTTTTTTTTTTTTTTTTTTTTTTTTTGTAGAGCAGCTCGTGATCTGCCACCAGAGAAGACAGCTGGAGAATAATAAGCACGCATTTTCAGCACTTTGCGTGAAATAAGCACGCAATCTGGGACCCTCTGGTTCTAACAATGCGTGCTCATTTCACGCATTTCTGTGAGATCAGGTTGATTACATCATACAGTGGAATATTGACAATATTTTTACTAATAACTTGAAAAATAACACAATCAATGGGCTGCTTATTTCTGATATTAGTGACCACTTGCCAGTCTTTACTATATATGACAGACATACAGACTGTAATTTAATTGACATGATAAAAATAAAAACAGTAATAACTAGTATTATATCCCCTCTGACACACATTTGTAATCTGTCGCTTCAAAATGGTTATGTCCCAAAGAAGATGAAAATTGCTAAAGTCATTCCACTCTTCAAAAATGGACATAGACATGATTTCAACAACTACAGACCCATCTCACTTCTCCCTCAATTTTCAAAAATTCTGGAAAAGGTTTTTGACAGTCGATTTCAAAATTTTATTGAAAAGCACAAGCTTTTTAATGATGATCAGTATGGTTTTTGAACTCACCGTTCAATTTCTATGGCCATAATAGATGCCACCGAGGAAATATCAAGGGCTTTGAACAACAGAAAGTATGCAATTGGAATTTTTATTGATCTGCAAAAAGCGTTTGACACTATTAATCATGAAATACTCCTACAAAAACTAGAGCGCTTTGGAATCCGTGGGGTTGCTGGAAAATGGGTTCAGAGTTACTTAAGCGACAGAGTTTCTGTTCAAATGAGAGAGGTCTCTTCCGGATGTCTTGGCATTGCTTGTGGGATTCAGGGTTCAGTGCTGGGGCCTAAATTGTTTAATTTGGAGATCAATGATGTCTTTAATGTTTCTCAACTAGTAAAATGTATATTATTTGCTGATGACACAAGCATATTTATAGCAGTGACAGTTTAGATGAACTTATCAACAATGTGAATAATGAATTGAGAATTTAAATAAAACAAAAGTAATGATGTTTGGAAATTACAAGTTGAAATCATTAAATCAAGTTAAGTTAGATGGTGTACAAATTGAAAGTGTCTCAGAAATAAAATTTTTAGGTTTATTGATAGATATCTGTTGGGTTAAGAGGATTCATAGAAGCAGTTTTTGTTTGAAGTTTTCCCTGAGAAAGTAGGGGTGGGGATAAATGAGTTTGTCTTCCCCGCACTCCTTTTCGAACATTTTCCTTCTTTTTTTTCCTTTTATGACAAATGTATTAATTTGTATGAATCGAAATAAAGACAGACAAGACAAGTCAAACATGTGGCTGCTTCTGCTTTATGACATGATTGAGGTTTGCATAATAAATATTTTCAGACTCAGCCAGATTTTGCTGTGCTGCAACACACATCCACACTGGCTCAAACTCGCGTACACGATTTCAGACCTGTCATGGGATTTGATCGTACGCTACGCTCATGTTCAAATTGACAAATGCCAATCCGGGAGTGGAAATGGTCATATAACCAGTTTATTGCCGTATGTTCGTTTGATAAATGAGGACCAATGTGTGTAACAAAATAATTGTGCATTCTTATCTGTATTATCTCTGCACAGCACATCTAGCTAATCTTGCACATTGCACTTGTTGTTCTTGACCAAAGCGACTCAATTATTATATTCTTGACATTTGTTAATTCATTGTTGCATGAGTGGTTTGTGTTGTCTGTGCAGCAGACTCTTCTATCCAAGACTGAATTTGTCCAAAGGGAGACGAATAAAGACACCATGACCTTAACTCTGACCTGACCACACATAATGAATATCAGCACCCTTCGCCTCACAGCTAATGCTCAGTGCCAGGAGTCTCAGACATCGGGCCTACAGGGTGACTTTGCATGGCGACAAAAGTACAAAGACAGGGAAGCGCTTTTACTAATTTATTCAACAGGGATCACAATGTTTAGTAGAGTAGCAGACATTACACGACAGTGACAGTGAAGCTGAGAGAGGCAGCGATGGAGCAGAACACATGAGTCACGCATGGAAGATCTGTTGCTTGTTTGTTTGTTTGTTTGTTTGTTTGTTTGTTAGAGTGGCAATACAGTTAGCCATATGTACTGTCTGTAGAACATTTACGATTTCATGAAGCAAATTAATCTGAACCAATACTGACAGAAATGAGAAGATGTTACACAGTTTACTTAACCTCGGGCTCCTACCATGTGGAACTTGCTCCCAGTTCTGCTCCTTTCTCTCGTTTCAGTGTAATGTTTCATAACGTGTCATTCACGATTGTTTCTCTTGTAGCCTATGTACTCTCTGTTTATACATGAAATGTATCCAGATAAAAGAAATTGTCTCTCCTATCTCCTCTTTCTGTCCCCTCATCCCAACCAGAATAGCAGAAAGCCGTCACCTCTGAGCCTGGCTCTGCAAAGGTTTCTTCCTGTTAAAAGGGAGTTCTTTCTTTCCACGGTCCTTTATGCTTGCTCATGTGGATCTGTTGGGTTTTCTCTGTAAAAGTGTCTGGAGATGACTATGTTGCAATTGGCACTTTATAAATAAAGCTGAATTGAACTGAACTGAATTAAATGACATAGAGATGACACATTCAGGATTGTGGTGGATCAGCATCCCTAATCAAAAAAGTATTCTCTTCTTACTTTTTTGTTTGCACTTTGTCTCATGTATGTAAAGAAACAATGGTGTTATGTTCGTGTTATGTTAGTGTTACATTAGCGGAGTGATGTGTTTCAGATTGGCAGACCTGATGAAGAGTAACTTTACACCTATATAAAGAAATAACTAGCAACTGAAATCAATTCATTTTCAGCAACTTGAATGATTCTTCAGGATTCAGAGCCATGTCTGTGTTTCCTATGTTGAAATGATGTTCTCTGTTGTGTTCGTTTGCCAAACATGGTTGGTTTTTGTGAACCATTCAAAACACATGCAAAATCAAACCTTTCAGAGCTCTGACACTCTGACATCATGAAGCAACAACAGCAGAGGACAGTTTCAGCTTGACTTTCAGAGGAATAACCATGGAAATACAGACACTCCTCTTATTGTTTGCTTCGATTTTTTGTGTGGAAGTTGAGGGGGAAGTAGGAACACACTATTATATCTCTGAAGCGATGAACTGGAAAGATGCTCAGACTCACTGTAGAAAATATTACACCGATCTTTCTTCTATCAACGACCAGAAAGATAATGAGAAGATCCTGAAAGCTGCAGAGGGACAAACGATGAAACGTCTTTCATGGATCGGCCTTTATCGAGATCCTACAAATGCCACTCGCTGGATGTGGTCAGGAGGAGGATACGTTACATACACAAACTGGGCCAAGGGTCAACCAGATAACAATTTAAATCGAGAGGGCAGAGGAATGATTTTTTATACTGGACAATGGAATGATTTCGATGAAGTCTTGTACTTTCCTTTTTTCTGCATCAAGATTTCTGAGCTGAAGCATGAGAAGAAGACTTGGGAGGAGGCTCTGGAGCACTGCAGAGAGGAGCACAGTGATCTGATCAGCATCGCCTCTGAAACCGACCGTCTTCTCGCACAAACTGAGATGCAGCGCCACGAATTGACTGAACATGTGTGGATCGGCCTGCGTTTCCTCGCTGACCAGTGGCTGTGGGTGGACGGAAAGACAATGGTGTTCAAAGGCTGGCCTGAAGGAGGAGACGAGGACCACCAGTGTCCAAAGTGGAGACGCTGTGGAGCTCTGACAGTGGAGGGACTGTGGGGAAACTATAACTGTGAGGAGAAACGCTACTTTCTCTGCAGATGAGACATTCTGGAGAACAGGTTCAAAATGTATGGCTTCATTTTAACAATGTTGTTACAAAACTTAAAAGGTTTAGTGAATAGAAAATATCGTACTAAATGAATTGCAAAGAATACATGTGAACTGTCATTTTTAATTTCGACTATGATGCTGGAGGAGGTTCTGTCTCTGATTTGATGCTGAATATTTGTTTCTCAGTGATTCTACGTTTTGGTGAATTTTTCTCTGCAACTGAGAGATTCTGGAGAACAGGTTCAAAATGTGTGGCTTCATTTTAACAACAAAATGTCATTACAACACTGAAAAGGTTTAGTGAATAGAGAATATATGAATGTAGACTTGATAAATTACCTCAATAACTTGTGTGGATTCTGATCTAATATGATAATTACTATCAAACTCATCATTCTCTTATTCTTGTGTGTTTTTGGTGTTGATGATCTTTTTTTTCCGAGGTAAATGTGTTTAAACTTAAAAATGAATAACTGATCTATTGTGTTGGTAAATAAATACCTTTTGCTGTTGTTTGAATAATAAAACATGTTACTGAGTGCTTCTACTGCTCATGGGATGTTTATTAATAGTATTATAACTGAAATTAATCGCAAAATTTATAAAAAGGGCAGAGTGATTACAGATATTGTCACAAAAATACTGAAAGTTTGAATGCTTTATTCTCTTTATACACAGCTTTATTCTACAGAAATGTCCCGGTCAAACAAACGCAACTATCTTCAGTAACAGTAGACACCAGAGATGGGATACTTGGACTCGAGACTCGGACTCGACTCGGACTCGAGTCACAATTTAATGACTTTTTTACTCGACTTGATAAAATCAAAAAAAGACTTGGTCTTGCTTGGACTCTAAGCTCAGTGACTCTAGACTTGGACTTGACTCGAACCCTTTGACTCGACGAGTCACGTCAAGTCATAATTGTCATTTTAAAAGTGCGATGTATGAATCATTTTTATTTTTTATGGCTTCATTTCATGGGATCGCAGTGGCGAGGTGCGCCTGCAGCGGGAGCGCTTGTTTCGTGCCGCCTAGACCACGTGCAACGGGCGGAGTTTGTTCACTTCCGCATTGACGGGAGCGCTCGTTTTCAACACCCGCGCATTCCAGGCGCATTCCAAACAACACAACAGCTCGGCCACGATTGTTTTTAATAAACTGGTTTCAACACTGCCCGCCTGGAATGCACGCATAGGCGTCAGTTTCGGGGGAGACTTTTGCCAGGGGTGTTTTTTTCTCCACTTCACACAAATCCTTCACGTGTAGCCATTTTAACCCCGGTTATTTTCAGTACTATATAACATTCCGAAGCTCCTGAACGCACCATCCGCAAGCATCAGAGACGCAAACAGACGTTCACAAGGATTAAAAAAAAAAAAAAAAAAAAAAGTGCGGCTGTTCTAAATGTGCGTCTGTTCCAGTGGAAGCTCCACACAGAGCAGCTCTTTCTTCTGCAGCACCTGTGGTGAGTTTGAAAACTTGGTTGCTAGTTTAACCCTGTGATTATCCCATGTTATAGACTTTATGCAAGAGGCGGTAGTCTGTTTTGATATGTGGATATGCCCTGAAGAACTTTACTGTCAACATGCTAACAGCAACATTTTGAGGCTGTTTGGCCTCATTCTAGTCTCAGCTAATGTTCATCATCAACATGCTTTTCGTCCCCGGGGGACCTGTTGCTTTTGATTAAAAAGAAATGCGAGTTTTATTGAAAGATGTGAATAGGGATGAATTTCATATTTTTATTTTTGAACTGTAATGAAGAAGAATGCATCAAAGATGCTTTATTTCATTAAGGAAACACAATTTATTTTAAGATAGGTTTAAATGTGCACACTTTAGTGAAGACTTTTTTTTTTTTAAATCTGCCCCTTGGTTCACAGCTCACTGGACATTTAACACTGAACATAGAAAACAGAGCTAAACATACTCAGACACTGTCTTTTGTCCCCAACAGAACTGCAGCTGTGAGGACTGGAAGTCCTACAGGTCCAGATATGTAGGCTACAAGGTAACATCATCATTTTTAAAAGTGCCCAAAAACACTGTCCTGCCGTTCTGAAGTGCCAGTGAAGACATTACATTTGAGTCAGAGTCAGAGTCAGCTTTATTGTCAATTTCTTCACATGTACTTGACATACAAAGGAATCGAAATTACGTTTCTCACTATCCCTATGCGTTTAACATGGACACCAGTAAAAAGTGCAAGTGCACAACAAGACAAATCCTAAGTTAATAAATAAATAAATAAAATGCAGTAGCTAAAATTCAAATATAAATGTAAATATAACAGTAGCAGCAGGTGTGTGCAATTTGCATATTTGTGCAGAGTCTCAGCTTGGAAGGGGGGAGGGAGAGTCCAATATTCCTAGACTCCTCCTGCCAGCCTGATGTTCCTTCTGGCTGGGGCTGAGAGTCGGGAGGGAAGAGAGTTCAACAGCCTCACAGCCTGGTGGATGAAGCTATTTGTGAGTCTGGTGGTACGGGATCGGAGACTCCTGTACCTCCTTCCAGAGGGCAGGAGGGTGAACAGGCTGTGTGCAGGGTGATTTGCATCACTGACGATTGTGATGGCTTTGCGGGTGAGGCGGGTGGTGTATAAGTCTTGCAGGGAGGAGAGTGGTGCACCAATTATCCTCTCAGTTGTTCTCACAATGCGTTGTAGGGCCTTCCTGTTGTAGTGAGTACAGCTCCCGCCCCACACGGTGATGCAGCTGGTAAGGATGCTCTCAATCGTTCCTCTATAGAACGTGATCATGATGGGTGGTGGTACGCTTACCCGCTTCAGTTTGCGCAGGAAGTAGAGGCGCTGCTGTGCTTTCTTGGCCAGTGCTGTTGTGTTGGTGGTCCAGGAGAGGTTGTCACTGATGTACACACCCAGGAACTTGGTGCTGCTCACCCTTTCCACTGCAACACCGTTGATGGTCAGTGGGGGGTATTGGGTGTGGCTTCTCCGGAAGCTGACGACAATCTCCTTGGTCTTGCTGACGTTTAGCAGGAGGTTGTTGTCTGTGCACCATCTGGTCAGTAACTCCACCTTTCCTGTAGTGGGTCTCATCGCTGTTGGTGATGAGGCCCACCAGTGTTGTGTCATCCGCAAACTTGACAAGATGGTTGGAGCTGTGGATTGATATGCAGTCATGTGTCAGCAAGGTGAAGAGGAGGGGACTGAGCACACAGCCTTGTGGGGCCCCTGTGCTCAGGGTGATGCTGCTTGAGATGTTGTTGCCGACACGCACCACTTGAGGCCTCTGGCTGAGGAAATCCAGCAGCCAGTTGCAGAGGGAGGTGCTGAGGCCCAGTTTGTCCAGTTTGCAGATGAGTTGTGGTATTATGGTGTTGAACGCTGAGCTAAAATCTATGAACAGCATTCTCACATATGAGTCCTTCTTTTCCAGGTGGGTGAGCGCTGGGTGGAGGGCAGAGCAAATTGCATCGTCTGTGGATCGTTTTGCTCTGTATGCGAACTGGTACGGGTCCAGGCTGGGGGGCAGGGTGGATTTGATGTGTGACAAGACTAGTCGTTCAAAGCACTTCATGATAATGGATGTCAGTGCCACAGGACGGTAGTCGTTGAAGCAGGA
The DNA here is from genome assembly GCF_902148845.1 of Salarias fasciatus. Taxonomy (NCBI): domain Eukaryota; kingdom Metazoa; phylum Chordata; class Actinopteri; order Blenniiformes; family Blenniidae; genus Salarias; species Salarias fasciatus. The sequence goes on along the minus strand of NC_043750.1, from coordinate 11,319,223 downwards.
TGGAGATGATTTCTTGGGCACAGGTATGATGGTGGTAGCTTTGAAGCCTGATGGCACAATAGCTTGCCTCAGGGAGGTGTTAAAGATGTCTGTGAAGACATCTTTCAGCTCCTCTGCACAGTCTTTCAGCACACTGCCAGGAATGTTGTCTGGACCCGCTGCTTTCCGGGTGTTGATTGCGGACAGTGTCCTCTTCACGCTGGCGGCAGACAGGCACAGAGGCTGGTCGTGCGAAGGTGGTGGTGTTTTCTGTGGGCGAGTGGTGTTTTGTTCCTCAAAGCGTGCAAAAAAACTGTTCAGGTTATTGAGCAGAGTGATGTCGCTCTCACAGCTTCGTGGTGCAGGTTTGTAATCTGTGATGGCTTGAATGCCCTGCCATAGGCTCTGTGCATTCTTGCTGTCTTTGAAGTAGGAGGTTATCTTGTTTGTATGATCTTGTTTTGCTTTTCTGATGCCACGGGACAGGTTGGCTCTCGCTGTTCTCAGAGCTGATTCATCCCCAGCTTTGAAGGCTATATCTCTGGCCTTCAGCAGCCTGTGGACGTCTCCTGTTAGCCATGGTTTCCGGTTAGCTCGAATGGTGATATTCTTGATATGGGTCACGTCATCGATGCATTTGGTGATGTAGGAGGTCACAGTGTCTGTGTACTCTTCAACATCAATGAGGTTATTGCAGGTAGCCGCTTCCTTGAACATTTCCCAGTCTGTTGTTCCAAAGCAGTCCTGTAGAGCAGAAGTTGCCCCCTGTGGCCACACCCTTACTTCTTTCAGAGCAGGTTTGATGACCTTCACTCTCTGTCTGTATGCAGGCAATAGCATAATGGTAAGGTGATCAGAGGCGCCGATGTAGGGGAGGGGGGAGGCTTTGTATGCTCCTTTGTGCTGCGTATAAACAAAGTCCAAAATGCTGTCCCCCCTCGTTGGAAAATGGATGTGTTGATGGAACTTAGGAAGAACAGTTTTGAGATCAGCATGGTTGAAATCTCCAGCAAGGATGATGAAGCCGTCTGGTTGTGCTGTTTGTTGTTCACTGATAGCCTGGTACAGTTCAGTCAGTGCCGCACTTCTGTTGCTGTTGTTCGTTGGGGGAATATAAGTAGCGACCAGCAGGATCGAACTCATCTCCCTCGGCAGGTAAAAAGGGCGACACTTCACGATCATGAACTCCGCCAGAGGTGAGCAGTGTTTGTATACGACAGTGGCATCCTGGCACCACGCTTCGCGGATGTAAACACAGACGCCGCCACCACGTATCTTCCCTCCTTCTACGAGAGCCCTGTCGGATCTGTAGCATGTTAGCTGTTCCAATTGTATCGCCGAATCCGGGATGTTGTCATTTAGCCAGGTTTCAGTGAAAACAAGCACACAACAGTCACTCACTTTGCGGTTCGCTGATCTCAGAAGTCGGATGTCATCCATTTTGCTGTCCAGTGATCGTACGTTCGCCAGAAGGATAGATGGTATGGCTGGGCGAGTTGGCTTAGCCTCTAGCCTAGCTCGGACACCTCCGCGCTTGCCCCGCTTCCTCGTCCGAGCACACCGCTTCCGACGCCTCCTTACCGGGGGAGGGGTAGCAGGCGAGTCCGGCAAGTTAGCAGGGCAGCGTAGCAGTCCCAGTTCCTTTAGCAGGTACTCCAATTCCGTGGTCAAAACTCGGCAAATCTTGCTTCTCCGGATGTGGAAAAAAGCTTGTCGACTGTACTCATATTCCGATTTAGACTGACAAGAAAAACTTTCAGACAAACACTTAAACAACGCATTATCGGGAGAGCGTGAGGTCGCTGCGTCTACACGCGCCGCCATTTGTCCCCCTTGTCCTCCTTCCAGCTTGTCTCCATGGACATGGCAGACAGTCACACTGCTGAGCCTCTCCTGGGACGTCGTGGAGCAGAGCCTCGTTTTCAGACGCTGCAGCGAACTGAGGCTGCTCTCCACTTCGCAAGAGAACACTGAACCACCAGCAGGAGCCGGACCAGGGTCTCCACTGGGACCTCCAGCAAGAACCAGGGTCTCCTGATCAAATAAGTACACTTTGCACTTCCATTGCAACTAGTAATCTGTAACCTGGGAGATAAGCGGACTATTATTTTATTGTTTCTTTCTTTCTTTCTTTCTTTGTGCAGACGTCACCTCTTCAGTCACTAGTTCTGTCAGCTTTGTTCATTTCTGTTGAACTCTGCTCCTGGACAAATAAAATAATGGAAAACACTCCTGAGACTGATGGTTGGTAGTCACGGGACCCTGTGGGTCAGTTTAAGGCCAGTACACACTACAGAATGATCAGGCCGAATTTTGCCGGATCTTCTCCTCCCGACCGAAGCGGACAAGGTCCAACTGTCGGGAGTATGCAAATGAGTTCGGGTCCGATCCTCCTCTGGTGTGCGGTGTGTTCCCAGAGATTTTTTCCGGTCGGAGCCTCTCGGGAGGTGTCAGAAGTGGAGATTGTAGATAATGAACATGTTAAATAATTCCTATCGCAAATCCTGTGGTGTGTGGTGTGCGCTGAGAGGCGCCGATCAGCTGAGAGCCGACCTGTCCACACCCTCAAAATAAAGCTCCTTGATTGGCTGATCAGCTCCGTCTCACCAAGGCGTTGCTGCTTAAAAAAATCTCCTCCCAGCTGTCAGAGATGAAGACATATGTTTGCAAAATATATTATATATTATTAGGGGTAGGACTCGATTAAAAAAATTAATCTAATTAATTAGGGCCTTTGTAATTAATTAATCTCAATTAATCGCATATCGATATTTGACCCGAGATCAGTGAGAACCTTTCTTTTTCTAATGGATTTTGGTATGGGGATGGCGAGTAGCTACGTCATCGAAGCTGAATACGTCACTTCCGTGTCCAAAGGTGCGATGGTGCAGTGCTGTGTCCCGTGTTGTAACAACAGGAACGATGTCAACAAAACCATATCCTACTACTGCTTTCCTCTGATATTACATCATTATATTATTTTGACTGATATTACAAATAATGAGGCGGACTCACGTTATATAGATCAGATTTTTATTGTTTCATTTAATTATGTCTCAGAGCCAGACAGCAGCGGCACCGCGGCTAGGTCTCCTCCTCACAGCGGGGACGGTCCCACCGAGACACACCCACCCAACACCGGACCCGGTCCTGAGCAGGACCCCGGACCGAGCAGGACACAGGACGGAGCGGAGCGGGACTCAGTCCACGAGGGCGGCGCGTGCCCCTCGCTCCCGGTGCTGCTTAAATTAAACACAATTTATAGAAGTCTAAATAAAATTTTTGGGTAAACGTCCTCTGTCTGTATTTAATCTCCCTTTAGCTAATATTATTTTCTAGGCTGCTGGCTTCACATCACTGATTAAATAAATCATTTGCTAAACTTTAGAGTTTATTTACATGTCAGTCGCGGTTCTTCAGGTCCTGCTGGTTCCCACATCAGCTGCTCTCGTGGCGCCGGTGCATCAAAAGTAGCTCTATCGGCCAGTACAATATTGTGTAAAACAGCACAGGACAAAATAAAGTCCCACATCTTTTCAGGGCAGGACAGCAGCGTTTCCCCCGCTGGACCTGAAGCTGCTCTGCAGCAGCTGTGCGTCTTTGCGCGCTGTTAAAACTGCCTCCTCTCCGTGGCAGGATGGACTAGCGGAGTTTTCCAAAGTTAATAATCCTTTATTAATCCCACAAGGGGGGATATTATTAGATATTGTGAAAGGGCTTTTTTTTTATTATTATTATTATTCTTTTGCTTTTTAACCTGTACTGAATGTGTGCTGCTTCTGCTTTATGGCGTGTTTGAGGTTTGGTTTAAAATTATTTCCCTGGATGACACTTCTAGAATGAACTGTAAGTTGTCCAAAAACCGCAGACAGACAGTACCCAATTCTAACATAGGTAATTAATTAATAGTTAAGTTACACAGCTTGATGCGACGACTGACACCCTAGTGTTAATGCTAGCTAGCCACTTACTCACTCACCTCAACCTCATAAATGTTGTTTTTCATTGAAGCCTGTTCTTTCCATTTCAGACTTCCACCTGTCACCACAGAAACATTTACAACTCGGTTTGAGTTGTAAGGGTTTAAACCCCTCTTCACTGACTTTGGAAAGTCAGCAAAATGCACTGTTGCCATGAAAAAAGTGACCGGTTCTTTGGCAACAGCCAATGTGTTTACATTGCGCGATAGAAGCCTTGGACCCGGAAGTGACTTGTGACGTCACATTCCCATAGTGAATCAATATAGTGATACATAAGCGTAGGCAACAAAAGACTGTTGATATAGCAGGCTCGATGTGCTGGCATGGTATGCAAATTCTTTGCTGCACAATGTGCATACAGCTTTGGTTTTATCCACGCTGCCATCCGCTGGCTTTTTAAATCTAAATTTTCTGTGCACGAGACCAAGTAGTGCGCTATTGTCGGGAGCAGTGTTGCCAACTCCCCAGTAAGGAAAGTCACTATTGGCTGTCCTAAAAGTCGCCAGAAGTCACTAGATGAGGTCGTTTTACCTAATTTGCAATTTGCATGTAATTATAATGGACGCTGTAGGAGAGAGAAATAACATCATGGGAGAAGCAAAATGTGAGTTAAAAAAACACCCTAAATATGTTTAGAACTGCAGATGAACTTTCTTCTGTTGATTCTTGGTTTGTCAGCAAGTGAGCAGTGGCGTATTTGCGCACACGCGATTCATTTGAAGTGTGGAGGAGTGGTGTGGGTCTGCTCTCTGCTCTGACTGCAGCAGGGAGCGCTGCGTGAGACTGGCCGCCTGTGAGTGCTTTGGGACGGGGGAGGGGCTCACGCAGCACCCGCAGCTCATTGAGGACAGCAGCTGCCGAACGAGACATCCTGTCGCGTCTCCAGAGCACCAGAAAAAGTCGCTAAATTTGTTGCTAGTCGCTTTTGACAAAAAAAGTCGCCAGATTTAACGAGAAAGTCACCAAGTCGGGAGCTGTTTCGTTGTTGTGTCACAGCGAAATATGTCCGGGTGAAACTCGTCCGGTGACAAAAGTTCCGCGACACTTTGCGATAATTTTTTTATCGCGTTAAAATTTCTGTAATTAATTAATCGTAACTAACGCATTAAAGTCACAGCCTTATATATTATATACGCCCAGATGCCAGCCTCAAACCTGGGCGTGTTGCTCCAATGCAGCCATGATGAATGGTAAAGGCCAGCACACACTATAGGATTTTTTTCAATCTTCCCCGATGCAGAGAACACACACTAGAAGACAAAGGAGGACAGATCGCATCCAATCTTCCTTTCCTGATCTTCCAGTGTGTTGTGTCGCTCTGGAGCAGAACACACACTAGCAGATTCTTCTTCAGAGAATCGGCTCCTCACTCTTCCAAATCTGGCGTAGCCCAACGTGACTTTGTGGTGTTTCCCTTCATTCCGATGTTTACATTCATCTTCATTTTACATTCATCCACATTAATTCTGTGGCATGGTGGGGAGTTGCACTCCCCTCCACTAGAGGCAGTGTGGCTTCTAATTGCTGGGCGTCTATAAAAACCCTGCTCCGCCCTTCCTCTTCCTCTTTCTCCTTCATGGGGCTGAGGTTGGGTCTTCCACAAAGCTGTGTGAACTGACTGGGAGTTGGACTGCCCTGGAGTCTGTGTGGGCGCGGCGTGTTTCCTGCAGCTGCCGCTGCTGCTTTTGTATTGGGTTGTGTGTGCTCTCCTTCATGCTGCCAGCTGCACAGTCATCAGCTGCAGTTGATCCCGGGCTTTACTGCTGTTTTGGCTCCCTTGTCTGGATGTGCTTGGCACCTAATCGTCGCGCCGCGGCCCCCTCAGTGCACCCTGCTGCGCGAGGGGCCTGATGGACAGTCTGGGCTCCTGAAGGAGTGTCAACCACCTGCCTCGGACCGAGGAGCATGCCCAAGTGCCGGGCACTGGCGTTTTAATAGATGCAGACGCACCATTTATTTTGATTTCTTTTTGTTTTTCTTGTTTCTTCTGTTGAATCAAGTGCATTAGCTTTTGCCAAAACTTTCAGTTGGTTCAAAATGCGGCCGCCAGATTATTAACCAGAATTTGAAGACGTGAATACATTACTCCCGTTCTAAAATCTCCTCACTGGCTTCCTGTCGAGTTTAGAGTTAGATTTAAAGTCCTTCTCCTCACTTACAAAATCCTAAATGGGATGGCTCCGGCCTATCTCCAAGATGCTTTAACGCCTTATCAACCAATCAGGGCACTCCGCTCTCAAAATGCAGGGTTACTGGTAGAGGTGTCCCCGACTAAGAATTTCCATAGTCGAATCTGATTCGTCCGATTCTGCCAATAGTCGACTGATAGTCGAATCTGTCATCTTGTTTGGCAGAGCGGGGGGGGGGGGGGGGGGGGCGTCGGAGCAGCACAGCACATTGCAGAGCGGTGCTCATACAGCACACAGAGCGTCGGGGCGCCTATACCCACAGCCGGCCCTGATTGCACTAACAATAACAAAAAATACAAATGATTTAAAAAAAACAAAAAAAAAAAAACAGCGCAGGCAGGTAAAACAACACTTATTTTTTTCCTGCACACTGAAACACAGACTGGAACAAAGTGTCGGTAACTCTAAACATCAAACAAATGAAGTATAGTTCAAATGACCAGAACCAAACCCTCTTCTAACAAACGGGCTAAAGCATGTTATTTATTTATATCTAAAATATCTGCAGATAAGCTCACATTTTTTGGCTAAACAATTTCTCACATTATCTGCTCAAATTAAATGAAATAGGCTTAATTGCACTGTGTAGGTCCGTTTCGCAGCGCAACATCCATGCAAAAACAAACACTAAATTAAATAGAATTAGCCTTTTAGATAAATAAAAATAATAATATAATAATAACCTAAAATATTACAATTAAACGAAATAAAAGTCAGCATTAAAAATGAGAAATAAGTAACAGAACCGTCTTTTAATAGCCCAATTATCTGGCTACCTACCCGTTTAAGGTGGAAAGCCATGTTGTTGTGAAGTGATATGAAAGGACACAATATGCATTTGACTTTTTTTGGATCATCTTTGACTTGGTCTGAAGTTCTGTTTTTTTTCCGACATTGTAAGACTTTTAAAGTTAAGCCAAATGACCACCGAGATGCTGCTCTGTGTTGGAGCTCTGCGCAAAATGGGATTGTGCCACTCACCATGGTGGTTGATTCACAGACACTAAATAGATAGAATATTGAATAAAACTACAAGTTAAGTAAATTTTTCCACAGTATATTTGATAGGCTAACATGTATATCAAATAGGCTTTATATCATGTTTATTTGGGGGAAAAAAACCAAGCAATTCTATGTAAAATCAGTCATTCAGCACCCCCATACAGCTGTAATGGAATGGTCCTCGTTTAATAATCACATTTTTTCTATGCTTCGACTGCATGATTGGCAGTCGAATCAGGCCCCTTCGAACGAATCGTCGAATCGTCGACTATCTGAGGACACCCCTAGTTACTGGTGACTCCTAGAGTCTCTAAATGGACATTAGGTGGAAGAGCCTTTCGCTATCAGGCACCATTTTTATGGAACCAGCTTCCAAGTGGTGTCAAAGAGGCAGACACAGTCTCCACATTTAAGGTTAGGCTCAAGACGTTTCTCTTCGATGCAGCCTATGATCAGGTCAGCTAGGGATTCTAAACTAAACTAAACTAAACTAAACTAAACTAAACCAAATTAAATTAAACTAAACCAAACTAAACCAAACTAAACCAAACTAAATTAAACTAAACTAAACTAAACTAAATTAAATTAAACTAAACCAAACTAAACCAAACTAAATTAAACAAAACTAAAATATCTAAACTATACTAACTAAATACTAGTTTAAATACTAAACTATTCACAAAGCTGCCCTAGGAGCTCGAATGCTGTGGGAAATGCGGTGCACTGAGCCCTATCCTCTAATGTCTGAATGTTATTCCCTTAGTCCGTTCATTGCTTTTCACCTGCTGTCCCCCTTTCGAGGGGGAGTCTTCTCCAGTTTCAGTTGCTGACTCCACTATCACGAGGGCCTACGAACAAGCTCTGGCCGGACTGGGAGGACACTCCTGTCGGTGCTGCCCGCGGACTGGCTTCAGTTCTACCTCTGGGATCCGTAGTTCCTGTGCTGGACCGTCCAACGGACTATACTCAACATAGTCCTACACTCAAAAAAATGAAACATTGACTTTAATTAAATTTATTTTGTCAACAGGTTCCACGAAAATGAATTATGTTAGTTACAAGCAAAAATATTAAGTTCATCTAACCTCATAAACTTGTATTGACTTAACATAATATGAATTGACCCAACTAGATGAAAATACTTCTGTTCAACAAGAGCTATTTAAGCTGATCCAATCAAATAGGTATGTTATATGGACGTAAATAACATATGTTCAGGCTACATATTTTACATTTGTCCTTTAAATGTGTTTTTTTTTGTAGAAGTAACACAGTAGATTTAATTTCAATTTATTAAAATAGATTTTCATCCCATTTATTTTATACTATTTAGTATGACCTAATTCTAGTTTGTCAACAGGTTCCACACAAATGAATTTCGTACACCCAACATATATTTATTTCCTTTATTCACCAATATTTAACATTTTGTTGCCACTTGGTCCAAAATAAAACCCCATGCAGCACGGTTCACCACCAACAGTTGTAAACTGTTTTCATGGGGTCCAACAACGCAACTAGCTTGAAGATCGCTTTTCTTTTTTAACAGCGTAACAGTTTAATGATAACAAAACACATGCTCCTGCAACTTTCATTTTAACATTGTTGAAGGAATACTTGAAATATATTAACAGGTTAACAGTTCTCAATCATCTTGATGCAACATAAACAAATGAAATGTCCAACAAAACATCCCTTCATTATTAATTTCAAAGAGAATAGGAAATCTAAAAAATACTCCCATTGATTCAAAAGTATACATAAATACACAAAAAAGTTTCAAATTCATCACAAAGTGGATCAGCCCTGCCATACTGCTTTGAAACTCATCAGTGTCTTGCAGTTCACAGCTAACCATGTCGCAAGTCCACAACTTTCCCATGTTTTTTTTTCTGTGTTAAATGCAGCTAGATGGCTTCAATAATTTATTCTTCTTTCAATTATTATTATTCTTTGAAAGAATATGAACAAAGGTCTTTTGGCAAAAGATCCACTGACCTTCTATAGAAAGCATAGTGACACAACAGAAAGTGTGATCACTTCATAGCTGGGTTCTAAATCACAAATTCACAGCAAATGCAACTCTGATCTGGGAAACCCCACTTACTCAGTAAATGAACTGTCAAGGAGGTATATTGCTTTTTGCTGTTATGTTCACTTTAGTTGGTATCCGATTTCTGCAGCTCCACCTCAAAATTAAAAATCACACCAATGGTTTACTGTGGTAAAAGCCACTTCTAATCTTCATGTACAGCTCAACATTTCTGGACAATACTTCAGGTGTCACACTTTGAAAATAAGTCTAAAACTACTTATCAAATCACTGTAAAAATAAAGCAAACCATAGTAAGGTGAGTTAACACTTAAGGCAATTATACTTACATATAACCAGTTACGTCTTCAAAAATATGAAGAGCAGCCTTAAGTTGCATCATTCACCTGCAAATGTGAGAGGGTGAGATTAGTATTAACTCTTCAGTGAAGGAAAAAGAAGCACTCAATTTAGCAATTTATAACGCTAAACTTTAAACAGTAAGAGTCTGGGGGTGTTTTTGCCCCAAAATAAATGCGAGACTTGCAGCAAAGTAGGTGGGCTACCAGCTCCTGTAGCTGTCTGGTGCTAGCGCACACCGTTTCCTCAACGCGCATGTGTGGAACGCGTCTCTGAGAAGCCACAATGTTGCATGGATGGAACCGCGTGCGCGTCCGCGTAGGTCCAAAGCGTTCTGCTGCCGCGCAATGCGGAGAATGTGAACAGGCCCCAACATGTTGGAGAGCCGCTGTCACGAGCTAGCTCGATGCTAACTTCGGCTAGCGGTAGCGGTTAGCATCCGCCTCAAATGCGCGCTCCCAATTCAACTAGTGCCACTGGTGCTTTATGTTAGTTCCCCCCCCCCCCCCCCCCCCCATGCTAAAAAAAGTCTGTGAACCTTCAACATCACAAACCAGAATATTTCCAGAAAATGTCCACTTAGGTTGGAGGTTTGTATAGTCTTATGTGTCATTTGAATTTATTTCTGAATCAGTCAGTCAGTCAATCAGAGCCCAACCCCCCAACGTCCTTGACCGACAAATTACTGCTCTCTGAAACACAAATACTTCAGAAATGTATATAAAGGGTAATCAAAAATATAAAATAAAGTCATGCTTAAAATGAAAATACTACAATAAGTATGGATTAAAACGCATCTTCCTACCTGTCAGGTCAGCAGACAAGACCAGCCGCGTCCAACTTCACCGCCAAAACCGAGGAGGGCAGACTGTCAGTTTGCGCGGACTTTGAAGCATTTCAATCTTCTTTATACTGCCCCCTTCTGGGTGTAATCAGTATTTCAATCATAATTTACTCAAACCAAATGGTTTGTGTTCAACCAACACATAATTATTTTGTACACATAATGAAAGACAAAATTCCATGGACTTCATTAGAAAAAAATATTTCAACCAAACAAAGACATGTATTCTAAATAAACTTAACACATAAAAATAATATACAATGCACAACCCACCTTATTCACTTTTTTGGCTTTACTTTTTATTGTCTCATGCTAGCTGTTGCCAAAGCTGTCCGTCCCTGGGAGTGGGATCCCTCCATACTGTGGTTCTCCCCAAGATTTCTTCTTTTCCCCTGGGTTTTTGGAGTTTTTTTCTTGCCGGATGTGAGGGTCTAAGGCGGTGGTTGCTTCGTTTTGCTTCGCTTTTTCTCGCTACTGTGAATTATGCTTATTCACTGTTTTTATTTTTACCAATCAATGTAACATCTTGAAGCCCTCTGAGGCAACTGTTGTTGTGATAATGGGCTTTACAAAAATAAATTGATTGATTGAAAATTGATTGATTAGCGATTACTTTGGTCTCGTTTCTTTTGATTCCTTTCCTTTATTTTGTTAAGTATTTCATATTTATTTCTGTCATTTTGCATAAATTGCTTTGTTCTTTTTTTTTTTCTTTAGAATATTGTTTAGGTATTGGACTTTATTTTGGGGTATGAGGGCTGCCATTGTTGCGTGAGGCTAATTGTTTTTTTCTTTTCTTTTGACAGGTGCTGGGGGCTCCGGAGCGGCAGTGGTTCCCTGGTGGTGGTCCCTTTTTCACTTTTTGTTTGCTGTGTCACGGGTGCTGTGTTTTTTTTGGATCCTTCCCCCTTTCTGTTACCGCTGTCGTGGTAAGCTCCAGCCCTGTCCAGTTTGGTTTTGTTTGGCAGGCCTCAAACTCCATTTATTTTGACTTAGTCTGCTGATTTTAACGTTGGGAATTTAATAAAGTTTGTTTTAATTTGAAATCACGTCTCCGATCCGGTGAGTCATTCGAACCTGCGGGCCCTTGGTTTTTTTGAATTTTGTTTAGCATTTGAGATCCTGGGGTGCAAGTCCCCAGGTGGCGTTGTCTTTGATTTGGGTTTTTTTTTCTGTTCACCTCACCACTCATTCTGCCACAATTCCATCTGTTCATTCATTCACATCGGCATCGCTCCTTCAGCGCAGACACCCCCCCCCCACCCCCAGCCCAGAATAGGGAAACATAGTTTGACATCATTTTACACTCCACATTTGATAATAATTCAGCTTATTAAAGTGTGTGTTTTTTTGATTTTCACTCCCGAGTGGAGCAGTAGAATAAAGTTATTAGTAGCAGACTCTGACAAATGAAAGCTACTTTTTTAAAATCAACAAATACCTTAAATCATTGTTTTTGTCCCCAGATTCGATAGTTTACACCAGAATAAAAACTCGTTGAGTTTTGATTAGGTCAGTTTAATGATACGTCGCTCTGTCTCTCTGAAGGCAGGGAAAGTTGTTTTGTTTTTTTTTCTCATTCTTCAGTGATGGTTAATAATGGAGATTAATTCAAACATTGGGATAATTGCAGGACTGGCAGAGATGCAGAGGAATGAATCAGATCGGAGTTTGGGTCTGAATTTAGGACATTACAGTTCATCCAGGAGCGATTGAGGATTAACCTCTCACTTTCTGTACTGCTTAGGAGTTCTGACTTTTCTCTTTCACTGTCATATAGTGAATATATTTCACAAACATATGTCTTCATCTCTGACAGCTGGGAGGGGATTTTTTTTTAAGCAGCAACGCCTTGGTGAGACGGAGCTGATCAGCCAATCAAGGAGCTTTATTTTGAGGGTGTGGACAGGTCGGCTCTCAGCTGATCGGCGCCTCTCAGCGCACACCGCACACCACAGGATTTGCGATAGGAAATATTAAACATGTTCATTATCTACGATCTCCCCTTCTGACGCCTCCCGTGAGGCTCCGACAGGAAAAAATCTCTGTGTTTGCTAACGACACAAACATATTTTATAGCAGTGACAGTTTAGATGAACTTATCAACAATGTGAATAATGAACTGAGAAAAATAAAGAAATAGATGGATAGTAATAACTTGTCCTTAAATTTAAATAAAACAAAAGCAATTATGTTTGGAAATTACAAGTTGAAATCATTAAATCAAGTTGAGTTAGATGGTGTACAAATTGAAAGTGTCTCAGAAATAAAAATTTTTAGGTTTATTGATAGATATCTGTTGGGTTAAGAGGATTCATAGAAGCAGTTTTTGTTTGACGTTTCCCCTGAGAAAGTCGGGGTGGGGATGAATAAATTTGTCTTCCCCCCACTCCTTTTCGAACATTTTCTTTCTTTTTTTCCTTTTATGACAAATGTATTAATTTGTATGAATCGAAATAAAGACAGAAAAGACAAGACAAACATGTGGCTGATTCTGCTTTATGACATGATTGAGGTTTGCATAATAAATATTTTCAGACTCAGCCAGATTTTGCTGTGCTGCAACACACATCCACACTGGATCAAACTCGCGTACACGATTTCAGACCTGTCATGGGATTTGATGGTACGTTACGCTCATGTTCAAAATGTCAAATGCCAATCCGGGAGTGGTAATGGTCATATAACCAGTTTCTTGCCGTATGTTCAGCACCCTCCGCCTCACAGCTAATGCTCAGTGCCAGGAGTCTCAGACATCGGGGCTGCAGGGTGACTTTGCATGGCGACAAAAGTACAAAGACAGAGAAGTGCTTTTACTAATTTATTCAACAGGGATCACAATGTTTAGTAGAGTAGCAGACATTAGACGGCAGTGACACTGAAGCTGAGAGAGGCAGCGATGGAGCAGAACACATGAGCCACGCATGGAAGATCTGTTGCTTGTTTGTTTGTTTGTTTGTTTGTTTGTTTGTTAGAGTGGCAATACAGTTAGCCATATGTACTGTCTGTAGAACATTTATGATTTCATGAAGCAAATTAATCCTGAACCAATCCTGACAGAAATGAGAAGACGTTACACAGTTTACTTAACCTCGGGCTCCTACCATGTGGAACTGGCTCCCAGTTCTGCTCCTTTCTCTCGTTTCAGTGTAATGTTTCATAATGTGTCATTCACGATTGTTTCTCTTGTAGCCTATGTACTCTCTGTTTATACATGAAATGAATCTAGATACAAGAAATTGTCTGTCCTATCTCCTCTTTCTGTCCCCTCATCCCAACCAGAACAGCAGAAAGCCGTCACCTCTGAGCCTGGCTCTGCAAAGGTTTCTTCCTGTTAAAAGGGAGTTCTTTCTTTCCACGGTCCTTTATGCTTGCTCATGTGGATCTGTTGGGTTTTCTCTGTAAAAGTGTCTGGAGATGACTATGTTGCAATTGGCACTTTATAAATAAAGCTGAATTGAACTGAACTGAATTAAATGACATTGAGATGACACATTCGGGATTGTGGTGGATCAGCATCCCTAATCAAAAAAGTATTCTCTTATGACTTTTTTGTTTGCACTTTGTCTCATATATGTAAAGAAACAAATATGTTCCGTTATTGTGTTACATTAGCAAAGTGATGTATTTCAGATTGGCAGACCTGATGAAGAGTAACTTTACACCTATATAAAGAAATAACTAGCAACTGAAATCTATTCATTTTCAGCAACTTGAATGATTCTTCAGGATTCAGAGCCATGTCTGTGTTTCCTATGTTGAAATGATGTTCTCTGTTGTGTTTGTTTGCCAAACATGGTTGGTTTTTGTGAACCATTCAAAACACATGCAAAATTAAACCTTTAAGAGCTCTGACACTCTGACATCATGAAGCAACAGCAGAGGACAGTTTCAGCTTGACTTTCAGAGGAATAACCATGGAAATACAGACACTCCTCTTATTTTTTGCTTCGATTTTTTGTGCGGAAGTTGAGGGAGAAGTAGGAACACACTATTATATCTCTGAAGCAATGAGCTGGAAAGATGCTCAGACTCACTGTAGAAAATATTACACTGATCTTTCTCCTATCAACGACCAGAAAGACACGGAGAAGATCCTGAAAGCTGCAGAGAGACAAACAAGCCCGAAATGGAACACAGCATGGATCGGCCTTTATCGAGATCCTACAAATCCCACTCGCTGGAAATGGTCAGGAGGAGGATACGTTACATACACAAACTGGGCCAAGGGTCAACCAGATAACACTTTAAATCGAGAGCGCAGAGGAATGATTTTTTCTACCGGACAATGGAATGATTTCGTTGAATTCTTGTTCTTTCCTTTTTTCTGCATCAAGATTTCTGAGCTGAAGCATGAGAAGAAGACTTGGGAGGAGGCTCTGGAGCACTGCAGAGAGGAGCACAGTGATCTGATCAGCATCGCCTCTGAAACTGACCGTCTTCTTGCACAAACTGAGATGCAGCGCAACGACTTGACTGAACCTGTGTGGATCGGCCTGCGTTTCCTCACTGACCAGTGGCTGTGGGTGGACGGAAAGACAATGGTGTTCAAAGCCTGGCCCGAAGGAGGAGACGAGGACCACCAGTGTCCAAAGTGGAGACGCTGTGGAGCTCTAACAGTGGAGGGACTGTGGGGAAACTATAACTGTGAGGAGAAGCGTTACTTTCTCTGCAGATGAGACATTCAGGAAAACAGGTTCAAAATGTATGGCTTCATTTTAACAATGTTGTTACAAAACTTAAAAGGTTTAGTGAATAGAAAATATAGTACTAAATGAATTGCGAAGAATGCATGTGAACTGTCATTTTTAATTTCTGCTATGATGCTGGAGGAGGTTCTGTCTCTGATTTGATGCTGAATATTTGTATCTCAGTGATTCTACGTTTTGGTGAAATTTTCTCTGCAGCTGAGAGATTCTGGAGAACAAGTTCAAAATGTGTGGCTTCATTTTAACAACAAAATGTCATTACAACACTGAAAAGGTTTAGTGAATCGAGAATATATGAGTGTCGACTTGTTCGTTATAATTTTCATTTTTACTGTCACACTAAGTTGATTCAAGATAAATTACCTCAATAACTTGTGTGGATTCTGATCTAATATTGCTATCAAACTAATCATTCTCTTATTCTTGTGTTTTTGGTGTTGATGATCTTTTTTCCAAGGTAAATGTGTTTAAACTTAAAAATGAATAACTGATCTATTGTGTTGGTAAATAAATACCTTTTGCTGTTGTTTGAATAATAAAACATGTTACTGAGTGCTTCTACTGCTCATGGGATGTTTATTAATAGTATTATAACTGAAATTAATCGCAAAATTTATAAAACGGGCAGAGTGATTACAGATATTGTCACAAAAATACTGAAAGTTTGAATGCTTTATTCTATTAATTCACAGCTTTATTCTGCAGAAATGTCCCGGTCAAACAAACTTAATTATCTTCAGTAACAGTAGACACACTGAGAAAGACTTGATAGTTGGAGACAGACAGTGGTGTTTGTAAGACACATGGTGGCTGGACACACTCCAGTGGAAGTTGTGCAGCTGTTGTTCTTACCATATAACTTCTCGACAATGTCAAAAAGTCTTAAAAAGTAGAAGCACAAACAAGACAGATGTAGAATGTGTCTACACTTTTACTGTCTGAGCTGTTTAATACAATCTTTAAAATAATTTGCATCATGTTGGGCGACCGTAGCTCAGTTGGTAGAGCGGGTTGTCTTATAACTGGAAGGTTGTCAATTCGATCCCTGCTCCCGCAGGCGTAGAACTGTTATTGTGTCCTTGGGCAAGACACTTCACCCACCTTGTGTTCTCTGGAATCCCGGAGCAGACGGAGGAGGACCCCGAGGCGACGGTGAAAAGTTTCATCAGAACGCAGCTGAAGCTCCCGGAGGAAGCGGTGAAAAACATCTCCTTCCACAGGATCCACCGCCTGGGAGGGAGAAGACCCGGCGAGTCCAGACCCAGACCCATCGTGGCCAAGTTCGTCAACTTCAAACAGAAGGAGCAGGTGAAGAGCCAGGGCCGGCAGCTGAAGGGAACCCACTACGGCGTGAATGATCAATTCCCGAAGGAGATCCTGGATCGGCGCAGAGTTCTGTTCCCGATCAGGAAAAAATCCATCTCGGAGGGCTCCCGCGCCGTCATCGCCGTGGATAAATTATTCATCAACGGCCAGCTGTTCCGTGACCCAAACATCACTCCGTGGCTCTACTGATCTCAGGTGCTGCATTCTCACTATCCCATAATCACTCCGTAAATATTGATACATAAAACAGCCATAAATTAATTAATAGTAAGTCACTGCCCGTCTCCACTGCACTGCTCACCGTGGATGTGTTTTTTTAAGCATTTGTTTCTTTTTTCACTCTCACTTTTTTCTCTCTTCACCCTTTTTCACTCTCACCCTCTCACGCTTCACTGTAGCTGCACCCGTTACCATAGTAACCCGACACGCGGGGCGCACCGGGACATCGGCTTATTGACACACATGACTGTACAGGTTCACGCGCACTCTAAGCATGTTGATAGACAGATTCAGAACGCACACTCAGCTGACATGCAGGCGTGCACACCAGTAAACAACGGGCTCCATTCAGACACCAGGTTTAGTGAAATGCATGTAACACTCATAGCTGTCTAGTCATGAACACTCTCAATTTCGTTTCCTGGAATATCCGTGGGGCTGGTACAAGGGAAAAGAGATTAAAAATTACCCATCGGCTTCAGGAGTTGCAGGCAGACATTGTCTTATTACAGGAAACTCATCTAACAAACTCATCAGTAGATCTTCTCCGATCAACACAGTTTCCACACTTGTACTCAGCCTGTTACAATTCTAGGCAAAGAGGAGTAGCAACTCTTATCAGTAGAAGGTTAAACTTCTCTACTGACAGTTCAATCATAGATCCAGAAGGCAGATTTGTTATTATCATATTATCTATCCAGAATGTTAAATTCTGCATTGCTAACGTGTATGGACCTAATGTTGACGACCCCTCCTTCTTTCACTCCCTCTTCTCCTCACTGGATGATCACTCAGGTCACACATTGATTATAGGAGGGGATTTCAACATGGTTTCTGACCGACAATTGGACAGACTGAGTACCACAGGAAGTCAACGACTCTGGCAATCCTCAGAAACTGTGAAACAGTACATGAAGGATTTTGGTCTTTGCGATGCCTGGCGCTCTCACCACCCCACTGCAAGAGAATACACATTCTTCTCTTCAGTTCACCATTCCTACTCTAGATTAGATTATTTCTTAACTAGCAGCACACTGATGAATGACATCTCAGAAATCAAAATTCATCC
This sequence comes from Salarias fasciatus, assembly GCF_902148845.1. Classification (NCBI taxonomy): domain Eukaryota; kingdom Metazoa; phylum Chordata; class Actinopteri; order Blenniiformes; family Blenniidae; genus Salarias; species Salarias fasciatus. The sequence goes on along the minus strand of NC_043750.1, from coordinate 11,301,514 downwards.
CATCGTCATAAGTGATCATGCACCAGTTTCATTTACTCTCAGAAATAAGACGAATAAATCACCAACTAGAAACTGGAGATTTAATACATCATTACTTAAAGATCCAGAGTTTATTAGCTATCTAACAAGAGAATGGTCTATATATTTAGAAAATAATGACTTGCCAGATACTTCAGCATGTGTTCTTTGGGAGGCAGGGAAAGCGGTGATGAGGGGAAAAATAATTTCCTTCTCCTCACACAAGAAAAAGAAAGAAGCTTCAAGAACTTTAGAATTGGAATTAAGAATTAAATCACTGGAGGAGGCTTATCATGTCTCCCCACAAGAGAACATACTGAAGGATATAAGGAAAGCTAAACTTGAACTGAATGAAATTCTAGATAAAAAAACTCAATTCCTGATCCAACGACTCCGTTTAGAGAACTTTGAGCATAGTAATAAATCTGGAAGATTCCTGGCAAATCAGTTAAAAACAAACAAGGAGAAAAACACGATTTCAGCTGTTAAAGACTCAGAAGGAAACATCAGCCATGACCCAGACAAGATCAATAATATCTTTAGAGATTTCTGTCAAGGATTATACCGATCACAAATAGACACAACAGATGAGGAAATTAATACTTTTTTTAATGATATTAACCTTCCAAAATTGAAAGATGAAAATAGAATAGTGTTGGATTCTCCTCTTTCAGTGGATGAACTCCATAAATCTCTGCAGGACATGCCCAACAATAAAGCTCCAGGTCTTGATGGCTATCCAGCAGAATTCTATAAAGAATTCTGGACCATGTTGGCTCCCACTTTTCATAAAATGGTAATGGAAATAAAAAATAAACGAACAGTACCCTCAAATATGAACTTAGCCAAAATAACTTTAATATTTAAACCAGGGAAAGACCCCACACTTCCGTCCAGTTATCGTCCTATTTCATTAATAAATGTAGATCTCAAAATAATCAGCAAAGCCCTATCCAGAAGAATAGAAAAGATAACCCCGCTCATAATACATCCTGACCAAACAGGGTTCATTAAAGGTAGACATTCATCCACTAACATGCGCAGATTAATTAATATAATAGATTACTCTACAATACATAATCTAGAATCCATAATTATCTCTTTAGATGCTGAAAAAGCTTTTGATCGAGTAAATTGGAAATTTCTGTTTGGAATATTAACCAAATTTGGGTTTGGAACCTCTTTCATAGATTGGATTAAAATCTTATATAACAACCCAGCTGCATGTGTGAAGACTAACGAGCAGACTTCTCCAAGCTTCTGTTTGCAGCGAGGAACCAGACAGGGCTGTCCACTCTCTCCCTCACTGTTTGCCATCTTTATCGAACCTCTGGCAGCTGCTATAAGACAAAATAAAGACATCAGAGGGATCCTGGCTAACAATAAGATAGAACATAAAATAAGTCTTTATGCAGATGATGTATTGCTTTTCCTGCAGAACTCTCCATCTTCTATCTCCCGGACAATCACACTTATTGACAAATTTTCACTAATATCTGACTATTCTATCAACTGGTCTAAGACTACAGCCATGCCTATAAACTGTGATTTACAAAGTATACCCAATGCTACAATCCAGTCTGGAAACATTAGATATTTAGGCATAAACATTTCTCCAAGGATATCAGAACTTTTAAAACTAAATTATGTTCCGTTACTGAAATCAACAGAGGATGACCTCTTACGGTGGAGACGCTTACCTATATCTCTTATGGGGAGGGTTGCCACCATTAAAATGATGACTTTACCTAAGGTTAACTATTTATTTTCAATGATACCAACCAAACCATCGTCTGGCTGGTTCAAATCACTGGACTCATACATATCTAAATTTCTCTGGAAAAATAAACCATCACGTATCAGTTTAAAGACGTTACAACAGACTAAAGACAGAGGTGGACTAGACTTGCCTAACTTCAGTAATTACTTCATAGCCAGCAAGCTGCAATATATCTCCAAATGGCTTAAACCGAACAATTTAGATGAGCCATGGCTGGATGTAGAGCAAGCATTATGTGAGGATCTAGTCATCTCTGACCTGCCATTCATCAGTCCCACCATCAAATCCCATCGGTGTTTTAAAAGTGTCAACATCAGTTCTTCTTTAATGGCTTGGTGGGACTTTCTAAAGCTAACCAAATCTTCTCTGATCCCGTGTAAACTCACACCCATCTGGAACAACCCGGACATCCTGCAAAACAAAAAGATGATCAACTTCACTCAGTGGAGAAATAAAGGAATTAGCCAGCTTGAACATATCATTGAAAATGGCAACTTCCTATCATTCAATACTCTCACCTCACAATATGGAATCAGCAGCACAGCATTTTTAGAATATCATCAACTTAAATCTATCATAGGTAAAAAGTATACCTTTAATCAATTGCAGGGACAGCTACCTCTCGGGGTCGAAGAATTCTTAAACCTCAGTTCCCCAAAGTTGCTATCAAAGATATATAAAATATTATCAAAGGTAGAAGATGAAATCTTTCTTCCGACCTTAAAATGGGAGGCTGACTTATCTAACAACTTTGACCAAAATGCGTGGTCACAAATATGTTTAAATACTTTCAAAATGACAAAGAATTCAAATATACAACTAATACAATTCAAAATTCTGCATAGAATTCATTACACAGGACGAAGGATGTTCCAGATGGGTCTATCACAGTCTGATATCTGTTCACATTGCAATGATAACATGACTGACAACTACCTCCATGCCTTGTGGTCCTGCACACCAGTGCAGAGGTTCTGGCTTCAGGTGTGTGAGGACCTGTCAACATGGTTCACATGCAATATCCCTGCAACTCCCACACTGTGCCTTTTAGGTGATCTGGGTGAAATTAACATGTCGATAAACTCTGTCTAAATGGTTCTCACCATCTTGTGCATCGCAAAGAAAACTATCCTTGTAAATTGGAAATCCAGAAATAATCTGAGTAACAGGCAGTTCAAGAATCTTCTATTAGATCATATCAGCTTGGAGACGATGTCTGTCTGTTCAGAGGACCAATCAGCTGAATCTGGTTCCCTCTGGTCCCCTGTGATCAGCTCCATCACTTAATGTAAGGGGAAGATGAGGGCCTCTCCTCTTTGAGGGTCGGTGGTTGGTGGGGGGGGCCTGATGGCTGCAGGTGGTTGGCACTGTCTTGGGGTCGGGATCTGGGCAGCTTCGCTGGGGGCTGTCTTCGTGTTTGGTTTGGATTGGGGGTGGGGGGGGCCGCCGGTTGTTGGGGCTGTCTGGCGGCGGTGGGGCGGGGGCCCCGGGGGGCCGGGGTCGGCGGGTGCCGGTTCATGTCCGGGCGGCCGGGGTGTCCTGGGGCGGGTGTGGGCTGGGGGCCCTGGGCCCTGGTGCCTGGGGGCTCTCTCCTTCCGTGAGGGTGAGGGGGTCGACCTGGCTGGGGGGGCCGGTCGGCTCGGGCGTGCTGCCGCGGCCTGGGTCGCTGCACGCCCTGGTGCCTGGTTGCTGCCCCGGAATCCAGGGCATCGGGGTGGGTGGTTGTGGTGGTGGGGACAGGGGGGTGGGGTGGATGGGTGGGGGGTGGCGGGGGAGGTGGGTGGGTGGTGGGGGACAGGGTGGGGTGGATGGGGGTGTAGATAGGGGGGTGGTGGGCTGTGGGGGTTAGGGGGTTGGGGAAGGTGCGTGTACGTGTATGTGTATATGTGTGTGGGTGTGTATGTGTGAGTATGTATATATGTTTTTGTATGTGTGGGTATTTATGTAGGTGTATGTGAGTGTGTGGGTGTGTATCTGGATATGTTTGTGTATGACTATGTATGTGTAAGTGTGTATGTGTGTGTGGGTATGTATCTGTGAGCGGGGTATATATGTGTGTGAGGGTGTGTATCTGTAAGTATGTATGTATGTCTGTACGTGTGTGTATATGTGTCGGCGACTGGAGCTATGTATGAGAGAGTGCGGTGTCCTGTGGGGGGTGGCCCCGGTGGGCCTGGGGGCGGTGGGCCCTGGGTCTGGGTCCTTCTGCTGCCCCCTGTCTGTCCTCACCTTCACTCCTCCTGATGCATGATGGGTGTGTGCTTCTTGGGTCGGTGGTTCTCTGGCCATGGTCGCTGTCCGCCCTGGTCCTGGGGGGGGGGGGGGGGGGGGGGGTGGCGCTCCTGGCCCTGTCCTTCATCGGGGGGCTCCTGGGTGACGGGGGTGCTGCGGCATCCCCGGACCCCCCTCTCCCCCCGCGCTCTCATGCACACACACGTAGGGCTTTGGGAGGCGGGCTTATCAAGTTGGGTGTGGTGGAGGGGGCCATCTAAGTGGCCCCAATCACTGCACCCTTCAGTGGCTCGCCTCTCAGTCTTAATTGCACTTAGTCATCTAACACGACCAAATACATACAAACACACACATCGGGGGGTCTTGGCGCGCTGTGTCGGGGGTGGGGCTGTTCAGGTGGATGAGACTGCTCGTTTGGCCTCACTCGCGGCACGGTGTGGTTACTGACCCTCAAATTTTAATCGCAAACAACATATACTCCATCAACACTCACGAGACGGAGGGGGGGGGAGGGAGGGCAATGGGGTCTTCTGCGCCCCCGTTTCCAGATTCCTTCTGTGGGGGGTGGGGCGGGGGGGGCTGTTGTTTTCCCCACAGGCCGGGGGTTTGGAGCGGCTGTGGTTTGGGGGGCTGCTGGCTCTGGGGGGTGCATACCTGTCTGCGGCGGGGGGGGGGGGGGGGGGGGGGGGGGGGGGTGGGGGCGGCAGTTGTGGGTGGCGGGGGGTTCTGGATGTGGGGTTCGGTGTTCCCTTGCCTTCCGGGGGTGTCTCCCACAGGATGTGACAGTTGGATGACGTGGGAATGTGAGTGTGTTTGGGGTAGGATGGACTGTGTGTGTGTGTGTGTGTGTGTGTGTGTGTGTGTGTGTGTGTGTGTGTGTGTGTGTGTGAGTGTGCGTGTGTGTGTATGTGCGTGTGCGTGTGCGTGCTTGTTAGCGTGTGCGTGAGATGGTGTGAGTGTGTTGGAATGTGAGTGTGTGTGTGTGTGTGCGTTTGGTTTAGGGATGAGTGGTTGTGTGTGTGCGTGTGTGCATGTGTGTGTGTCAGTATGAGTGAGTGGGTATGAGTGTTGGGTTGGGGCGGGGGGGGAGTGAGGGCGGGAGAGGACAGGGGGTGGGAGGGGTGGGCCGGGCGGTGTACGGGCGGGGGGGGTGGGTTCCGGTTGGGGGGTCGTGGGGTGGGGGGGGGTGGTGGGGGGGGGTGGGGTGGGGGGGGGGGTGGGTGGTGGGTGGGGGGGGTGATGCCCTGGATCTCGGGGGTGCATGGCCGGAGCGCTGGGGGTGTACTGGCCCGGGGTGGGTAGCCGCCCGTGTGGGCTGGTTCTCCCGGGGTGGGTCATAGCCCTTCGCCTGGGTGGGGGGTTGGCTCCTGTGCTCTTGGGCCTTGGGCTCTCGGCCCTGCCGCCCCGGGCGTCCAGCGCCCGGGGTGGGACCGGCTCCTGCCGGTCGTGGCTGCCGCGGGGCCCGGGCCCGGGACTGCCGGGGTCCCCGGCCGGGGCTTTCCTCGCCCCGTTTCTGGACTGGAGCGTGGGCGTCTGCCTGGGGGGGCGGCTTGGATCCGGGCTCTGTGATGTCCGCCGGCTGTCTGGGCTCTGAGGGCCTCTCTGGCCTGCTTCTGGCCTTCTCAGAGGTCAGAGGTCATATATGCATGATCACTATCACCATCACTGTCACCATCATATTCACATGATCACGTTGATCTTTAATCACTCTTTACATACTGGGTTACCTTGTCTTCTTGTGGTGGTTAGATTAATGGTGATCTGTAGCAGACCTCTCTTGATGCACGCCCCTAGTTTACTACTAGTTACGACTAGCTATATTAAAAAAAAAATAAATAAATAAATAAAAAAATACGGTTTGTGGTGTCCTTGCATTTCCCTCCTCCCCTACACCTCCTTTTATTTTTGTGGCCTGGTCTGTTCACTAATATGGTTTGGAAAAAAAGAGGAAAAAAAAAAATGTATGTATGGTTCTGTAATTTTCTGTGTTGGTTGTCGGCTCTGTTTTGGTGTTGTCTAGATTGGGGGTTTGGGATTGTTCAAGGTTGCGTGTGGTGCGTCGACAACACTGTTTTGTATTGTGACTTTGTACATAGGTTGTGCCCCCCCCTTCCGTTCTCCCTCTCTTTATCTTCCTCTCTTTCTGTCCCTGCTCTCTGAGCATTTCCGTCCCGGTCCTGTCCGGTAGCCATGCCGGATGCCAGCTTTAAATAAAGGCAGCAGCAGGAGGAGACTCAGTCTCGTCCTGCTGCTAATATTAAAATCTGTTCGGATAGTAAAAGGCTACAATCATACAATATTGCACACCCCAGCTACCGAACAGGACAAGGGAAAAAAAAAAAAAAAAAAAAATTCGATCCCTGCTCCCGCAGGCGTAGAACTGTTATTGTGTCCTTGGGCAAGACACTTCACCCACCTTGCCTAAGTATGAATGTTGTGAGGGGTGAACGGTGGGTGGTGGTCGGAGGGGGTTGAAATACAACTAACAAAAGGGACAGGACAAGGTACCTTTTGTTAGTTTGATTTCAATTTTCCTTTATTTGATCTGTCTTAACAAACGGGATATTGAAAAACAAACCAATTTTCGTTTGTTTTTATTTTAAAAACAACTCATTTTTTAATATTTTGTTTTTTGATTCTTAATTGAATATGAAATGAACGAATGATACACGGATTGCATACTCATCGGTTATCAATTTATTTTTTGAAAATTGTTTTCTGTTGATTAACAACCTGGATGTTGATTTGATTGATTGATTGATTGATTGATTGATTGATTGATTGATTGATTGATTGATTGATTGATTGATTGATTGAATGCTAAAGTTCAGACATGGTGAAAACAAAAAACCTGGATGTTACAAGCACAAGCATTTGCATTTCATATTCATGGCTTCATCTGTCCTGCATGCAAAGTTATTCACTGGATGATCAGATGTCGACTGGAGAGGTTGCACGTCTTATTGTGTAACTAACTGGGAGCTTGTTTGCGTGTATTTGCATTCAATCTGAGGTCAAGCTGTATCAGGAAGGTCCAGCATAACCTCTTCTCTGTCTTCACACACCAAGTGGTGCCACTCTCTTCTGTCAAACAGGCCACAACAGGTTAAAGTTACCTCTGTTCTCTATGATCCTGCACTAAGCAGGATCTGCATTTTATTGACATTGTAATCCCATGACTTTGTCAGTTCCCATCGGAGTCAGTGCCAGGCGGCACTGTAATAATAAACCCAAAGCAGGGCTGATGTGGTGTGTTGACTTGTGTGATGCTCACTAACTGCAGATCAGCACAGGGAAAACATTGAAGATGCACTGAGCTTGTCCAAGCAAATGGAAAGAACCTTTCCCAAATACCCCGCTGCCTGCATTTTCCTCCGTCATCGACTCAGGCTGTTTGATGTCTTTAGAAGTTTTATATTAAGGTATTGACAGTTCACTTTGTGGCATGGCCATCCGGTTCACAGTTCCGACTGTGAGGTGAAAAACTCAGATACTGATTCTGTTAAAAGCAGTCGGGAAAGTCATCAGCACTACAGCACTTCTAACCCCTCAAGACCTGTTTGAACATAAGATCCACAGAAAAGTGGACAAAAACACCTCTCATTCACCCTGAATACATTCTGCTGAACTAAGGAAGAAGGTGCAAGGTTCCACTATGGAAACACAACAATTACAATCACTCATTCATTCATTCATCAAGTGGAGCTCATCAATGAACAGAGTACCCAAGATGAGCAGAAACACAGGAAGCCAGTAAGGTCATCCAGATCACCATGGTCCTCATCCTTGAATCTTACATGGAAACTAGTGCAGATCTGAGCCCAGGAGTCATCTTACGATAAGACACGTGATTTATCAAACGTATGTATCGAATCAATATTAGCATCAATGTGCGGCGGTTGAAATGCATCGTCATTTACATGTCACCCCCTTAAATATTCATGGTTTCGAAGTCTTGTTCACAGGGCCGGCCCAGGCTTCTCAGGCGCTCTAGGCGAGCCCGACACGAGTGCCCCATGGGAGCGGGGGGAGGGAGAGTCCGTTTTTTTTTTTTTTTTTTTGGGGGGGGGGGGGGGGGGTGTTCGCCGAGCGACGCTGAGAGTTGCCGAGCGAGGGGGGTGGGGGGTGGGGGGGGTGCCGAGCATTGCCAAGCGGTGCTCACACGGAACGTTGGGACGCCCCTTGTACCCCCCCCCCCCCACCCCCACCCGAGGTGGCTGCAGAGTTCACCTATGCCTGGAGCCACCACTGCTCATCCACTAAGGTCAAACATGGAGAGGAGAAACCGTGGCAAAATGCAGGAGAGGCCACATTTGAGTTCTTCAACAACACACTGAAAACTCATGACAATTTAAAGGAGTCTTGAAAAAAAAAAATCTAACTAATACAAATCTTATTAAAATGTTTGCCTAAGCATTGTCCTCTGACCGTGTTTAAATTTCCATTTGCCAAAAGGCTATCTCGAGACTACTGGCATTTCATCAGTGATTAAATAGAGCATTTGCTCAACTTCAAAGTCCTCTTCACATTACAGAAGTGGTTCATCAGGTCCTGTCTCCTCAGTCCAGCCCCCATTGGAAGCTCTGCTGGTCACAGTTCTCTGGCCATCGGGTCCTCGCATCATGCCGACACATCAAAATACACTCCATCCAATGCAATGTTGTGTAAAACTGCACAGGCCAAAATAATGTCAGATACCTCTTCAGGGTTAGACAGCAACGTTCCCCCGCTGGCCAAGACAGAAAGAATCACCTGATTTAGAGGAGTCCGAGGCAGTGCTTAAGTGACACATGTGCATGTTTGTCCATTGTTAGAACAGTGCTTCTGCTCTGTGGCAGTGTTTGCCAGTGGGTTTATTACAAATTTTGTTAGGACATTATTTTGTTTTCTTCTTTTACTTTTAATCTGTACTGAACGTGGAAACCTTTCTCCAGAGTAAAGGAGTTGAGCTGAACCTGGACCATATTGAAGCTTGTCACCCTCTACCCAGGATAGTAATGCTACGCCCGCAATAATTCTGCAATTTGCCAACACGAAGAACAAAACAGCAGTGTTAAAGCAAGGGCGAAAGCTCAAGGGTAAAATTGTCTACATGAACGACCATCTGACATAGAAGAATGCGGATATTGCTAAAAGAGCAAGATTCCTCAAGAAACAACAAGAGATTCAACAGACGTGGTGACAAATTGCAAAATTTTTATCAAATTAAATGGGCCACCAGAGGGGGCACAGGTTATCTCTGTTAAACACATGGATGAACTGGACAAGTATCTGTGAACTAATTACATCAGGATGGCTTCAGAGATCTATCAAGGACAAGGGAACATCTAACACATCATTTTTGCCATGAACTCTGATCTATCCATGGAACACAACAATGAATTCTTACGGAAAATTAAAAATCTCCAGCTGCTGGACTTGAATGCAATTGAATACACTGAATACAGTAATCATGATACAGAGTCAGATATTGATTCAGATAATAACTTTCTTTCCTCCACTAACATTAATTGTTACTATTATACCAATGAACAATATAATAATTTAGATACTTGTGATAAATTGTCAATTTTGCACTTGAACAGTAGAAGTATGCATAAACATTTTGATGAAATTCAGAACTTTTTACAGACAATTAAAAATCCTTTTAGTATTATTGCTGTATCACAAACTTGGTTTACAGTCTCAGCTGTATAAATAGATGAAATAAAACAGGTGGTGGGGTGGCACTATATGTGCATAAAACTATCAACGACTCAATTATTCAGAGTTTATCAAAAGCAGTGGATAATGTAATCGAATGTCTAACAACTGAGATTAAAATTGAGATGAAAAAGAATGAACAATATAATAATTTAGATACTTGTGATAAATTGTCAATTTTGCACTTGAACAGTAGAAGTATGCATAAACATTTTGATGAAATTCAGAACTATTTACAGACAATGACAAATCCTTTCAGTATTATTGCTCAGGGTTTCCCCCAGCGCTTTATAGACCTGGCGGGCCGCCAGGCTTTTCTTGCCCCCCCCCCCCACCCACCCCCCCGCCAGGCTAAGCGGCGCTTGTTCATTTTAAATATTTTCAGTCCGCCCGCCCGCACTGCAGCCCCCAAAAAAAAGCTGCGCTCCGTGACCCATCAGTGCTGAGACACGACGCATGCGCTCTCTCCCTCTCGCCACTTCCACTCCGACGGTTGAACGCATGGTCCTGAAAAGGAAAAGATAATTATCCAGATTTTTTTGTTGATGCAAATGGTGAAAAATGTGACATGAAAAGTGTGGTTAATAACTTCAATAACTTCTTCACAAATATTGGCCCAAGCCAAAATATGGAAATGAATTTTGAAAGAACCAATAATACAGTTGTACTTTCTGCAGTAAGAAAAGGGAAATACTATCTGTTGTTCAAAAATTTGAAAACAAATTCTCGACAGACTGTAATTTAATTGATATGATAATAATAAAAAAGGTAATAACTAGTATTATTTCCCCTCTGACACATTTGTAATCGGTCACTTCAAAATGGTTATGTCCGAAAGAAGATGAAAATTGCTAAAGTCATCCCACTCTTTAAAAATGGACATAGACATGATTTCACCAACTACAGACCCATCTCACTTCTCCCTCAATTTTCAAAAAATCTGGAAAAAGTTTTTGACAGTCGACTTCAAAATTTATTGAAAAGCATAGGCTTATTAATGATGGTCAGTATGGTTTTTGAACTCTCCGTTCAACTTCTATGGCCATAATAGATGCTACCGAGGAAATATCAAGGGCTTTGGACAACAAAAAATATGCAATTGGAATTTTTATTGATCTGCAAAAAGCATTTGACACTATTAATCATGAAATACTCCTAAAAAAAAACTAGAACGCTTCAGAATCTGAGGGGTTGCTGGAAAATGGGTTCAGAGTTACTTAAGGAGATACTTCAACATTTTGGAAAATTGGCCCATTTAGCACAATTCCTTAGTCATTTCGAACAGCATATGTGAGAGCCACTGCAGTGCAGTGATTGTTTGAAACAGTGGACCCCCCCCCCCCCCCCCCCCCCATTTTGATTGACACCCCTATATTTTGTTTATATTTTGTTGTTTCAGTTTCTGTATATTTACTTGGTTTATTGTGAAATTGTGATTTTAATGCACTTGTGATAGCACCACATAGAAACGGGTTTGTATGGGTCACTTAGCGGGTTAAGTGAACAGGCACTTTTTGGGGCAGCTAAAGCAACCAGCAGGGGTCCTCAGGATACACGTTGCTCAGTGTAGCTGTTGCTGGTGTTTGAATGGCGATGCTCAAAAAGATATTCTGTCTGTTTCAGGTGAGTGGTGAAATTGAGTGATTTACAGTGCACGGTGATGAATGTATGTGTGTGACTGTAAGAGAAGATGCCATCAGAATCCGACAGTAATTGTTGCGTAAAGTGTACAATATGTACCCGCGATGGTATGGCTCGTGTGAAAGGTTCAGAATGAATGGCCGCGGGCAGCCGACATATTGAAGTGTGTGCTGATCAAGTGTGTGAGTGTGTGAAACTGTATAAAATAGATGTAAAGATGGTTAAAATGTAATATCAAGTGCTATTCAGGACACACGTTGCTCAGTGTAGCTGTTGCTGGTGTTTGAATGGCGATGCTCAAAAAGATATTCTGTATGTTTCAGATGTGATTAAACAGCGTATTTCGAACCCCCCCCCCCTGCAAGCCTGGACATTTTGAATATGTCTGCAAGGGTGTGCAACACATACTTACTTTTTTTGTGAGGGCGAGCTGTTGATTATTCAGAGGCGAGTCGGGGAAGGTTTTCGGGACGGACACAATGGAAGTGGGTGGTATTTTTGTCCCCCCTCATCAAATACAAAATCCAGCCATCCATCCATCCATCCATCTTCAACCGCTTATCCGGGGCCGGGTCGCGGGGGCAGCAGTCTCAGCAGGGATGCCCAGACTTCCCTGTCCCCAGACACTTCCTCCAGCTCCTCTGTGAGGATCCCAAGGCGTTCCCAGGCCAGCCGCGAGACATAGTCTCTCCAGCGTGTCCTGGGTCTTCCCCGGGGTCTCCTCCCAGTGGGGCATGCCCGGAACACCTCCCGAGGGAGGCGTCCAAGAGTCATCCTAACCAGATGCCTGAGCCACCTCAGCTGGTTCCTCTCGATGTGGAGGAGTAGCGGCTCTACTGGTGACTGAGCTCCTCACCCTATCTCTAAGGGAGTGCCCAGCCACCCTACGGAGGAAGCTCATGTCAGCCGCTTGTATCCGAGATCTTGTCCTTTCGGTCATGACCCAAAGTTCATGACCATAGGTGAGGGTGGGAACTGAGATTGACCGGTAAATCGAGAGCTTCGCCTTTCGGCTCAGCTCCCTCTTCACCACAATGGACCGATACAATGACCGCATCACTGCAGCCGCTGCACCGATCCGCCTGTCAATCTCACGCTCCATCCGTCCCTCACTCGTGAACAAGATCCCAAGATACGTAAACTCCTCCACTTGAGCAAGAATCTCTCCACCGACCTGGAGAGGGCAAGCCACCTTCCTCCGGTCGAGGACCATGGCCTTGGATTTGGAGGTGCTGATCCTCATCCCTGTCGCTTCACACTCGGCTGTGAACCACCCCAGTGCATGCTGTAGGTCCGGGTTCGATGAAGCCAACAGGACAACATCATCTGCAAAAAGCAGAGATGAAATCCTGTGGTCCCCGAACCAGACCCCCTCCGGCCCCTGGCTGCACCTAGAAATTCTGTCCATAAAAATGATGAACAGAACTGGTGACAAAGGGCAGCCCTGCCGGAGTCCAACATGCACCGGGAACAGGTCCGACTTACTGCCGGCAATGTGGACCAGACTCCTACTCTGGTCATACAAAGACCGGACGGCCCTTAACAAGGGGCCCCGGACTCTGTATTCCCGGAGCACCCCCCACAAGACACCACGAGGGACGTGGTCGAACGCCTTCTCCAAGTCCACAAAACACATGTGGACTGATTGGGCGAACTCCCACGATCCCTCGAGCACCCTATGGAGGGTATAGAGCTGGTCCACTGTTCCACGACCAGGACGAAAACCACATTGTTCCTCCTGAATCCGAGGTTTGGCTATCGGTCGAATCCTCCTCTCCAGTACCCTGGAATAGACTTTCCCAGGGAGGCTGAGGAGGGTGATCCCCCTATAGTTGGAGCACACCCTCCGGTCCCCCTTTATTAAACAGGGGGACCACCACCCCAGTCTGCCAATCCAGAGGCACCGACCCCGACCGCCACGCGATGTTGCAGAGACGTGTCAACCAAGACATTCCCTGCACATCCAGAGATCTAAGATACTCAGGGCGAATCTCGTCCACCCCCGGTGCCTTGCCACCGAGGAGCTTACCGACCACCTCAGTGACTTCAGAGCTTGGGTGATGGATGAGTCCACCTCTGAGACCTCAGCCTCTGCTTCTTCCACGGAAGACGTATCGACGGGATTGAGGAGGTCCTCCAAGTATTCCTTCCACCGTCCAACAATCTCCCCAGTTGAGGTCAGCAGCTCCCCACCTCCACTGTAAACAGTGTTGGTGGAGACCTGCTTTCCCCTATTGAGGCGCCGGACGATTTGCCAGAATTTCTTCGAGGCCGACCGATAGTCCTCCTCCATGGCCTCTCCGAACTCCTCCCAGACTAGGAATGTGCGAGTACCGATACCAGGTATCGGTATCGGGCCGATACTGGCCTTATTTCAAAGTATCGAGTACTCGTGAAGGCTACCGATGCCAGCCGCCGATACTCACGGCAAGAAAACCCCACACGTAGTAAGCCCTCCTCACCAGCAGTTGGCGGTAGTGCAACCAAATGGGATGCAAGCTGCCGACAAACATGAAAGAGGAAGAAGCTCCTCTCTGGGAGTCGCTGACAGGCGCAGGGCTGCACTGCAGTGGGCTGACTTCTCCGTGAGTCTCATCCAGAGCAGAGACAACAGGAATGATTCCAGAACGGCTGCTCGTCTCACCAAAACTTCGCCGGTGTGGAAATTCTGTTATATAAGTGAAAACGAGCCGGGCTTTGCAGAATGCAAACTCTGCAGTGCTAAAATTGCTAAAGGAGGTGGCCGATGTTGTTCATTCACCACTAGTAATTTGTTTAAACACCTCAGGGCGAAGCTTGTGGACGAGAGTCTGACGCTGTTGTGCTGGAAATAAAGAAAACTCAGGCAGCAACTCGACGGCAAACTCTGCAGAAGACCGAGAAACTGAAGAGCAGAGATCCGAGAGCAGCACAAAGAACACCAGCAACTCTTGAAACTCAGGGGTTGTTCTATCTTTGACTTTAGTTCATAAAAAAATCATTAAAATTAGTACATTTATAAACCTTAGTTTATGTAAAATGTAAAACTCAGAGAAAACTGTTTTATCTTACACTTAATTTCATTTAAAAACCACTAAAATAAGTTCATTTTAAAAAAAGAGTATAACTTAGAGTTGTTTGTTTACGTCTTGTAATTCAGTTCATTAAAAAAAAACTTAAAATTCTGAGAAATTGTTTTATCTTGCACTTAATTTCATGTAAACAAGTGTGAACTCAGAGCTGTTTGTTTTATTTTTCATACTATTATTTTGGACTTAAACATAGTGGCCGGGTTGCCTTTTTGTGAGAAATAAAATTCATTTTCAAAAATAATCTGTCATTGCATTATTTAAAATTTTATGTATATAAAGTATCGGTATGCAAGTATCAGTGTCGGTGAGTACTGAAGATGAAGTACTCGTACTCGGTATCGGTCTGAAAAAAAGTGGTATCGCACATCCCTATCCCAGACCCGAGTTTTTGCCTCCGCAACCACTCGGGCTGCAGTTCGCTTGGCCTGCCGGTACCCGTCAGCTACTTCGGGAGTCCCATGAGCCAACAAGGCTCGATAGGACTCCTTCTTCAGCTCGACGGCAGCCCTTACTTCCGGTGTCCACCACCGGGTTCGGGGGTTGCCGCCACAACAGGCACCAGAGACCTTACGGCCACAGCTCCGAGCAGCTGCTTCAACAATGGAGGTAGAGAACATGGTCCACTCGGACTCAATGTCCCCAGCCTCCCTCGGGACATGAGAGAAGCTCTCCTATGCTCGTGTTCAACTTGACAAATGCCAATCCGGGAGTGGAAATGGTCATATAACCAGTTTCTTGCCGTATGTTCGTTTGATAAATGAGGACCAATGTGTGTAAGAAAATAATTGTGCATTCTTATCTGTATTATCTCTGCACAGCACACCTCGCTGAACTTGCACATTGCACTTGTTGTTCTTGACCAAAGCGACTTAATTATTCGATTCTTGACGTTTCTTAATTTATTGTTGCATGAGTGGTTTGTGTTGTCTGTGCAGCAGACTCTTCTATCCAAGACTGAATTTGTCCAAAGGGAGACGAATAAAGACACCATGACCTTAACTCTGACCTGACCACACATAATGAATATCAGCACCCTTCGCCTCACAGCTAATGCTCAGTGCCAGGAGTCTCAGACATCGGGCCTGCAGGGTGACTTTGCATGGTGACAAAAGTACAAAGACAGAGAAGCGCTTTTATTAATTTATTCAACAGGGATCACAATGTTTAGTAGAGTAGCAGACATTAGACGGCAGTGACACTGAAGCTGAGAGAGGCAGCGATGGAGCAGAACACATGAGCCACGAATGGAAGATCTGTTGCTTGCTTGTTTGTTTGTTTGTTTGTTTGTTTGTTTGTTTGAGTGGCAATACAGTTAGCCGTATGTACTGTCTGTAGAACATTTATGATTTCATGAAGCAAATTAATCCTGAACCAATACTGACAGAAATGAGAAGACTTTACACAGTTTACTTAACCTCGGGCTCCTACCATGTGGAACTGGCTCCCAGTTCTGCTCCTTTCTCTCGTTTCAGTGTAATGTTTCATAACGTGTCATTCACGATTGTTTCTCTTGTAGCCTATGTACTCTCTGTTTATACATGAAATGAATCTAGATACAAGAAATTTTCTGTCCTATCTCCTCTTTCTGTCCCCTAACCCTGACTGGAATAGCAGAAAGCCACCACCTCTGAGCCTGGTTCTGCAAAGGTTTCTTCCTGTTAAAAGGGAGTTTTTTTTCTTTCCACGGTCCTTTATGCTTGCTCATGTGGATCTGTTGGGTTTGCTCTGTAAAAGTGTCTGGAGATGACTATGTTGTAATTGGCACTTTATAATTAAAGCTGAATTGAGTTGAATTGAATTAAGTGACATTGAGATGAGACATTCAGGATTGTGGTGGATTGTGGTTGATCAGCATCCCTAATCAAAAAAGTATTCTCTTGTTACCTTTTTGTTTGCACTTTGTCTCATATATGTAAAGAAACAAATATGTTACGTTATTGTGTTACATTAGTGGAGTGATGTATTTCAGATTGCAGACCTGATGAAGAGTAACTTTACACCTATATAAAGAAATAACTAGCAACTGAAATCTATTCATTTTCAACAACTTGAATGATTCTACAGGATTCAGAGCCATGTCTGTGTTTCCTATGTTGAAATGATGTTCTCGGTTTTGTTCGTTTGCCAAACATGTTTGGTTTTTGTGAACCATTCAAAACACATGCGAAATTAAACCTTTCAGAGCTCTGACACTCTGACATCATGAAGCAACAACAGCAGAGGACAGTTTCAGCTTGAGTTTCAGAGGAATAACCATGGAAATACAGACACTCCTCTTATTTTTTGCTTCGATTTTTTGTGCGGAAGTTGAGGGAGAAGTAGGAACACACTATTATATCCCTGAAGCGATGAACTGGAAAAATGCTCAGACTCACAGTAGAAAATATTACACTGATCTTTCTGCTATCAACGACCAGAAAGATAATGAGAAGATCCTGAAAGCTGCAGAGGGACAAACGATGAAACGTCTTTCATGGATCGGCCTTTATCGAGATCCTACAAATGCCACTCGCTGGAAATGGTCAGGAGGAGGATACGTTACATACACAAACTGGGCCAAGGGTCAACAGATAACTATTTAAATCGAGAGGAGAGAGGAATGATTTTTTCTAATGGACAATGGAATGATTTCGATGAAGTCTTGTACTTTCCTTTTTTCTGCATCAAGATTTCTGGGCTGAAGCATGAAAAGAAGACTTGGGAGGAGGCTCTGGAGCACTGCAGAGAGGAGCACAGTGATCTGATCAGCATTGTCTCTGAAACGACCGTCTTCTCGCACAAACTGAGATGCAGCGCCACGACTCGACTGAACCTGTGTGGATCGGCCTGCGTTTCCTCGCTGACCAGTGGCTGTGGGTGGACGGAAAGACTATGGTGTACGAAGCCTGGCCCGAAGGAGGAGACAAGGACCACCAGTGTCCAACGTGGAGACGCTGTGGAGCTCTGACAGTGGAGGGACTGTGGGGAAACTGTAACTGTGAGGAGAAACGCTACTTTCTCTGCAGATGAGACATTCTGGAGAACAGGTTTAAAATGCACGGCTTCATTTTAACAACATTAAGTTACATTAAGTTCTTTTTTCTTTCTGTGGTGATACTCATAAGAAACTAGTCAACATTTTCAATTCCTGCCTAAACTTTGAAGAGTTATCTTATTTCACAGGTACATGTGTTCAAGCCTAGAAAATAACTATTTCATTTTGTTCATCTGTCAATTTTACCAGCTCACTGCAATAAGTTCTCGAAATCAGATGAAATAACATTGCGTTTATGGACACGATTGTAAAATAATTATTCCAACAAATAAATGTTTTTGACTGAAGTCTTTACTTTACTTTGGTACAATTCAAACACTGAGTGAATTACAACAACATTAATGGTCAAAACTACTGCAAAGAACATGGCAAATTAAATAAACATCTTCTAATTCTTAAAAACATAACCCTTGGGTCTCATGGAAGATTTTATGTTGATCAAACCTACGTGACTCTGGTGATTAAACATTTCAATCTTTGGCAAGTTTCCAAAGTTGTTTGAAGTTTGAAGTGATCATGACGAGCAGACCTTTTCACAAAAATGTGATAATGTCTGTATGTCTGTGTGACTGCCTGCCTGACTGTCTGTCTGAGAACGTGTTGGTCTGCATTAATTAAACACACACACACACACACACACACACACACACACACACACACACACACACACACATACAGGTTTGTATTAATATCCTTGTGAGGACAGTCATTGACATAATGCATTTACTAGCCCCTAACCCTGACCCTTATCCTAACCCTAAGCCAAACCACAACAATGCCTAACCCTAAAGAAATGTTTTTGCACTTTTACTTTTTCAGTAACAACAACATGGTCAAGAAAACGCTGTTTCCCCTCATTAGGACCAGAAAAAGGTCCCCACAAGGCACATCATGCCAGGTTTTCCTATCCTTGTGGGGACATTTGGTGTCCACAAGGATAGGAAAACGTGTACACACACACTGGACCTTCAGCATGTAATGAAGTATTGAAGTGAAAGGAATGAATGTGGTTGTGCAATGAAAAACAAATATAACATTGAGAAGTTTTTCCTTTCTCCATATGCTTGAAAGATTAATAAGTCACACATTGCAGAAAGCTTTTGAGGCAGCTGTCTTTACTTTTTGTTTATCCTGTGCTTCACACACGAGGCTCATCGAACAAGAAATGAGAACATGCCTCCTTGTTGCCAGTTTTGTTGTATTTTCCCATTCTTAAGAACAACACAAGGCAACGAGGAGACACAAGTTGGTATTCTCATCCCTCAGGGCAGGAAAACACATCACAGCATGTATGGACACACACAAACACAAGAGGGAGTGGTAGTGTCAGCATTAGGAGTCTCAAGGATGGCAACCATAGTCAAAAAAAGCAGGTGAAAGAGGAGCAGGTAAGGACAAGATGCATCTTGTTTTCTCTCCCAGATTGCATCTAAGTTTATTAAACATTATGCTTCACAAAACATGTCTGTATTAATTATTTCTCTAACTCACTTCTGTGAATAGAAAATGTCCAAATATATTTTTTTTCATTTATAATTTTCAATCTTTCCAGTGTTGCATTAAGTTCTTGCTTCTTTATGTGGTGAATAATGGATTGCAGACTGATTTTTTTTTTTTTTTTTTTTTTATGTGTACAGAGTTTGGATTTCATTTTCCAAAACAGGGGAAGTTCTCCTTCCCTACATGTTTCCCATGATGGGATTTCTAAACTTCGGGGGGAATACTATTTCTGAGCCTAACCTTTGGTCTTACATTGTCCATTCATACCTCAGAACAACAGATCTGCAAAACACAAATAATGACAAAAGGCCAAAAATTCCAGATGGATTTGTGATTTGCGCCTGAAGCCTCTACGGCCTCCATTGCTACCTTCTGTGTGATTTGTTAAAATTTTGATTATTATCCGTGTTTTTCTGAGTGAAAAAAATATATGCCAGTTATTATTGAAATAATTGAAGTTTGTTGTTTGTATTAAGGAAGTGAAATTTTCATTTGAATTTGTTCCAGCAAGTTCTGTCACAGCTACACTGTTAGCGTGTCTATGGATTATTCAATACACATTAGCATCAAGCTACCGGATTTTCTTATTTACTGTGTCTTAAGGCATCGCGTCCTTACAGAAAGCATTATTCACCCTTTACATCAGGGGTCACTAACTGGCGGACCGCGGTCTGGATCTGGACCCAAACGCCATCCAATACGGACCCGGACTATATTGAGCGGAGCGGAGCGCGGCGTGCGGAGCAGTACAGCATGTGACGCGCAGATTGGTGCGGCGGCGCTCAAAGCGGTGCGGCACGGTGCCTGCATGCGGTGCCCGTCCATGCTTCACATGTCTGCGTGGGTGCGCGTTGCGCGTTGGTCCACGTGACGTAAAAATCGTCATGAATTCCTGTCCACTAGGGTCCACGGACGTCCGCGCAGCAGCCAGATTTTGAGACCGCTTTGCGCGATCGCGGCAGTCTGCGCATGCGCCAGCCCACTACAGCAAACAAAACATGATGGTAAAAGTGAAAGTAGACGGAGCTCCAGCTTGATAGCTCCACTTAAAGACACCAAAAGAGTGAAAAACTCGTGGAAAGACAGAGCA
Source organism: Salarias fasciatus (assembly GCF_902148845.1). NCBI lineage: Eukaryota > Metazoa > Chordata > Actinopteri > Blenniiformes > Blenniidae > Salarias > Salarias fasciatus. The sequence goes on along the minus strand of NC_043750.1, from coordinate 11,281,445 downwards.
GACGCTGTCTGGAGGGAGGAGAAGGTCTGCAGACAGAAGTGAAAGTAACTAATCGCTCCGGCGCCGCCCCCGCGATTCAGAAACAGGAAAAAAAAAAGTTAAATAAACTTTAATACTTAATGATAATGTACTGACAGTGTATGTGCTTAATTTTCTCTAAATAATCTGGAATAAAGGAACAGATAAACAGTCTGTAGTGCCGGAAAAGCTTCTCGAGGATGCGTGGGTCAGCGTTCCTGCATTGAACATTGTGCACAGCTGAGCTCAAAATGTAGTATGGGAGAAATATGGGAGAACGCGTGTGCGCATCGGTGGTGCGCGGACACTCCGAAGCGGACGTGGAAACGCTTACATGTGAAGCATGGACGAGCCTATTAAGGGTTGGGGAGGCACGGAGCGGGGCGGTGCCTGCATGCTGCGATCCGTGAGTAGGGGACTGGATGGGCCGCCTTGAATTCTGCCCCCCCCCCCCCCCCCCCACCCCCCACCCCCCCCGCCACCCCACCCCAACCCTGGGCCCGGGACAACAGACCCGTTTTCCCCCCCTGTCCGCGGGCCTGGAGCCCAGTATGATCAGTCCACCAGGATCCTGACAGTCACTCACTGTCCAGAAACGTGCAAATGAATGTTCCCTCAGAGTTGCTTGGATTTTGGGGCACCACAAAAAACCATTTAGTGATGGGGAGGTTGTCAAGGAGTGCATGAATTCATTTGATTTGATAGTTAGCTATTGATGACATGCAGACGCTCATAGAACTACTAGGTTACATCAGCATATGTCACGCTAATTCAGTTAGACATTATGATGTTCCGGACCTTTGCTTTAACAAAATATCCCTGACCGGACCTCTGTGAATTTTAGTTGCAGACCCCTGGTTTACATGATGGCACAGAGGTTGAAAAACACTGTCCTAATCCTCCAGTTGGGCCTTGTGTAGTGTTTATGGTTGGTGGTTCCACAAAGCCACACTGACTCAAACTTGTGTACACAATGTCAGACCTGTCGTGAGATTTCATCTTTTCATACGATCACGATCATATTGACATATGCCGAACCCATTTTTCATATGGATGTACGACGGGCGTATGCCTATATACTGCCGTACGACCGTTTGATAATGAGGGCCAATGGGTGTAAGAGAGAAAATATCTGGATGTCAGACGTGACTACCGTATTGGCCTGAATATAAGACGACTCCGATTATAACACGACCCCTATTTTTCAAAGATCATTTTGTGAAAAAAAAAAATGCTGAAGACAATATGGTCACTCATAAAACAACTTTTTATTGTACAATTATTATAAACTCAAAAACTCACAACTGGGATAACATTTCACGAGATATAAAATGAAAAAGTATTACTACAGTATTGAATAAAAAAATATATTCTTTTTCTCAAAATAAGAAACAATAAGCAACAAATAAGAAGCCTCAAGGGGTCAAAACTGCATAAATGATGTAAATAACTTTCCAGTGCCTTTAGCTGAATCACAGCCAGTGTTGCCAACTTAGCGACTTTGTCACTATATTTAGCGAGTTTTCAGACCCCTCTAGCGACTTTTTTTTTTTAAAAAGCGAATAGCGACAAATTTAGCGACTTTTCTGGTGCTCTGGAGACGTGACAGGACGTCTCGTTGCTGTCCTCAATGAGCAGCGGGTGCTGCCGTGAGCCCCTCCCCGTCCCAAAGCACTCACAGTGGTCAGCGCAGCGCTCCCTGCTATAGTCAAAGCAGAGAGGAGACCCACGTCACTCCGCCTCCACATTTCAAATGAATCGCGTGTGTGCAAATCCGCTGTTGCTCCCATCTTGGGTCACAGAGCGGGATGGACATGTTAAATGTTTCTTCACTGTCACACTTTTGTCAGTTCATTTGTAGTTCTAAACATATTTAGGGTGTTTTAGCTCACTTTTTGCTTCTACCACGACGTTATTGCTCTCCCCTACAGCGTTCATTACGATTACATGCAAATTGCCAATTATGCAAATTAGGTGATGACGTCATCTAGCGACTTCTAGCGACTTTTAGGACAGCCAATAGCGACTTCTCTTATTGGGGAGTTGGCAACACTGATCACAGCTCTGGTGGTGGGCATTCCGTCTTTCCGTTTTTCAGTGACGTATTCACTCACCCTTCTATCAATCTCTATGAAGCGTCGCTCTCGGGACCACGGAAAGCTTTTCTCATCGTGTTAGCATCTGTAGGCGTTTTTTCTGTGCTCTCCAGTCTCCAATATCGGACGAGGCACTCTGCTACACCATATCTCTTGGCGGCTTGGCAGTTGTTTGATGACTCTGCTGCGTTGATCACCATCAGTTTAAAGTTGGTATCATAACTTCGCCTCTGTTGTTTGCTCAGTTGTCCAGCGTTCGAGCCCCTTTGTTCCAGATGATCTGCCATTTTTCATCAGATCATTTGATCTCATTTCATCGCTCCACTCACTCTCTGGTCAGTGATACTTTGGCTCCATCTAGCGGCGCGGATGGGTATTGACCATCTACCGTAAGTCCACGATTATAACACGACCCCACTTTTGAGGATGCAACTTCTGGAAAAAAAACATTGTCTTATATTCGGGCCAATATATGTGTGAGAGGGCCAAAATGACTTCTGTCTTGCATGGCCCTTCATAAATGAAGGTAGAAATGGTATCTTCAGTTACAAATGAAATTTGATTGTTGCCTTATCTCAGATGATCACACAGCAACATTTGAATTCATAAGAATAATATAGCATCTCTTGTTTGTAATTTTTCTGTCAATTGTCCTTTTATTTAATTAATTATTAATCTTCAAAAGGAGGGTTTTTCCTTTCAAAAGGTAGTTGCTTATGTGGAACTTTAGGGTTTTTATCTATAAAAGTGCCACAATATGACAGTGGTGTACTTTGCAATATAGAAATAAAGCTGGATTGAATTGAATGATGAGTTGTTATACATATTACAATCTCATTATAATTTAAATGAAATTGCATGATGTGAAATAACGCTAATTGTAGCTCTCCCCACAACAACACAGACACAGGTTGGTTGTGGCCGTGAGAACTGTTATCACAGAGTTCAGACATGAACATAAGCCCGCGTAAAAAGAGCAACACAAAATCATGTTAGGCAAACAGAAATTTAAATAAAACACACTTAGAATCAAATAGCTCATTGACCGCTTGTTGTGGATTGAGGTTTAAAGGTGCATGCAATCATTTTAGTCCTTGGGGCGATCCGTATAACAATGAATTTGATTTCTTGACGACCACAAAAACTCTCTTACAGAATGAATTAATTCATTAAATGGCTTTTTGTGTCTCACGTAGTGACATCCTGTTCTTGCAAGACTTGCAAGTTTACATTGAACTAAAGACGTCAATGGCAGTCAGTGAGTTAAAGGGCCCAACGATTAAAGCCAGGCGCTTTTTAACATTTCAGACATTGAAAAAAGGTAAACAGATTGATTCTTGTACATTGTGAAATATATTTCGTTGTGAGTGTTTCAGAGTTCTTGGTAGTAGATAAGGTAAAGCAAATTTTATTGTATTTTATTATGGTATTTTTCCTGGCTAAAAAAAAAGACGTAATTTTTTTTGAAGAAGTGTGTCAAATATATTTGTTTGCACTTTAATTTTTTAGACCAGATCTTGATGATAAAAGGTTAACCATAAGCCATATTTAATTCATCAAGAGTTCACTGGTACGAAATTTTGAGTTTGTTAGAGTTTTTGAAAGTAACAGAAATAATATTGTTTGAACTTGAATTTAAGTTTTTTGGTTTAACAAAAGGAAATGCTTTTAACACCACAACAGACAAACTACATTTATTTTTTTCATACACTGCATTTGGTAATCCTGAATATTTTACTGAGGTTTTCAAGCATTTGACATATTTTCATTGTTTTTAAATGTTTAGCTCATAGAGGACGAGTTAAGTAATTTTTCAGTGGAGGCACCACACTAATAGCCTTGTAAACCAGCCCTGCCCACTCCACATCTATGGAATGAAATCCCTATCAAAGTTCAACAGCATTTTAAATTGATTTGAGAGCAGCATTTATCAATTTCATTCTCGGATTTTGAGATATTGTCTCTCAGAACTCTGCTCTCGCGCTCAAATTAGCTCTGCGCGTGCTCAAACTGTGTCCTTGAGCTCGGTTACGATGCTGCTCGCGCAGATTTCCTGTGCTCAAACCCAAACTCCTCCTCTTGCTCTCACGGAACTTGTGCTCACGGATCTCTGCTCTGCTCTCAGATTTTTCTTGTAACAACGCTGTCAACCAATAGAAAGCCTGCTCGCTTTGACCAATGAGATTATCCCTGTTTGCATACGGGTGCGTTCGCTGTTTTCTGAGGAGCGTTGCATACGGGCGGGCACTCTTTCAACAGGTTTTATTCACTTCCTCCCTCCGGGGCTGTAATAAATGTGATTTCTTTTATTTTTTTTGCCACTGTTGGAATAAAATATCATGCAATACATACAACAGTGTCCAAGCTTCTCATTACAATGGCTGTATTGTATAATAATAGCCGCATCGAAGACTGCTCTTTGAGGTGTGCTGGTGGAGAAAACAATGTCACCATCCTGAAGGGACAAGGTACCTTTTGTCAGTTTGATTTTCTTTTAAATTGACATAATCAGATTCCAATAAACGGGCCATTTTCTCGCTTTTTCGTTTTTGGGCAAAAATGAGAAAAGACAGTTCAGCTCGTTTCCCCATCCTGACTGACAAAACGGATTTCTCACTCATTATTTCCTGTTTGAGAGGGGGGTGGGGCTCTTAACACAGCGGCAAATGTCTGACTGCTGCTCCAGTCTCCTGTCAGGACTGTAAATAACTCATAAAAGTTGTATTAGTGTTACACGAAGAAGCGCACTCTGTGCTTTGCTGCTCTTTGGTTCTAATTGTTAGACGCAAAACTGCATTTTTTCGACTCCCGACTAAATGAAAGTAGTTAACAAAAATGACCAGCAGGGGTCGCCCTGTATTGCTCTCCTCATCACTCCGAATTTACACACTTAATGTCTGAAATAATCAACAGATTTGTTGATATGCTGAAAAATAAAAACATCTCATGCAGTTATTTCTAATTAATCCAGCCTCACTGGACTGTTGCCTCATCATCTGTGATCAGTGGAGAAACACAGTGGAGTTATCCAGATTATTGTCATATTATTTTCATGTTATTACCTTGTAAGTATCATAAAACCAGGACACATGCAGGCTCCAATACACATGTCAAATGGTACTTCTGAGAGAGAAGCATTATAATTCATTTCCACATATGACATGAACACTGAAACTGGAGCCATTACAGTCAGAATGGTCTTATCATTGTTATACAGTGTAGGTACAATGAGATTGTAGAGAAGGAGTTAAACTCCTTTTGCAGGCAACTAACACGCCAAAGGAGTGAGAGAAAACAGAGAATTTATTGATTAATTGAATGTTTAAGTGATTACAAACATGCAAACAATAAATAAACCCATGCTGTACATCACTGTATAACAGCAATGATAAGACGGAGGCAGGAAGTGAATAAAACCTGTTGAAAGAGTGCCTGCCCGAATGCAAAGCTCCACAGAAAACAGCAAATGCACCCGTATGCAAACAGGGATAATCTCATTGGCCAAAGCGAGCCAGCTTTCTATTTTGATAATTTTGATAGTGATTTCATTCCATATACATCCACATTTGGATTTTGGAGCTGAGGTGGGTCTGGGGACAAAGCAATACAAAAAGAATGCGTATGAGCAGCGCGACGGCCGAGCCAATCAGCGCTCCCGCTTTTTTTTTTTTTTCAAAACTTTTTGGTGAATTCTGGTGGCAAAACCAGAAGTGACGCCATCACTGTGCGTAGCTTCCTCCAAAACAAACATAGTGGAGATTACGGAGATGAACATTACCCATTGTCTGAAAGCTGCAATAAGTAAAGTTATAGCCAAAATACCAAGCATTACAACAATCAAGCAAAAGCAAGAGTCTGCGCTTGGTGAGTATCAAACAGGAAAGGACGTTTTCACGTGTCTTTGCGTGTATAAAAAGCTAACGCATTTTGATGATGTATTTCTTTTGAAGCGCTGATTGGCTGAAGTGTGCTGTCAGTCAAAGGAGTAACCAACATCCCCTGCAAGAAGTCTGTATTGTCCCCAGACCCACCCGAGCTCCACAATCCAAAAGTTTATTGGGCGGGGCTGGTTTACGAGGCTACCACACTATTACTATTGTTTTCTGATATAGTGAGGCCTGTAACAACATCTACTGGTAAGTGAGGATTTTGCCAATTCACCATCAACTTCTAAAAGTGTAGGATACTGTTAAGCAATAACTATTAACCCAGTTTAATATTCTTTCAGTGCCAGGAAAATTTAACACTTAAGAAGGAACTTCACAAGAAAGACAGCAAGCTGACCACAGCTGAGGCACTGGAGACTGCTAAGCAAAGACTCACAGCCCTAGCTACCCACCTAAAGAGATGTACAGAATAAGTGGAAGCCAGGAGAATAAACACAATATTCTCTAACAATCCGGCACAGGTATACTCTCAATGAAGGGCAGTAAGACCACAGCAGACCCAGCCAGGGTGGAGACTGAGCAATACTGTAAGAGCATCTGGGAGAAAGAGGTGCCACACAACAATAACGCCGGGCTCACACTGAATGCGGTGCGTATACGGTTCAGCTCCGGCCCGGACACTGCAACTAATCAATAGTTATTAAAATTAATGTGATGGCTGACATCAGCTACCGTGTGGTTGCAGTCCGGTTTCGGTGCCCCTGCAGAGCCCGTCCGGTGGTCCGGAAGATTCTGCAAGCGTCCTATTTTTCATTACACACACTAAAAGAATGAACGATTTTGTACTTAGACATTGTAGTAAAGTTAAACTACACCAAAATTGCATTAAAAAATGTTGAAGAGACTCAGAGTGGCTCTGTCTTGCCAAATTGGGGAGGTTTCTGCCTAATCAGGCTTCTTTTAAACACGTCAGGTGGGTTGATGAACTGGTCATCTGCTTGTGACGTGTTTTTTATTATGCAAATCATAAAAGTTTTATGGTTTTAATATGCATTTCCTACAGAGATGGAGATTTGAGCTGCTTTCTATTGAGTTGGACGGTTTTACATTGTGTTTGGGCTGAAAGAGCGACAGATCTGGCAACCTCCTCTGGCGGACCACAAACGCACTGGAGGCAACGTGAGTGACAGTGCTGCGGTAATTCCATGCTGGAGCCGGACCGGACACACCACATCCAGTGTGAGCCTGGCATAATGCACAGTGGTTGGTAGATCTGCAAGCTGAACACCGCAACCTCCCAGAACAAGAACCAGTAGTCATCACAACAGCAGACGTCCAGAAAAGAGTGGCAGAAATGAAGAACTGGACAGCTCCAGGGTCCTGACAGAATTCACACCTGCTGGCTGAAGAAGCTAACTGCACTCCATGAATGCGTGGCAGTCCAAATGACCCAGCTAATGAGAGAAGGGAACCACCCACTGTGGTTGACCCAAGGTCAAACAGTCCTCATCATTAAGGACCCCCAGAAGGGAACAATACCATCGAGCTACCAGTCTATAACCTGCCTCATGAAGTAATACATGGATTGATTTCAAGAAAGCCTATGACTCACTGCCATGCACATGAATACTGAAATGCCTGAAACTGTACAACATCAACAGTAAACTGAGAACCTTCCTGGGAAACTCAATGAGGCTATGGAAGACAACTCTGGAAGCTATCTCGAAGCCAGTGGCAATCGTGAGCATCAAATGTGGCATATACCAAGGAGGCATTCTGTCCCCCCTGCATAGGCCTGAACTCCCTCAGCCAGATCATCACTAAGAGTGGATACGGGTTCCAATTCTGCAGTGGAACAATTGTCAGTCACCTCCTCTACACGGATGACATCAAGCTGTATGCCAAGAGTGAGCGGGACATCGACTCCCCGATTCACCTCACCAGGATATACAGCAATGACATTGGGATGTCATTCGGACTAGATAAGTGTGGGTGGACGGTGTCAAGGAGAAGGGATCACCACTTAGGGATTGAACTACATGAACGCAACATAAGAGACGTGGAAGACTGCTACAAATACCTGGGGATACCACAGGCAAATGGTAAACACATTGAAGCAGCCTGGAAGTCAGCCACAACCAAATACCTACATAGGGTGAGACAAGTTCTGAACAGTCAGCTGAATGGTAAGAATCAAAATCCAGGCTATTAACATGTATGCCCTACCAGTAATCAGATACCCAGGTGGCATAATATCCTGGCCACTGAAAGAGATGTAAGCTACCGATATCAATACAAGGAAACTGCTCACAATGCACAGAGGGTTCCACTCGAAGTCCAGCGCCCTGAGGCTGTAACAACAAAGCGGAAGTGAGGGAGGCAAAGGACTTGTGAGTGTTGTAGCCACCATCCAGTAGGAAAAATCATACCTCCAAGAATGCATCCAGAAAATGGCCCCTGCTAAGTGAATGCCCGCTAAGTGAATGCCTTAGAGAAGTGAAAACCCATGAGAAAGAGGAGCCAGAGGTGGGAACATGGAAAGACAAACCCCTCCAAGGCATAGAAAGAATAGAAAGAACATACCAATTGATGGAAAAGGCAGGACTGAAAGACAGTTCAGAAGCACTGATCATGGCTGCACAAGAACAGGCCCCAGACACAAGATCAATAGTGTGTATCACATGAGACAAGACCCCAGGTGTAGACTGTGCAAGGAAGCCCCTGAAGCAGTACAGCACATCTCAGCAGGGTGCAAGATGCTGGCAGGAAAGGTATATATGGAACGCCATAACCAGGTAGCAGTATATAGAAGCATCTGTGCCAAGTACGGATTGGAGACCCCAGTCTAGATGGAGCACACCCCCAAAAGTGGTGGAGAACAACCAAGCCAAGATCCTGTGGAACCTCAAGATTCAGACCAACAAACTGGTGATGGTCAATCAGTCTGACAGCTGGTGGATAAACATCAAAAGAGATGTAGCGATCCCAAGTGACAGCAACATCAGAGAGAAGGAACATGAAAAGCTGGAGAAATACCAAGGGCTTAAAGAACAGCAAGAGAAGATGTGGGGTCTGAAGGCAACAGTGGTGCCTGTAGTGATCAGGGAAGCAGGAGCAGTAATCCCCAGGCTGGATGCATGGCTCCAGGAAGTACTGGCATCATCATCTGAGATCTCTGTCCAGTGCTACGAACAGCTAAGATCCTGCATGGAACCCTCAAGCTCCCAGGCCTCCAGTCGAGGAACCGAGCTTGTAGGACATACCGCCAAAGAAGGGCGAGATGTGCACACACTGAATTTGTCATAAGTAACTCAAAAGTATATATTTAAGATAAGTAAAAAAGGGGTATATGCTCACATTTTCAGGTTTCAATACGTTTATTATGCTTCACAGCAAAACACACTTAAAGCAAAAAACAATGATGATCGTAAATGTTTTGCAGTAACAGTTACTAAAGTCATGATGTCAGCATGCAGGCATAGTATTTTATCCTTAAAAAAAAAGTGTACAAAATATGGTCAAGTTCATTGATCTCCCAGGAAAACGTTCACTTTTATACAGTTATTCAAAGGTGTTACAGTAAAAATGTAGAATTACAAAGATACAAGAATTGATCACCAAATTTAAAAAAGAACCTCCTCCAGCATCACTATCAAAACTATCAAAATGTTTCACACACATTCTTTGCAATTCATATTATGTGTACTATATTTTCTATTCACTAAACTTTTTAAGTGTTGTAACATCAAGCTGTTGTTAAAATGAAGCCATACATTTCAAACCTGTTCTCCAGAATGTCTCATTTGCAGAGAAAGTAATGTTTCTCTTCACAGTTAGAGTTTCCCCACAGTCCCTCCACTGTCAGAGCTCCACAGCGTCTCATTGGACACTGGTGGTCCTCGTCTCCTCCTTCAGGCCAGGCTTTGTACACCATTGTCTCTCTGTCCACCCACAGCCACTGGTCAGCGAGGAAACGCAGGCCGATCCACACATGTCCAGTCAAGTTGTTACGCTGCATCTCAGTTTGTGCGAGAAGACGGTCGGTTTCAGAGGCAATGCTGATCAGATCACTGTGCTCCTCTCTGCAGTGCTCCAGAGCCTCCCCCCAAGTCTTCTTCTCATCCTTCATCACAGAAATCTTGATGCAAAAAAAAGGCAGGGCCACCTTTTCTTCGCCATCATTCCATTGTCCATTTTGATAGGTCATTCCTCTGGTGTCTCGAATGACATTGGCCCAGTTTACATGGGTGTTTTTTTCAATCGGATTGTAAACAATCGTATTAAACGGAGTGTATTCATGAAGTGATCCACGATGAATCCTCGTTTACAAGGACCCTTGGTGAAGCGGATTATACAGCGTCCTGTGACATGCGCACAAAGTCTCACGAGGAACTTGCAGGTCTTAAGCTCCGCAGCAGATTCACAAATATCACTCCACCACACTGTTTCCATGACACACAAAAGTGGACAGAGTGGACGTATGTACGTACATATCCCTCATTATCACTTATTTCCACTTTCTACACTGTAAACAATTGTGTATCATTTTAATTTTGTGATTGCTGTTTCTTTGAGCAGAAGATAAAGCCAGCTGAGCATGCTCAGAACTGCATACTACGGCTTCTGGTATGAACAGATTGTGATCTTTTTTTTGCTACACAAATGCTTCACGGCACAGAGTGGGTCGTCAGCCGCAGCATCCTTTCACACTTCCAGGTGTCACACAATTCATAAAAACCCACCTGAGCAACACAGTGATCTCTGAACAAAAACAGATGATGACACAACAACAAACAGCACAAAAAACACAACCGCAGTCGCATACCTGAAAGCAGCAGGGGTGCTTGCAAGGCACAACAGATGCAGAGGTTTTCAAAGAGGTAATGGTGGCAGTTTTGGAGGAGCTGGTTAATGGTAAATCAATAGACAGTGTTATTACCTCCGTGAACCACGTGCCTCAGCTTTTCAAAAAAAATCATCTGGGGGTAAAATATTTCTCTCTAGCCAAAACTTGCTGATTACAGGTCTTTGACTCCACCTCCTGGTTCTCACCAGCCAATCAGTTCAGAGCACAGAGGAGCAGTAAAACATTTCAAAGAAAGCTTAACACACTCATACAAAATACCTCTTCTCAATAATGAACTTGATCTTCAAAAAACAAAACACCTTTTGTTTCCCCTCAAAACATTTAGTGATGTGGCACCTTTCCTCCCAGAGACCCTAGATTGAAAGTGAAGCAGATAAATGAAAATTGTGCAAATTATGATACAAATATGAAATTTTGCCTGATTGTTCTTTGGGGCTTATTGATCAGATCTGCCTGATTGGCCATCTAAAAATATAAGATGGTGGTCATTTTTCAAGATGGCCACAATCTGAGATGTCTAAGTTACCTCTGTGCTCTGAAATGCAAGTAGATTGACAATTTGAATGATGTTGGTGTCAATTTGTCAAAAATAAAATATGCTAGAACAATTTATTAATGGCTCAACGGTGATTTTGGGATCTTCAGGGATGTAATATGACCTATTTAAAAGAAACTCTTAATATAGTATTAGAAATCAAATTCTATATGCAACAGCCACAATATTATTATAGCTATAATGAAGATGAAGTACAATGAAACATACCAAGCAAGTACCAACAAGAACAGAAACTGTCTCTGTCCCTTCGCAGGTGAGACAAAAAAGTGATTGAACATGTCACTCTCTCTGATTAATAGTGGCAACACTACATTCAACTCAGGGTGCAACTGCAGCTACCTTTAATTTTCATTCATCCTGTGCTTCACACCTGAGGCGCATAGAACAAGACACGATGAGAAGACGCTTCCTTGTTGCCAGTTTTGTTGTGTTTTCCCACTCTTAAGACAACAATGAAGAATCACAAGAGTGTATTCTTGTCCAAAACTCAGGGCAAGAAAACACATCACAGCATGTCTGGACACAGAAACACAAGGGGTGTGGTATTGTCAGTGAAGGTACTCACTTGAATTATCAATTCATAATCAATACACAACGTAGTCTAAGATGTGGTAGAAGTCTGAAGTGTAGCTCTTTTTGCCTCCTATAAATTGCTTTTGCTTTGATTCCATTGTAAATAGGGATTTATTCTTAATGATTTACTTGATTAAATATTGGCAAATAACAATAAACAGTTTTATTGATATAAACCCGATTAAAATGCACTGTAGGCCCAGGTTGCACAATCATATGACTCTGCTGTCTTTGCTTTGCATTTTATTTGGTTTTATTTGTTTTTCCAGAACCAATCGATTATTTCATTATGTGTTTACCAGTCAAAACACATGCAAAATCAATCCACGAAGATCTCTGACACTGTAATGACCTTATTACAGAAGCAGCAGAGGACTGTGTCAGTTTCAGTAATAACAATGGAAATAAGTACATTCTTCTTTTATGCTTCTGCTTTATGTGCAGTAGTTGAGGGAGAAGTAGGAACACACTATTATGTCTCTAAAGTGATGAATTGGAAAGATGCACAGACTCACTGTGGAAACTATTATTCTGGTCTTAATAACCAGAAAGATACTGACAGGAGCCTAAAAGCTGCAGTGGGACATAGTAGCCTGGTGCTGCAAGGCCCAGCGATCAACCCAACTGAAAATTCAATCTCGAGTTATTAAAGTAAATTTCTATGGTTCAAAATTTTGAAAGAATCATAAAGATGAACCACGACATCCAATTGTACAATTACATTTATTGCAACGTGGTCTAAAACGAACCAAAATCCCTTATATGTCACATTTCTTGTTAAGAACTCTCCAAATCAACTTTCCTTATAGTCCATTTGAAACATTGCTGACAAATCATTCAATACTGCTGTGTGTTTAGAAAGAAAAAATAATCTCATTTTTCAGTTAAATTCATTGGCCAGGAAATGCCTTGCACTCCCGGCTTCTCTGATGTGGACCCTGTGAACGTAGGCGCGACCAGTGTCCAATCTCATCCCTGAGAGCAGCCAGGTCACTGGCGCGCCCACCTTCCCAGTGACTGTGACTTCTGATCCTGCGTTTTGGTTTCTCTGACACTGCCTGCATCTTTGGCCACATCTCAGCCTAAGCCTTTTTGGATTTGTTCTGTTTGGAAGATCAATATACTCTCCCAACATACTTTAAGTGTTCGGGGTCTGCTTCTGAGTCCGTGACTTCGTAACAGCATTTTCAACATCCATCTCAGGGATGACACACATGGTTTATCTAAATTTAAAGCTTGAGTAATTGGACAAAATCCGTATTGGCAAGAGGGGGAACATGCACATTTGCTGCCAAAATAGACATGACATTTAAAAGCTTTAGCTTCTTAATGTTACTTTGAGTGATGTCTGCGGAAGCCACTGCTGTACTGTAGTTCTTTTAAAGGGGCTGCATCATGCAAAATTCACTTATTTTATGTTTTAACCTTGTTATATAGATATATACTCACCAAAAACAAACCCAAAGTGTTTTTTTTCCTCCATGCCTGTGTGTTTGAGTTTTCCTCGTTTTTCTGCTGCTCAGAGAGGCAGCCCCTCCTGCATCCGTGAAAACGGTCTGTGTTTCCCATGTTCACGTCACACGGAGAAGATGGCTCCCCTGAGCCCCCCTCCCGCAGGCCCTCAGCAATCAGCGTTGCTGCTTTTTGTAACTCCGATTACGGAGATAAACTTTGACCATCGTCTGAAAGCAACAGTCAAGCAAGAGTAAGAGTCTGAAGGGTCTGCGCTTGGTGAGTTCCTCACAGGAAAAGACGTTTTCGCATGTCTTTGCGTGTAGAGAAGCTAAAGCTAAAGAGCTAAAGCTAGCCAGCGTATATGTTTTGAAGCTCTGATTGGTTGAAGTAGCTGTCAGTCAAAGTCCACAGGGGGAGAGGCGGGATCTTCAGTGAAACAGAGCGTTTTCTCTTCCGGGGTTCAGAATTAGCCCCAGAAAATCTTTAATTTCACACAAAATTACTTTTCCTTAGCGCCAAAAATAAACTATTACCATGTTAATGCCTATAATAGGGGTTGGACTAGCTAAAAAAAGCATGATACAGCCCCTTTAAATAAACTTTTCTGGAGCTCAGAAACTGAAAATTCCTTTGATTCACACTGCATAACTCAGACAAGCTTTCAATGCTTGTTAGTATTAAAAGTCGATAAAGTCTTCAGATTATAATGCAGACATAAGCAGGACAACAAAGGAAAAGCAATTTAAGGCCAGCTTTCTGCCAGCCAATGGCTACAGATCCAAAAAAACAAGTCCAGATGTCAGTGTGACCACTTCATTGCCACAATTTATTGAAGTTAGATGAGAAAAGGTGTATATTTGGACAGTGCCGTAAAATAATTGAATTCAAGCAAATGTTTGTTCTCTTGTCCTTTTTCAACAGCAAATTAGTTCTTGACTACAATTCAAACACTGAGTGAATTCAAACAACATTAATGGTCACAATAAATGCAAAGAAGAAACTAATTTTATGAAGAGTTGTTTCTCAAGGGCAAATTAAATACGCCGCCCCTGATTTAAAAAACTTAAACCTTGGGGGTAATGGAAAATTCCATGTTGATCAAATTAAAGCAATACCGCAATTACACATTTCATATTTTGGAAAATTTTGAAGGCTGTTGCTTCACCAGTGATCATGAAAAGCACAAATTTACTCAAAAATGTGGGAATGTGCATTTTTCCGTCATCGTAAATGCAGATAAATACTGTCAGAGGCTGGTCTTTGTAAAGGTAATTGTTTTCGATATTTTCTTTAAATTGATTTTTATTGCTTTTTGCAAGATTTTTATTCTTCATACATAAATAAACAGTTTATTGATATAAACCAGTTTAAAATACACTGTGTGATAAGGTTACACAACTATGTTACTCTGCTCTGTCTTTGTTTTATGTTTTTTTGTTTGTTTTTTTATAGCTATTTTAATTTCCATTCATGAGATTCTTTGGTGCGTTAACCAGTCAAAACACATGCAAATTCAAACCCTGAGGAACTCTGACACTGAATTGACTCTATTATACAGACAACAACAGCAGAGGACAGTAACAGCTTGATCTGTCAGAGCAATCACAATGGAGATACGTAGATTATTCCTTTTTGCTTCTGTTTTTTGTGTGGCAGTTGAAGGAGAAGTCGGAACACACAATTGTGTTTCTAAAGCGATGAACTGGAAAGATGCTCAGACTCACTGTAGAACATATTACACTGATCTATCTCATTTGAATGACCAGAAAGATACCGAGAAGATTCTCAAAGCTGGAAGGGGATGAATGGGAAGGTTCCCCTGGATCGGCCTTCAACAAGATCCTGCAGATCCCACTCGCTGGAAATGGTCAGGAGGGGCTTACATTACATACACCAACTGGGCCAGGGGTCAACCAAGTAGTTTTAATACAGAGACCAGAGGACTGATCCAATTTAATGGACAATGGAATGATGGCAATGAAAAGATGGTCGTGCCTTTTTTCTGCATCGAGATTTCTGTGATGAAGGATGAGAAGAAGACTTGGGAGGAGGCTCTGGAGCACTGCAGAGAGGAGCACAGTGATCTGACCAGCATCGCCTCTGAAACCGACCGTCTTCTGGCACAAACTGAGATGCAGCGTAACAACTTGACTGAACATGTGTGGATCGGCCTGCGTTTCCTCGCTGACCAGTGGCTGTGGGTGGACGGAGAGACAATGGTGTACAAAGCCTGACCCAAAGGAGGAGACGAGGACCACCAGTGTGCAATGTGGAGACGCTGTGGAGCTCTAACAGTGGAGGGACTGTGGGGAAACTATAACTGTGAGGAGAAACACTACTTTCTCTGCAAATGAGACATTCTAGAGAACAGGTTCAAAATGTATGGCTTCATTTTAACTACAAAATGTTGTTACAACACTTAAAAGGTTTAGTGAATAGAAAATATAGTACACATACAATGAATTGCAAAAATATGTGAGAACTGGTATTTTTAATTTTTATTGTGACGCTGAAGGAGGTTCTGTCGCTTATTTTTTGATGAATAATGCTGAGTGATTCTGCTTTTTGCAACATGTGTATGTTTGAATAAGTGTACAACAGAATTAATTAAAGCGATACTTCAACATTTTGCCAAATTGGCCCATTTAGTGCAATTCCTTAGTCATTTCGAACAGCATACTTACTTTTTTTGTGAGGGCGAGCTATTGTTTATTCAGAGGCGAGTCGGGGAAGGTTTTCGGGACGGACACAATGGAAGTGGATGGTATTTTTGTTCCCCCTCGTCAAACTCATCAAATACAAAATCCAACAACCTCCAAACACTTTGGTGGACACGTTATAATCCGCACATTCACTACGCTGTGGAACACCAACAAATAATATTGTAGCATTACAACACTGAAGCAAATACTGGGAACTACTTTTTCTTTGAAATCACTACGCCCAGACGCCATGTTTAGTAAGTAGTTCCGTCTTAGCAATCTTCGCATAAACAACTCAATCTCGTAATTTTGCATTAATATTTCACAGCGTAGTGAATGTGCGGATTATAACATTTCCACCAAAGTGTTTTGGGGTTGTTGGATTGTGTATTTGATGAGTCTGACGAGGGGGAACAAAAATACCGTTCACCTCCATTGTGTCCGTCCCAAAAACCTTCCCCGACTCACCTTTGAATAAACAATAGCTCGCCCTCACAAAAAAAAGTAAGTATGCTGTTCGAAATGACTAAGGAATTGCGCTAAATGGGCCAATGTTGAAGTATCGCTTTAAGAGTGGTCAGATGTCCATCAAAGACGTGCCTCGCTCCAGCCAATCCTCCACCTCCCGCACAAAGGAAAACGTCTGCAAAATCGAAGCTGTGGTCATGGCAGATCGATGCAGGACCATCGATGAGATCGAGCATTTGACAGGGATCTTCTGGAGCTCCTGCCGGTCGCTGCCAAAATGGTCCCGCGCCTCTTAACCACGGAGCAGAAACAGGCTCGCATGGACATGTGCCAGGAGCTGAAAAGGCAGCTGGAGGACGATGGAGGGCTGTTTGGAAAGATCATTACCGCGAACGAGACATGGTGCTATGGTTATGATCCGGAGACCAAGCAGCAGTCCACCCAATGGCGCCATCAGGGATCACCACGACCGAAGAAAGCGCATCAGGTCAGATCAGCGATTAAGACCAAGCTGATCTGGTTTTTTGACATGAAAGGGATGGTCCACAGCAAGTTTGTGCCACCGGGGCAAACCGTCACCCAGGACTTTTACCTTGAAGTGCTGCGGCGGCTCCCGGAGGGGGTCAGGCTGAAGCGGCCGGCGCTGTGGGAGAGTGGGGACTGGTGGCTCCATCACGACAACATGCCTGCACACAGGGCTCTGCTTTGTTGCAGCAGAGTCATCTTCCTCGATTGGCTGATACTTTCTGAAGGCCTTGATGAAATTAGAGCCATTATCCGTGACAGTCGATGTTATTTTGTGAGAAATGCCATAGGATGAGTGAATATCAACAAGCTCAGTTGCAATACTGTCATGGGTGTGACGCCCCTTGAATCGTCTGCATGCCAGGGCAGCCTTCCTCCTCTCCATGCTGTCTGGTTGTATCCAATGTGCAGTAATGCCCAGATAGCTTTTATTATGTGCACTCCAGATGTCTGCAGTCGTAGAGACATATTCCAACTGTTCAAATCCTTTTTTGAGCTCGATGTTCATTTTAACATACTCTTCATCAATGTATTTGGAAAATGTCTTTCTGCACGGCGGACCTGCCCCTCCTCTCCTTGGTATTTTTTGAATAAGGGCTCTGAAGGAGTCTGAATCAACTGTTGACATCGGCAGCATGTTTTCAACAACATAACGACTTATCAGTTCGTTAAGTTCCGTCTGTGTCACAAGTTTCTGTGGAGCTGGGGCAGAAAAATCAAGCTTTGGCTGCTTGGACGGCGTAGCTCCATGTTCTTTATAGGCGGAGCTCACGGTAATAGCACCTGGCTTGTCATCATCATTTGCGGGATCAACTGTGTTTTTAGCCACTAGCGTAGTAGAAGCGTGTGCCGTCGAGAGATGCTTCATTAAATTTGAGTTGCTTGTATTGGACGTTGACAAACTCTTCACTCTGGGACGACATAATGTACACTCAACATGTACATTTTTGCCTTTTACCTCGATAAGGTTGAAGCAGTGTCTGTATTTCCATCTTGAAAACGCCGTCTTTCCTTTCAACTCCGGACTCGCCATCTCATCATAGTTTGAACATGAGCGTGTATGCCGCTATGTGCTGCTGGGTTTGTGTGTAAAGCAGCGCCCACCCACCTGAGGTCTCTGGTTGGCTGAACATGAAATCTTACTCTCCCTTAGCCAATCAGCATTACGAAGGCAGTTATCACGCCCCCCTCCCCACCATCTCAAAAGGAGGAAATAAAACATGAGTCGGATGACAGCTTCAATAAAGTAACGTATAAACGACGTGTTGGTAACAGTAACGGTGTTGTAACGATAGAGAAAGTAATCAGTTAGATTACCAGTTACTGAAAAAAGTAACGCCGTTAGTAACGCCGTTTATTTTAACGCCGTTATTCCCATCACTGGTAGTCACAAATGTAGTACATTTTGAACATTCCTGCAACTCCTTCTCCTTCTTGCATCTGGAGACTTCTGGCAACATACGCAACAGAAAACTGGAGTCCTGTGTTCTCACAGAAGATTATTGAAATGACTGAGAAGGAAAAGACATATGACCTCCCTCTCCTTATAGACAGGTATGGCTGTGGCTAAGTTGGTAGAGTGGTTGTCTAGCAATTGTGAGGTTGATAGTTCAAATCTTTTCCTGTACATGTCAGTGGGTGCGTTTACATGCAGTCAATAACCCTTTCTTAACCAGAATATTAGCAATAACCCGGTTGCGCACAGCCATGTAAACACGTGCAAAAACCTGAATATGCTCATATTCCGGTTTTTAAAAACCTGAATATTACCCTTGGGTTACTCCTTTTCTAACCTGAATTTCTGGTCATATAAACGCGCATCGGAATATCCCCGTCGAAAGGGACATGAAATACTGCTCTGCACATGGTCTACCTGCAAGGAATCTCAGTCATTTGAGTCCAGGAACTACTTGTGACACAGTTTAACTGCTACTAAGTAAATAAAATGTGCCAAAACGATCGTTCAGTTCTTCTCTTTTACTGAAAAAAACGGTGCATCGCATCATTAAACATATTACCACGTCTCGCTGGCTTACTCTTTTTCTAACAACATGCAGAGAGAGCCTGCAGCGCCCTTCTTTTTCTGTGGTGTCTGTGTAAAATAAGGTTGAACGTGCAAACAGCACACCTAGTGGCATAAAGTGCAAATGCAGTCATTGCGTCGTCTGTGCTCCGCGGTTTGAATGGGGATATCCCTGATCATGTAAACAGGAGTAACTCTGTCTGTTTAAGCATGTAAACGGGTTATTCCAAATGATTCAGAAACCTGAATATTGACCTTAACCCGAATATTGATTGCATGTAAACGTAGTCAGTGAACTGCACTGAACCCCAGTTGGCTTCCAGTGGAGGGTTTGACAGCCTTGCATGGCAGAGGACACTTGTGTGTGAATTCTAAGGGATTACATTTTTACTGTAAAGTAACCTTCGCAGACCTGCTGATAAATCTTGACCCAGCACCAGGGTCAAAGCTTCAGCCCAAATGTCTGGTAGAAATAACCCAGCTTTGGCTCAGTCCCTTTCGGACGCAACGCTGGGTCAGCAATTTCACCCAATGTGGGTTATTTTTACAGTAACCCAGCAGTTGTAAGAGTGCACAGAAAATGTTTATTTTACGTATTGTAAATGCATTTAGCAAAAAAAAAAACAAAACAAAAAAAAACATCTAAGTCAAAGTGATATCTAAATTCATTGTCATAACAAAAAATAAATACGAAACAAAACCAAAGCACACTACTGCATGGTCACAGTCATGGAGTTTCAGTCTCCGTTTTTCACAATTGCTAAAACACTAAACCCCATTGCCTGAACCAAACTCTCAGTGGCCTAAACTCATTTTTCGAATCAAACACTCTTTTGGCAAAAACTTAAACACTGTTCAGGTCCTACGCTCAATTTGCAAAACCCATCTGCTCTTTTTTGCAAAACCTTAGACACATTCTCAGTCACTAAACACATTTCACAACATTTTTGCAAAATTGTAATCACTGGC
This sequence comes from Salarias fasciatus, assembly GCF_902148845.1. NCBI lineage: Eukaryota > Metazoa > Chordata > Actinopteri > Blenniiformes > Blenniidae > Salarias > Salarias fasciatus. Next base: position 11,261,306 of record NC_043750.1, on the reverse strand, counting down.
AGCAAAATGTGAACACAACTCCAACACAACTGTCATCTTTTACACACAACAACTCAAAACTGAACACACATATTTCTAATGATGTGATCAGACCAAGTGCGCACAAAGACAAGATGCTGGAGACTGAATCTCCATGACTGTGACCATGCAGTAGTGTGCTTTGGTTTTGTTTGTTTCGTATTTATTTTTTGTTATGACAGTGAATTTAGATATCACTTTGACTTAGTTGCCTTTTTTTCCTAAACGCATTTCCAATACGTAAAATAAAAATTTTCTGTGCACTACACACTCTGAAAACTGCTGGGTTACTGTAAAAATAACCCACATTGGGTGGAATTGCTGATCCAGCGCTGGGTCCAAAAGGGACCGAGCCAATGCAGGGTTATTTCTACCCAGCCATTTGGGCTGAAGCTTTGACCCTGATGCTGGGTCAAGATTTATCAGCGGGTCTGGGAAGGTTACTTTACAGCAAAAATGTAAACCCTTAGAATTCAGAAACACGTGCCCTCTGCCATGCAAGACTGTCAAAGCCCCCACTGGAAGCCGACTGGGGTTCAGTGCAGTTCATTGACATGTACAGGAAAAGATTTGAACTAACAACCTCACAACTGCTATACAACCACTCTACCAACTTAGCCACAGCCACACATGAGTATAAGGAGAGGGATGTCATATGTCTTTTCCTTCTTAGCCATTGCAATAATCTTCTGTGAGAACACAGGACTCCAGTTTTCTGTTGCGTATGTTGCCAGAAGTCTCCAGATGCAAGAAGGAGAAGGAGTTGCAGGAGTGTTCAAAATGGTGATTTTGTTCAAGTCATCAACTCACTCTGCTGGGTCAACACAATTCATCTAATTTGGGGTAAAAGTGACCCAATCTGCACAAAATCGAGGGCTACCCAGGAAATGGGTTGGGAAAATAACCCAGCAGGTTTAAAAGTGTGGACTGCTGCTGTGTCCTCAGTTATTTCATGTAGTGTCTAATGAATGATCTGAGGTGAACATGTTTTTACTTGCTGTGTGTAAGATCTGAATGCATAGTGTGGTTTTGAACACAAGAGAAGTGGTTTTGAGGTGATAGTTTGATTTTGACAGAAATGTCTGAGGTTTTGTGAATGTAGTATGGATTTTTGGATTTGTGTTTAAAGGTGCTGTAGGCAGGATTCCACATCTCCGCCATCTTGCTTAGGGTTACCTCAGCAAGATGGCGATTTGACCCATCTCAGATGGCGATTTGCAACCCAGCACAGCCAATCCTGTCCTGTTTTCTCGGACATTACACCCTTACGCAAGTTAAGTCCCTCCCACAAGAACGTGCAACGAACGCCCCTCGACCAATCACGGTTAGAGCCTCATGGGCTCTTCTGATTGGTCAAAGATACCTGGAGCTGTTGAGATTCCTTTTCAGCTCAGAACAGAGACAGATGGAAACGCTGCGTCCTCGCGGTAGTGCAATTATGCTACACTCCTAAAGGATTATCAATTGATACTCTAACATTTAATCCAAGGAAAACACAGAAAAATTAGCATTGACGAGCAAAATCCTGCCTACAGCACCTTTAAGGTTTTGAGAAAATGGATGGAGGTTTCAAGAAACGTGTTTTAGCAATTGTGAAAAACTGTAATATAAACCAGTTTAAAATGCACTGTGTGATAAGGTTACACAACCATGTTACTCTGCTCTGCTCTTTGTTTTGTGTTTATTTGGTTTTTTTAATAGCTATTTTAATTTCCAATCATGAGATTCGTTGGTGTGTTCACCAGTCAAAACACATGCAAATTCAAACCCCGAGGAACTCTGACACTGAATTGACTCGATTATAGAGACACTGACAGCAGAAGACAGCACCAGCTTGATCTGTCAGAGTAATAACAATGGAGATACATAGATTCTTCTTTTTTGCTTGTGTTTTTTGTGCAGCAATTGAAGGAGAACTAGGAACACACAATTATGTTTCTAAAGCGATGAACTGGAAAGCTGCTCAGACTCTCTGTAGAACATATTACACTGATCTATCTCATGTGAATGACCAGAAAGATACTGAGAAGATTCTCAAAGCTGGAAGGGGACGAATGGGAAAATTCACTTGGATCGGCCTTCAACAAAATCCTGCAGATCCCACTCGCTGGAAATGGTCAGGAGGAGGATACGTTACACACAAAAACTGGGACAAGGGTCAACCAAATAATATTGGAAATAAACAGAACACAGGAGCTACTTCTTCTCTTGGACAGTGGAATGACATCAATGAAAAGGTGTCCATTCCATTTTTCTGCATCATGTCGTGGATTTTTATTTAAAAAGTATCCTAGGCCAGTCACGGTGCAAAAAAACGCACAAACATATTTCCGGGAAAATCTCAAAATCTTCGAGTATATCCACTCTTGGTTCTTGAAGTCTTCAATTGTAGTTCTCCTTGGAACAATCAGGCAGAGTCAAAGTCAGAATGCAAAAAGAGGACTTTATTTCCAAAAAAAAACCCCTGGCAGTCAGGCAGACCAAAAACAACTGACGCCCTGATCGCTCTCCGCTCCATCTATTTATACTATTTTCTGGGAGTTAGTTGCATCTCAAATGACTTTTCGTCAAGACACAATTGCTCTAAATCATTTGTTGCTTCTCAATTGACTCTCTTCCCCCCTCCCTACAAAGGTCAATGTCCATGACCCCTGGGGAGGCCCTATCAGCCTCCATCAAGTCTCCATCAAGTCTCCATCCATCCTTCCCAAATGCCAGGTGTTGTGCAACAACTCACATAGTGTCACATTCCTTGTCCAATGAGCCTCATTTGCGCCAGAGGGAGACAGAGAGACAAGAGACCTGTAGTCTTAGCTTTAGAAAAAAGCAAACTGTCCAGCTGCCAAGAGGCTGCTGTAAAAATGAAAAATGACAGGCAGGCGAACAGAAAAACAATACATTGTTTTTTCCACACCTGTGTCCACGAGCACACTATAACTAACAGAGACATGCATGATATGAATAATAGTAAATAACATAATATAATAAGCATGATGTAAAGAATATTATAAAATTATTCAACAATCAAGATTTCTGAGCTGAAGCATGAGAAGAAGACTTGGGAGGAGGCTCTGGAGCACTGCAGAGAGGAGCACAGTGATCTGATCAGCATCGGCTCTGAAACCGACCGTCTTCTCGCACAAACTGAGATGCAGCGCAACAACTTGACTGAATATGTGTGGATCGGCCTGCATTTCCTCACTGACCAGTGGCTGTGGGTGGACGGAACGACAATGTTGTACAAAGCCTGGCCCCAAGGAGGAGACGAGGACCACCAGTGTCCAATGTGGAGACGCTGTGGAGCTCTAACAGTGGAGGGACTGTGGGGAAACTATAACTGTGAGGAGAAATGCTACTTTATCTGCAAATGAGACATTCTAGAGAACAGGTTTGAAATGTATGGCTTCATTTTAACTACAAAATGTTGTTACAATACTTAAAAGGTTTATTGAATAGAAAATATAGTACACAAAATGAATTGCAAAAATATGTGAGAACTGGTATTTTTAATTTTTATTGTGACGCTGGAGGTTATATCACTTATTTTTTGATGAATTCTGCTGAGTGATTCCGCTTTTTGCAACATGTTTATGTTTGAATAAGTGTACAACAGAATTAATGGACATTTTACTGGGAGATTAGTAAATGTTGACATATTACGTACACTTTTTTTTGTCTTGTTTTGTTTTTTGATAAAGTACCATTAAAGCATGTTCACATTGTGGTGAAATTGTTGTTGTTGTGTGTCACATTTATAATGTTTGTGTAATGAACAGCAGAGATTAGAGTGTGAGTTTTACAAATGTTCTCAAGCCAGCTCTTTGGTAAATGTGTAATATGTTTATCCAGGATAAATTGTTACAAAAAAATAAATGGAAAACCAAACAGATATTCTCACTTTTTTGATGAGAAGTAACTAATCCCGGCACTTAAGTAGTACTTTTAGCACTTATCCAACTCTGAAAAGAGGGAATACTGTATCTCATGTAAATGATACACACTAAATGATTCAATGTGTTGACATTGCTGTTGACGAAACTTCAGTGGGAAAGGCAGACCGGGGTCGACTCGGTGATTTATGTGATGACGTCGATGTAGCATGCCTATGTTAGCACGCTTGTTTTTTGAACAGGGTGAGATGTCCTTCATCAAAATGAACCAGCACTGGCAAGATAGCGAGATCAGAGAGCTTCTCTTGATTCGTGGGGAAGAGGAGATTCATAGATTCTTCTCCATTGTTTACCTCGCTGTGCTCCGTCACACTGAGATGTCATCAACGTGGGACACCATCAGCGCAGGAAAACACAACCACGCAGCTCGCCTGCAGGCGATTAGACCCGGGTCTGCAGGCAGTGAGAAAGGAGTCAATTGCCGATTGTTAACAGGTCGACCCGCTAGACGAGAATTTTCACACCTTCATTCATTTCGGCTTGCGTACACAGTGTGTTTCTGAGAGTGGAACGTTGACAGGCCAAACGCACAGACGGTGTGATGCAATTTCAGCAGCTGCTCGTTTGGGAGCGCTGTCCGATACACTAACACAAGTAAATAGATGTTTGTTACAGCAAAGGAGCTGCAACAACGTGATGCTTGTGATGTTATATTCCAGTGTTTCCCTTATTTTATTATTATTAATACAGAAGAAAACAGAATAGCACAAGTGACCAAATAGTTGACCTTTAAAGGTCAGTAAAGGCACTCAGAGGAGTATCATGTTTACACGATCAACCATTCACCTTCATAAATTTACATTGTCAATGACACTGTGAATCTTCACATTTGACAGTGAAATCTGTTGGTCACAGTCAGTCCCTCACCTGGCTGTCCGGCCCTTTGCTGTCTTTCTTTGTGTCTGTCTCCAAAACTCCAGGATGGAAGCCTCCTGGCTCCATTTTCACAGAGCAGAAACCAGGATGCTACGTCCACATTCAACATACACCCAGCATTTTCCTGATCCATCTCAGGGATGACAAACAACAAATACTAGATTTACAGCTGGAATAATTTGGAGAAAATATACATTGGCAAGAAGGGGAACATGCACATTTGTTGCCTCAACAGATGTGACATTCAAAAGCTTTAGTTTCTTAATTTTACATTGAGTAGTAACTGTGCGAGCCACTGCTGCATTGTGGATTTTATAAATCAACTTTTCTGCAGCTCAAAAACTGAAATTTGCATTAATTCACAGCATATGTACGAACCAGACAAGCTTTCAATGCTTGTTAATATTAAAAGTTTAGAAAGTCATCAGATTATAATGCAGACACAAGCAGGGCAACAAAGGGAAAGTAATTATTCCAGGGGCAGCTTTCTGCCAGTCAATGGCTACTGATCCCAAAAACAAGTCCAAATGTCCGTTTGACCAGGTCACTGCAACATATTCTATAAATTTGATGAAAAAAGGTCCATATAGGCAGCGTTGTAAAATACTTGAATTCACACAAGTGTGTTGTTCTGAAGTCTTTTTTCAACAGCAAATTACTTGACTACAATTGAAACACTGAGTCAAATAGAAAAACATTCACAACAACGCAAAGAAGGAACTAATTTGTGAAGAGTTATTTCTTAAGGGTAAATTAAATAAACATCGTCTAATTTTTCAAAAACTTAAACCTTTGGTCTAAAGTGATACTGGTGATTTCTCATTTCATATTTTGGCAACTTTTGATGGTTGTTTGAAGTTGCTTCACTAGTGAACATGAAAAACACAACTTTAATGTGTGTTTATCTATCATCATAAATGCAGAAAAATACATTCACAGGCTGCTCTCATGATTAAAAGCTGATTACATTCTCTTATTCACATTAAGTGGTTGTTGTGAGGTATTTATTCGTCATACTTAACCTGATTAAAAGCCAAATTTAAAAAAAAACCGTTAATAGATATAAACTGGTTTTAAAATGCGCAGTAGCATAAGGTTATGCCATACCCTTGTTACTCTGCTCTGTCTTTTTTTTTTTTTTTGGCATATTATATGATTTTCTACTGATATTTTAATTTACAATCATGAGATTTCTCTCCATGTGTTCACCAGTCAAAACACATGCAAATGCAAACCCTAAGGAGCTCTGACACTGCAATGACTCTATTATGGAAGCAACAACAGCACAGGACTCTGCTTGAATTTCAGAGGAATAACCATGGAAATACAGACACTTTTCCTCTTTTTCGTTTCTATTTTTTGTCCAGAAGTTGAGGGAGAAGTAGGAACACCCTATTATATCTCTGACGCGATGAACTGGAAAGATGCTCAGACTCACTGTAGAGAATATTACACCGATCTATCTCATGTGAATGACCAGAAAGATACTGAGAAGATCCTCAAAGCTGGAGGGGGACAAATGGGAGAATTCACTTGGATCGGCCTTCAACGAGATCTTGCAGATCCCACTCGCTGGAAATGGTCAGGAGGAGGATACGTTACATACACAAACTGGGCCACAGGTCAACCAAATAGTTTGAAACATACGGAAGGAATGACCTATTTAAATGGAAAATGGAATGATGGTGAAGGAAAGTTTGACCTACCTTTTTTCTGCATCAAGATTTCTGTGATGAAGGATGAGAAGAAGACTTGGGAGGAGGCTCTGGAGCACTGCAGAGAGGAGCACAGTGATCTGATCAGCATCGTCTCTGAAACCGACCGTCTTCTCGCAGAAACTGAGATGCAGCGCAACAACTTGACTGAACATGTGTGGATCGGCCTGCGTTTCCTCGCTGACCAGTGGCTGTGGGTGGATGGAGAGACAATGGTGTACAAAGCCTGGCCCAAAGGAGGAGACGAGGACCACCAGTGTGCAATGTGGAGACGCTGTGGAGCTCTGACAGTGGAGGGACTGTGGGGAAACTATAACTGTGAGGAGAAACGCTACTTTCTCTGCAAATGAGACATTCTAGAGAACAGCTTTAAAATGTTGGGCTTCAGCTAAAAAATGTTGTTACACCACTTAAAAGGTTTAGTTAATTGAAAATGTAGCACACACAAAATGAGTTACAAGAATACGTGTGAAATGTCATTTTTAATTTCTGTAATGACGCTGGAGGAGGCTCTTTCTCTTGAAATACTTGATCTTGATACTTTTATCTGAGTGATTCTACTTTTTGTAGCACATTTATGTTTGTATAACTGTATAACAGAATTAGTGAAAATTTTTCCAGGGAGATCAGTGAATTTCAACATATTCTGTGCACTATTTTGGTTTTGTTTTGTTTTTTTGATAAAATACCCTTACAGCATGTTGAAATTCGGACTTTTCTAATGGTGCCTACCAAACATTTATTGCTAATATTTGTTGTTTATAATGTCGCTGTTAAGTACAATTAAACATATTTAAAGTTGAACCTTTCAGGTGCACCAGCCGTTGTCATGTGTCACATTTATAAAGTTCATTAATTTGTGGTATGAAGAGCTGAGATTAGTGTGTGGCTTTTTTCAAATGTTCTCACATCAGCTTTTTTGATAAAGGTGTAAGAAGTTTAGCCAGTTAAAGTGTTACAAAAAAAAGGGATGACCGAAAAGAAATGCTCCTTTTTTTTTAGCAAGAAATAACTAGTATCAGCACTCTAATAGTATTATTTTTTGTGATTTACCCAACACTAAAAAGAGGGAATACTATATCTCATGTAAATTATGCACATTGAATGATTCAGTGTGTTGACATTGATGTTCAAACTTTTCCAGTCTGTCTGCTGTGACAGTTCTTATCCCAAGCACCTCCATTTGGCCTACCTGTGTCAAATACAAATGTTAAATGTTCCCTGACAAACATAATTTGTTCCCATTAGAATTACTGCAGCCCTGAAAGTTTACATTAAAGGGAGGGTATTACGTGTTTTTTCGCCCTTTAGTATCAATCTACAGCACACTCAAGCAACAGCTTTGCCCAAAGTTGGATGGTGAAAGCTGCATGTGTCAAAAAAAATTTAATCAAATTTGCCTCTGCATCGTGGCTGCCCAAACGACTGGAAATGAGTCCCTGTCTCTTTAAGAATCTCCTCTCCTGAGTAACATGCCCCCGTCAGAGCGTCCATCTCGGCTATTTGCAGTGTGCAAACTGTGCAGGAGCAGCTGCGCAGACTACGTCAGAGCTGGGGCTGAGCTGTGCATTACGGGCGGAGCTGTGCAGCACCGGGTGTTTCAGCGCTCAGCATGGCTGCCAGGGGGAGATTCAGGGATTGCTCAAATATGCATGAATGGTTCAGGAAACAACTCCATGCATCCTTTTGATGGGGAAATGACACTATAGCATTATACAAAGCTCCAAAAAGTGGATTTTGCATAATACCCCTCCTTTAAACTCTAACGACTGGGCCTACAAACTGGAGCAGTTTGCGTGGAGCATAAATATAGAAGTCAAAACAGCTGATAGCCACTACTTAACAAGCTCCAAATAAGGAAGTTGTCTCCATTGATCTCTGACATGGGGAATTATATTGAACCTCACATGAAACTGACAGCAGCAGAGACTGGAAATCCTTTCTCACAACTTGGGCTCCATTTTCGCAGCACAGTACAGGGTATCAACAGGTGCAACACGTGCAAAGTCAAAATGGATATTATTGGTGACTGGTCAGCTTCGTTTGCACCAGGATGGGTGGGACCACACCCCACGGGGAGGTCTTGAGAGATTCAGCTTTGCGCATTGATAATTTTGTGCCAAAACAGTCCGTACTCTTGTACACTGAAAGCTCGCCACCTCCAACTACATCTATACCCTGCACAGGTGATCTGAGCCCGGTCTAGTGGTAATTTCGCTGACAAGTACATAGTGTACACGTCACCAAAACCTCACAGGCCTGCAGAGTGTTAATGTATTATTTGTCACATGTTGCATGCTACACAATAGAGCTTTACACTTTGGATGCCACTTCGACATTACGGAGGAGACATTACAGGACTTAAGATGCAGAGAGGTTGAACTGCATGGAAGCAGGTAAAGCAGCAGAGCGCACAAGAGAGGACAGACTGGCTGCACAGCTCTGTCTTTAAATGTGGCCTACAATTGGCCACAGTTTACTCAGTCACATTAAAGATACACAATGCTCAACCGCCATGTATTGGAGTTCACCCCCAGTGAAAGAGAGGGTCGCATCCCTGTGCCCTCATGTCAGAGATAGGTGTCTCATTGTTGTTCCGGCTTACGGGTCAGACAGCAGCGCAGAGTACCCAGCCTTCTTGGAGACCCTTGAAGGATGCTGGACAGTGCTCCAATTGGGGACTCTACTGGGGTATTTCAACACCCACTAGGGCAGTGACAGTGAGACCTGGAGGGGGGTGACTAGGATGCACGGCCTCCCTGATCTGCACCCAAGTAGTATTCTGTTATTGGACTTCTGTGCTAATCACAGCATGTGCGTAACAAACACCATGTTCAAGCACAAGGGTGTCTACAAGCACACTTTCGCCAGGACACCTGAGGTCGGAGGTCGATGATCGACTTGGTTGTTGTGTCACCTGACCTCTGGCCATATGTCTTGGACACTTGGATGAAGAGTGGAGCAGAGCTGTCGACTGATCATCACCTGGTGGTGAGTTCAATTCGCTAGTGGGGAAGGAAACTGGACAGACTTGGCAGACCCAAATGTGTTGTGAGGGTCTGTTGCAAATGGCTGGCGGAGCCCTATGTCATCATGGTTTTCAACTCCCACTCCAGGAGAACTTCTCCCAGATCCCGAGGGAGGCTGGGGACTTTGAGCACAAGTGGACAATATTCTCCACTCCGTGCTCAGAGGTGTGGTCATAAGGTCTCCGGTGAATGCTGAGGCGGCAACCCCCAAACCCACTGGTGGGCACTGGAAGTAAAGGCTGCTGTCAAGCTGAAGAAGGAGTCATATCCAGCCTTGTTTGTTTGTGGGACTCTCGAAGCAGTTGACAGGTACCAGCAGGCCAAGCGAACTCTAGCCCGAGTGGTTGTGGAGACAAAAACTCAGGTCTGGGAGGAGTTTGGGAAGGCCATGGAGGAGACTCCCGGTCAGCCTCGAAGAAATTCTGGCAAACCGTACGGCACCTCAAGAGGGGAAAACAGGTCTCCACCAATATTGCTTACAGTCAAGGTAGAGAGCTGTTGACTTTGAATGGGGATATTATCAGATGGTGTAAGGAATACTTTGAGGACCACCTCAATCACATCACCACATCTTCCATCGAGGAAGCAGAGGCTGAGAACTCAGAGGTGGACTCTGTTGTGACGTCAACAGCAGTTCTATTTGTGAATGTTCAAAAGTGTTAGCAATATTATAACCATGTACTCACTAGGGGGCACTGTTGCCCCAGGGATATTGTGCTTTAGAATGTCTGAGGTCCCCTCCCCTCAGCTACATTCATGGACCTTTGTTAGTTTCAGGCTACTGTAGGAACCCGTCAGAAAGACACACTGCCAGCGGGGGAGTTGTTGGTTTCTCCTGTTGAGGATAGTACTTCTCACATGGACACACAAGCCCCTACCATGCCTCCGACAATGGCCCTTCACAAACCACCCACACCTGGGGGGCCCTCTGTGTCAAGAGGTACAGTGTCATTCACAGCACGCTCACAAACCCCCGGATAGATTGAAGGTGTGAAGATACCCTTGCAGTGAGATAAAAGTGGAAATGTTCTCCAATGATGTTGTGCTTTGGAGTGTCTCAGGCTCCCTTTGAGCTACATTCATGGACCTGTGATTGTTTCCAGCAGAGTTACTTGTTGTTGCAGAAGTCTAAATTTACATATATTTCAGGATATATAAAGCCAACAAACACCAGTACGTCTTGAGTGCATCCTTTCATGTGCAAATTACCACGGACTCATCCATTACCCAAGCTGAACTCACTGAGGTGGTTGGTAAGCTCCTCGGTGGCAAGGAACAGGGGTGCATGAGATTCACCCAAGTATGTTAAGTCTCTGGATGTGCAGGGACTGTCTTGATTTCTTGATTGACATGTCTATTTGACATCACGTGGCGATCAGGGACAGTGCCTCTGGATTGGCAGACCGGGGTGGTGATTCCCCTTTTTTTCGGTGTGTTTCCACCGGACGCGACGCAAATTTTTCGTGCGATGACATTACATACAAAGTCAATGAAATAAGATGATTGTTGCTCAATCTTGAGTGGCGGGCGACGGACGGCGAGCGATCACGTGGCGGGCGGCCGGCGGCGAGCGTTTCCAGTGAAAAATCCGGGCGCCCGTCAACTTGCACTGCCAGTCGGCCCCGCCCACCGCTCGCTGTTCACCACCCGAAGTCCGCTGCTTCACCGCTCCACGCTTTTCTCACGAGTTGAAATAACTGAACTTTTCAAGCGAAGTCGCGCCAGGACAGCCTATCAGCATGGAGGTCTTCACGGACGTGCTGACGTAGGGCATACAGTGCTCCGACCCCGCAGAACAGTTGGCATGATGCCAAGGTGAGTGGCAAGCGGCTTGGGGAGAGCGGCGTGTGCAATCTCATTTGTCCACCGCTTCTGGTGGAAACAGCGTCAGCCTGAAGTAGCGCTGGAACCAGTGTCGTCCAGGCGCAGCTCCTGCAGTAGTGCTGTGACGTTCAATGAACGAGTCGTTGGTTTGAACGGCTCTTTTAAGTGAACGACGAGAGCCGGTTCACAGCTGTCTGAGAGCCATTCCTTTGTGCAAATTGTCCACGCTTCCTTCACATGTCTCCTGAGTGTCTCCGAGTCCAGCTGTCACCGCTGCTTTCATGTTTTCCACAGCAGCTCCAGTCACCTGAAAGCAGCAGCTTACTAGTGGAGGAGAGGTGCGTAGAACCCGGAGAGGAGCCGGTGTTTTGGAATAACTGGTTTCCCTATTGGCGACTGGGGTTCTTTCATGTCTCTTGTTGTTGGTAGATATTAACAACCAAACAAAAAGCCATGTCCGACCTTTTCTGAGTCTAATTTCAACATCTGCTGCCAGTAGCAGCAGCAGCAGCAGCAGGAAATGCTATAGGAAGTCAGTCACCAGTTAACAAGGACACCAGTTAATTTGAAACACCGTATTAACTGCTTTATCAGAGGTTTAAGCAATGGAACACACACACACACACCACACAGACGGACAGCCGGGTGCACACAGGACTGTGGGACAAACAGAAGAATCCTGTACACTGCTGCAGTGCAGGAGACGGTGATGAAGAGGGCTGTGATGTTTCTGTAGGATGTTCTGTGTTGCATATTTGTACCAGCGTGATGTGTCGCGCGAATGAATTCACACACCAGCGATAAAACTCGTGCGTCTAGCGCGGCGCGGTGTCATTTGTAGTGCGAATGCAGTCGCATTAATCGCGTCCAGTGGAAACACACCATTAAAAAATGGGCCACTGGAGGGTCTGCTGTAACTATAGGTTCACACTACCCAGCCTCCCCAGGAAAGACTATTCCAGAGTACTGGAATGAAGGATTTGACCAATCATCAAACCTCAGCCCTGGGAAGAGGAATGCGGTTTTCCTCCTAGTCATGGAACACTGGACAAGCTCTATGCTCTCCTTAGGTTGATGGAAGGCTCGTAGGAGTTCACTCAACCAGAGGTGGGAGATTGGAGTCCTGGATTGAAGTCATCTCCGTGCCATGTTTTTGCCCTCACCGTGTACCACAGACAAGCTGAGGAGCAGGGTTGATTAGATTCACCTGGTATGATACATGGTCAGAGCAAAAACATGGCATGGAGATGACTTGATCAGACTCCAATCTCCCACCTCTGCACTCAACAGTCCACATGTGCTTTGTGGATTTGGAGACAGCATTCGACCGCATCCCTTGAGGTGCCTTATGGGGAATGCTTGGGGAATACGGAGTGTGGGGCCTGTTAAGGGCCGTCCAGTCTCTGTATAACTGAAGCAAGAGCCTGATCCACATTGCCAACATTAAGTCAGGCTTGTTCTCACTGCATGTTGGACTCCAGCAGGGCTGCCCTTTTCACCAGTTCCATTCATAATTTTATGGACAGAATTTCTAGGACTGACCCGATCCCGGATAAGCGGTTGAAAATGGTTGGATGGGCAGGTAGAAAATCACCCATGAAACAAATACATTTTATTTGTATGTACATTTATTTATATGTGTCTCATTCCTCTTCCTCCTTGCACATGCTTGGACTAGAGATGGGAATCGAGAACCGATTCTTTCATAGAACCTGTTCCCAGTGTCTCAATTCCAAGGAATCATTTGTCTGTCGGTTCCGCTTTGTGCGTGATGAGGTAACATGCACAGAGCGTAACGCCAAGCTCACAGCAGCCATGGTGCAGCCGTGGTCCGCTCTGGCGCCGCTACAGAGCCACGGTCCGAAAACATTCAGAAAGGATCCTATTTTTCCGCACTCTGGAGCTCTGCCGCATCAATCTCAACACAAGCAAGTCGGGTGCCAGAAGGAAAGTAGATACGTGTTCCTAAATATGTGATTTCAAAACAAAATCTGTGTCGTGTTTTTGCCTTAACATTGTTTTTTTTTTTATTATTATTCCGGTGGAATATATAACAAACAATGCGATCTAATCATTATATGCATTAGACGAATGAACGATGTTGTACTTATTCATTGAAGGAAAGTCAAACAACGCCAAAATTGCACAAAACAAAACTCTATGCCCGGAGTGGCTCTGTGTTGCCAGATTGGGCGGGTATCTGCACAATCAAGATTCCTTTGAACCTGAGGTGGGTTTATGAAATGGTTATGTGTTTGTGATGTGTGTGTGTGTGTGTGTGTGTGTGTGTGTGTGTGTGTGTGTGTGTGTGTGTGTGTGTGTGTGTGTGTGTGTGTGTTTTCTCGTATTTCTATCCTTGTTGGGGCCAAATGTCCCCACAAGGATAGCAAAACGTGGAACGACGTGCCTTGTGGGGACCTTTTTCCGGTCCTAAGTAGGAGAAACAGTGTTTTCTTGACCATGTTGTTGTTACTGAAAAAAGTAAAAGTGCAAAAACATTTCTTTAGGGTTAGGCTTTGTTGTGGTGTGGGTTAGGGTTAGGGTAAGGGTCAGGGTTAGGGTTAGGGTTTGGTCCTGGCATTGTGATCATCTATGAATGTTTATAACTATAGCTACACATGTTATAATGGCATTATAATACTTTATGAATGTACTTATAATGTGTTATGCAGGGGGGCTTCAAGTAAAGTGTTACCGTAAATTCGAACCAGCGCGGTAGACCTCGTGTCGGGAGCACGCATGAGCATCGCTCGCCCGCCCGCGCGGTCCTTACCCCCCTCTCTCGATCGAGAACGCAGATCTCTTCCCCTCCGTCTCCTCGCGTGATCTTGCCTCACACCCCATGCAGCAGATCCGCAGCCTGACCTCCGCCAGTCCGGAGGAGCTAGAAGTCCGTCTCTCTCTCCTTCTCTCTCTCTTTCTCTCTCTACGACGTCGCTGCGACAGGGAAGCATACTGAGGCCTTCAAACCAGTCTGTCAGATGCTGAATATGCGGCTGTTATGGGGTCGAGTGTTTCGCCTGGTCAGGTGTTTGGCCCTCCTGCTTAGGCTGCATTGGATGAAGCCCAGAAAGTGAGACAGCGACGGACAGACCTGGCTCTTGGCTTGCCCCGGAGGGATGTGTGGGTTTTCAGAGATCTTTCTCACAAGGTCAAGTTTCGTCTCAGGATTCTTGTGGTGGCCAATCTGTTTTTCGCCCACCTGACCGACGGCGGGACCGTACTGGTTAGCGGTACGTCTGTGCCCAGTCAGCGATCCTAACCCCTTTCCCACACTGGCGTTAGGTTTTTCCAGCACCCATCTTCATGCCTGGAGCCAGTGGCCCTTGTGCCCATGGGAGCTTTGTACTCTAGAGAGCGTCTACCGCCTGCAATTCAAACTCCGTGCTCTGTGCTTTCGAGGCGTTTTACAAACAAAGGTGGGCGACGGCTCTGTCTCTGCCATTCTGGCTGAAGAAATCTCAAACTTGTCCAAAGGGGTGATACGTCCTCTGGTTCTGCAGGAGGTACAGGGTGGATTTTACTCTCCCTACTTCCTTGTCCCGAAGCGCACCGGGTGCTTCCGGCCCATTCTGGATTTGAGACGATTGAACAGATACCTGAAGGTGCTTCCCTTCAAAATGCTCAAACTGCGGACCTTGTTTCAGGTCACTCGGCAGGGAGATTGGTTCACAACCATGGATCTTCGAGATGCTTATTTCCACATTCCCATTCATCCTGATCATCAGCGGTACCTGCGGTTCACAGTCCAGGGTGTGGCCTACGAGTACAATGTACTGCCGTTTGGCCTGTCCCTGTCTCCTCGGACTTTGACAAAGTGTATCGACGCTGGACTTTCACCTCTCAGGACTCAAGGCATATGTGTCCTAAACTATCTGGATGATTGGTTGCGCTCCGTCTCTAGAGCTTGCTCACAAACACACTTCTGTTGTTTTGGCGCATATGGCCTCCCTTGATCTACATCTCAATGTGGACAAGAGCAACCTGGTGCCCGGCAGGTCCGTTGTGTATCTGGGGCTGGTTCTGGATTCTGTCTCTATGACAGTGTCTCTGACGCCCAAACGGGTGTCTGGCATCAGGGAATGTGCAATGAGCTGCCTGGCTCGGCACGTTGTTCCTGCTCGGCTGTGTCAGAGGCTGCTGGGCCTCATGGCAGCTGCTGCTCAGGCGGTGCCTTTCGGGCTTTTGAACATATGGCCACTTCAGGTTTGTTTGTGAGCCGGAACCTGTCCATGCCGAGAGACTTATTCAAAATGCTGATTTTGCCTTTAAAAGGTCGGCAGGTTCTTGCTTGGTGGATGACCTCCCCGGCTGTCATGGTAGGGGTTCCGTTGGTGACTGTGACCACAGATGCCTCCCTGACAGGACGGGTCACTGTGTGAGAAGGACGGTATGCCAGGGGGACCTGGGATCCTGTGTGTTCGACTTGGGATATCAATCTGCTAGAAATGGAAGCAGTCCATTTGGCCTTGCAGCATTTCCTACCATTTGTGAGAGGCAGGGAGGTGATGGTGAGAATGGACAATACGGCAGTGGTGTCCTACATCAATCGCTAGGGTGGTCTGAGATCTTCGTCGCTGCATGCCAGGGCACGTCATCTCCTTTCGCCTGCCCAGTCAGAGGGGATGTCCTTGAGGGCTTTCTACCTTCCGGGACTTCCGAATGTCATGGCAGATCTTCTGTCAAGGGGCGCCCCTCATCCCGGAGAGTGGCACAGGTAGTCGACCAGATCTGGCGCCGTTTTGGTCAGGCCGAAGTGGGTCTCTTTGCCACAGCAGACACCACTTCTTGTTCCCTCTGGTTTTCAATGACCAGCCCACCAGGGATGTTGGGGACAGATGCACTGAGCAGTCTCTGGCCACTTGTGCTTCACTATGCATTCCCTCCCTTGCCTCTTCTCCCTGCTCTGCTCGGCAGAGTGAGGTTGTTGCAGGCCCAGGTGCTCTTGGTGGCCCCGAACTGGCCTCAGAGGCCATGGATGTCTGAGGCAGAGTCCTGCACGGGTCTAATTTTCAAGACCTGCCCCGGCCCGACCCGGGGACGTAAAAACCTGCAACTGAACCGCAAACCCGCTCATCAGCCCGATTCGTACCGCGACCCGATCTGACCCGTTGAAACACGACCCGCAGCCTGACCCGTAACCCGTATTTAAAGTAATCATTTTGGGTCATATTGTCTGAATACTGAACAGCATATTGCCACAGTTAAGGTGCCAGTGAGTAAACAACACACCTGAATGAAGCAGCTCTTCCAATAAAAGCCTGACTTCAGTCATGAATCAACAGCCCTGCATGTTCTTCTCCCATACAACTGTAAAACCACTCATTTGTTACGTTTAATGCTTTTAATCTTTTAATCTCTTCAAGGGAACTTTACATGTGTAATAGTAGACTTACTTTCTGTCCAGACTTGAGCGGCGTTCAGCAGTTACAAGCCGTGACATGTTTTAGAATCCATCGATGAGAAAAGTAATCCATCAGGGAAACACTGAGTAATGTTTGAACACTTCAGGAACATTACAAAGCGATAGTTGTACGTTTTATCCATTTATTTCTCAAATGTCTAAATAGCAATTAACTGTTTTGGAAGTGGCGCTTGTTAGATGGTGGTAGACCGTTTGATGCTCTCGTCCAATCACAAATTGTGTTATTAGATGGTGAAATGTGTTTAAACAGCTGAGCCAATGACTATCACAAAATAGCGGAAGTAATCCTCAGAGAGTAAATAATGACCACGATAGATTTCTGTAGTTTACTCAACTAACTGAAAAGCCTGGAAATGGATGCAGAAGAGACTCGTGCAAGCTGCAGACAGTCACAGCAGATGGATCACATCACAGCTTTACAAACAGCTTCCAACTTACGTTTTTATTTTAGTTATTATTTTATATTGATTCTCATGAGTCAATCTACAACCCGCAACCCGACCCGTAAGCTATTTTTCCCACCCAGATCCGAACCCGAGAAAAAAAAAAAGCTTTTAAAAACCACCCGGAAATCAGCTGTTTTTGCGGGTACCCGCGGGCACCTCTTGGACATAGGTCGGTCTGAATCCACGCTGAGAGATTATCTAGCTGCCATTTATGCCATTTTATGCTCATGTGCGTCATGATAGGCTGTCACCCGGGGCTCATCCTCTTGCAACTAGGTCTTTGAAGGGAGTTAGGTGGCGGTGTCCCCCCAAGAGTCGCTTGCTTCCGTCATGGGATCTGCAAGTGGTACTCCATGTGTAACCGTAACCAGGCGCCCTGTATGGTTCAGTTTTAACTCTGCGTTGTGTTTTTTTTTTATCAATAAAGAGACAAATTATTGGGCTGGTTCCGGGTTTATTCTGGTAAACAGAAAAAGGATAACACGCGATCAGGAGCGCAGGTGGCTTTCACATGGGACACTCGTGAGCGTCTCTCCGGAACTGACAAGTTTATACAAAAATATATAACAATGCAAAGGATCAATAACAAAATAGGTACCTGGTAAACAGAAAAAGGATAACACGCGATCAGGAGCCCAGGTGGCTTTCACATGGGACACTAACAGAGAACATAATACGTACATTACTCACACTTACAACCTAAACAAAATGTCAACATAACAGTACAACTCAAAATAATATACATAAATGAAGAAATTAACTGAAAATATGTCCGTAAATGAGATTTTGGAAGCCAGCGTGGTCTTGTGCGACCTACCTCGTGAGCGTCTCTCCGGAACTGACGACATGCAACCAAAATGTTACACACCCCCACCCCGGAGAGGGCGCCACTGAACCACACAAAAAGGATTAGAATTATGCAAGTGGAATGTACTACACCATATATTCCCTGTTACACTCCCCCCTGCTAAATTCCACTTGCACCCATGAAAAGAAGAAGAAAAACAATTTGATCACCAGCAACATCAAACCAGGTACCAGAACATCAACCATGAACATTCCGCGTGAATACAGAAAGATGAAGAAAAAAAATTCCATCTCATTACATTCCCTCCAATTCTTGTTCAATGAGGGTGGCACCACAAAATCACAGTCACTAACACCCAGCAATAACACTACTTTTCATAAAAGTCAATGTGAACAGAAATTGGCCGGACTTCATATTCACATATAGGGAGAAATATGCCTGTTACACATTTCATACACACCGTAACTGTAATTCACCTCAAAATTGGAGAGAAAACATGAGATTCCATTAAGACACATCTCTTATCCAAATGTCACATAAAAAAAAAACACTAAATGCAAATACAGATCATCAACAATACATCTGGATGAGAAACCCACCCGTAGAACTTCACTTATGATACAACACCTGTTCTCTGATGCATCATCTCAATTAATCTTGCAACAGGTCTCAACAATCTACCTGCTCTGGACCTAGCACGACTCTCACTCTCGACATCTCCAACAGCTGCCACAGTGTCACACACAGCTGTTTCAGTCTCAGTCTGAGTGTCAGTGCGTGATGTGGGGTCAGGTGAGTTGTCAGAAACCGTCAGTCTGACGTCACAGTCTGCGTCTCCACCATCCGATGTTCTCACTGTCCCCGAGGACAGATCAGGCTCCAAAAGATCAAGGTGTAACTGGTGACCTGATGACGCAGCCGCTGTCATCCCAGGAGGTGAGACGGAAACCTGGTCAGATTGCTGCGTAGTGTCTATGTTCTCAAACTGCTCACGACACTCTGAACTCACAGACAGTAGGTCAGACACCCACACTCTCGTCCTATAGTCTGCTGACTCCACAGAGACGTCAGCAGCTATTTCACTTGTTTCGTCAGAATCCACAGAACTGGTCACCGTGGACATTTGATCCTCTTCCTGTGGAGACGCATCATGCAGGGGGAGAAAGTTCACTGGCATGATTAAGTTGCGATGCACGATCTTCACCTGGCCAGTGGTCGCATGCTGGATCTTAAAAGTGTGACTCGCATCGTTCTTACTGACCACAACGTAGACCACATTCTCCCAGCGATCTGCCAACTTTCTCTTTCCTCGTTCCCCTTTATTGGCAAGCAGCACGCGGTCTCCCACTTCCACAGGTGCCCCACGTACCTTTCGGTTGTACAGATCAGTGTGTCTCCGTAGCTGTTTGGTTGCCACAGTTTGTGCTATGTTCATCGCCTCTTTCAGATCTTTACGCAGCGACTGAATGTAACGATCATAGTCCACGACCTCAGGGTTGTTAAGGACAGAGTTGAAAATCAGGTCTACAGGCAGCCTCGGAATCCGTCCAAACATGAGCGAAAACGGTGCAAAGCCTGTAGTCTCATGAACGGTACAATTGTACGCAAACGTGAGTGATTTCAAAGCCTCAGGCCATCTTTGCTTTGCTCTGGGTGACAGAGTGCGTATCATGTTTCCCAAGGTTCGGTTCATCCTTTCACAGGATCCGTTTCCCATTGGGTGATACGGCGTCGTATGGGACTTCTGAATTCCAGCCACACACAGCAGCTCAGCAATTAGAGCACTTTCAAAGTTGGCTCCTTGATCAGAATGGAGGCGTTTCGGGAATCCATAGACACAAAAGTAATTGTGCCACAGTTGATGAGCCACGGCCTTAGCAGATTGATTCGGACACAGGAAAGCATGCGCCATCTTCGTGAAATGGTCCGTAACGACCAACACATCCAGAGATCTATTGGAAGAATCCTCCGCTGTCCAGAAGTCTATACAGACCAATTCCAGGGGCTCAGATGATCTTATGTTCTCCAAAGGTGCTCTCGCTTCCGGCTCCGGTGATTTACTCACCACACATCGTCTGCAACATCGAACATAGTCTGCCACGTCCTTGTTCAAGCCCAGCCAATGGAACCTCTGTCTCGCCAGATATAATGTCCGCTGCTGCCCCTGATGGCCGGCTTCATCATGGACACCTTTCAAAACCTTGGAACGCAGTGAAGATGGGACAACATACAAGTATGATTTCTTCTTTGATACTGTGGCCTTCACTACTCGATACAACACGCCATCCCTCATTGACAACTTGTTCCAACTTTTGAGTAGCTTGACTGCTTCAACTGGTTCCTTAGCCCGTTCCCTTCTTGATGGTCTTCGGCCCCTCTCCACATAGAAAATCACCCGCTGTAACACATTATCACATCGCTGATTCTCCATCAGTACATCATGTGAGAGGATCTCTGGATTCTTCTGTTCCGAAGCCAATACAGTCTGGGAGAACTGGGGTAACAGGAGGGCCTGTGGGTGCACACCAAGATCCTCCTGGCTGTGTGCTTGAAAAACAGCTGCCACCTCCTGCAATGACAGTGTTCCACCGTGAACAGCTGCACACTGAGACTCAGCATGCTGGGTACACTCTGTTGGTTTGTCAATCGGCTGGGCAGACCAGCGAAATGCCTCCTGAACATCATGTGGGCACATTGCCGCCGCCTCAGCCAGCAAGTTCTCATAGGGCACTCTTGTTAAACGATGCAGGGTACTGGGTTTCACAAAGGGCTCCCTGCTAAGAGCATCAGCGACCACATTTTTTGGACCGGGAATGTACTTGATGTCAAACTGAAATGGCGCCAGTTTAGCAATCCACCTCTGCTCACAAGCATCCAGACGGGCCTTCGACAGAATAAAAGTCAGTGGATTATTGTCAGTCCATACCGTGAACCGCTGACCCCTCAGCCAATGATGGAACTTGTCGCACACAGCCCACTTCAAGGCGAAAAACTCCAACCTGTGCGCGGGATATCTGGACTGAGCATGATTTAGAGACTTGCTTGCAAAAGCAATTGGTCTCGCAGTTGATTCGCCAGGGTGAACCTGTGATAGAACAGCTCCAAGACCACTGGTGGAAGCATCCACAGAAAGTAGAAAGGGCTCACCAAAGTTTGGGTGAGCTAATGGAACTTGAGCCAGCAGAGCCTGTTTCAGCTGTTGGAAAGCCTGTTTGCACTCATCAGTCCAATCTTCAGCACTAAGCTTCTCGGGAATCTTTTTCTTCCTTCCTTTTCCACGGGGACACTTCATGCCTGATGTTAGTCCAAACAGTGGCTTAGCAATGGAGGAACAGTTCTCAATGAACTGCTGATAGAACACCACCATCCCAAGGAAGGAACGAATTTTCTTCTGTGAGGGAATATTGGTTCCCTGTTCCATTAGATCAACCTCGGTCAATGAAGTGATGGCAGAAACCTTATCTGGGTCAGACAGGATCCCTGCAGCACTGACAATATGCCCAAGGAATTTCACAGATTTCTGCAGAAAATGGCATTTCTTTGGCGCAAGTTTGAGATTATGGGCCCTGAGCCGCTGAAAGACCATTTCTAACCGCTCCAGAGCCAAATCTTCTGTAGGTGCAAACACCAAAACATCATCCAAATAGCATAACAGGCTAAAGAAATTCTGGTCGCCAAAAATGCTCAACATCATTCTCATGAAGGTAGCAGGACTATTACACAGCCCCTGGGGCATGCGGTTGTACTCATACAACCCAAATGGAGATGTGAACGCCGTGTATTTCCTGTCTGCCTCATGCACTTCAACATTGTAGTAGCCCGATGTGAGATCCATTGTTGAGAAATAGGCATTGCCACCCAGAGCTGCAAGAGCGTCAGCTGGATGAGGGAGAGGATGAGCATCCTTAATAGTTCGAGCATTAAGCCAGCGGAAATCATTACAAACTCTCATATCACCAGATTTCTTCCAAGCTAACACCAATGGTGATGCAAACTCACTGCTCGATTTTCTGATTATTTCTCGCTCTTCCATCTCATCCAACACCTGTCTCAGCTTTTCATACTGAGTAGGTGGCACTCTCCGACATGGCAAGCGAAAGGGTTTTTCATCCACCACCCGAATCCTATGGAGATATCCTTCAGCCTTGCCACAATCCAACTTGTCCCTGGAAAAGATGGACCGATACTCCGCAATGAGATTAACCAGTCTCTCTTTGCAAGCTGATGACACTTCACACGAGTCAATGTTTATGTCAGCCAAACCAATGTTATGTAACACTGACTGTGATGACTCTACCTGGCCACTTGGTTCATTCTGCAAGGGATGATCAGGCAGTGTGGAGTCATTTGAAACTAAGCTCAGGTCATCATGGCAACAGACAGGGTTGGTTGTCAATAGCTGCACATTCTGCTGCTCACTGGGCTGTGGATGACTGGCTGTGCTAGCATTGTTGAACTTCTCCAGCGCGGCGCATGGATACACATCAGCCAACTTTGCATTTCGCCTCTGAGTGACAGGTTTCTCAGAGGGATTTATCACTTTCAATGGCAGCCAGCCGTCTTCTCTGAGCCATGCCACAGTTCTTCCAACCAAAACAGATCTTGGTCTTGACCCCGCACTTGTGGGCTCCATCACGACTTCGCTACCAGCCAGTTCACCACTCCACTGATGTAGCTTACCCCACACCAGATGCTCAGACATAGGCTCCAGGGTAATTGCTCTCCTTATCTTGACGGTCCCCACTTTCACTGAAACATCCGTAGTACACTCCTGTACTGCAGCCAGCAATCTCAGAAGTCTTTTTTGTGAGTCACATTCACCACTGCGGGAGGAAGAAGGTCCGTCGAACTCCAGAGTACTAACCAGGTGTCTCAGAAAGTTACTGCCAATTATGAGATCGTCATCCTGATCATCAACTACCAGAGTTGGTACTATCACCTTACATCCATACAGCTCCACTTCCAGGTCGCACATGCCTGCTGGTGTTGTCTTTAACCCACCACATCCTATCAAGACAACATCAGTGGGTTCCAAATCCGTGGTTGTCAAAACAGCTTCCTTTAATAACTGAGGCATAAGACTTGCACTCAATGTGCAAGCCATAGATCCACTATCAAGCATCGCCTTGACTGACACCTTGCCGCCCAGCGTTACATTCTCATAGAATAGTTCATCATGTTTCTCTAGTCTCTGTAGGTTCTGAAGGACCGGTCTGCGGCCCTGGTCCCTCTCCTCACATACACTCTGATAGACAGAATCAGCATCGTCATCATCCACATTCATAAGGGGGTCACAATCAGGCCTTACACTTGCCCCCATCCCATGTAGGCCATCTAGTTTTCCTCATGCTGAACAGTGGGCTTGGGGCCTTTGGGCCTTGTGGCCACAGTTCTGGGGCATTCAGCTCTTGTGTGGTCAGTTGCATAACAGACGAAACACAAGAGATTGGCTCTACAGTGATGAAAAGTGGTGTGCTCCACATCCCCACAAATGTCACAAGGTAAGGTAGGTTTGGATTTATTGATCTGATTCCGACGTGGCTGTTCATTGCTCTTACCGAACAGTCCCATTTGTTGTGATGGCTGCTTCAGAACACGCTCCAGCATGGCTATGAGGCGCTCGAGGCGATCAGCGGATTCATCTGCCTGCTTAACAGGGGTTGGAGCTGTAACGGAGGCTGGTGGAGGCGCATCACTGGAACATGCCACATGATTTCCACCGGGTCTCACTCCCTGTTGCTGTGAGGTAATGGTAGTTGCCACTTTCAACTGTGATGTCTGCTCTGGTCTTTACTGTGTTCAATAAGTCTCTCATACACATCAGCAACAGTCCATTGCTGCAATGGTCTGCACTTGAATATCAAGGAAAGCTCCGGATCAGGGCAGTGACGTACGAACATGGCAGTCAGGTCTCTAGACAGGTTGTCAAACGTCTTGTTCTGTCTCCTAAGGCAATCCTCTGTTACTTCCATAGTTCTGTTTAACCGTAGCCAATAATCAAAACAGGTCTCATCTGGTCTCGGCAAAGTGGCGAGACCAGATGTGGTGGTGCTTCAGAGCAAAATCACAATGAGCTCACGGAAGTCTCCATATTGGATGCCATACCGGCAGTGGCATGTCTATGACTTCCCACCAGTAGGGATGCTGTGGTGGTACTTTGAAGAAAATTGGAGGAACGACATGGCGGGGGTCATGTAATCCTGCTTCCCACCAATGGTGGCACGGTTTGCAGTGCTTTGAAACTAAATGGTGGCAATCATAGATATCTTATAGAACACTAGAGGCCTTACGGCAGAGTCCATGACGTCCGCAGAGGTCAGCCATCTTTGTACGGGAAAGCTGTCAGAGTTTCTGTGTAATGCAATGTAAGGTTGGTGATCTGTGCAGACGTTTATACTCTTATTTGACTGATTTTTTTTTAATGGAACATCTTAAAGCACTATAAGGTAATTGCTGTTGTGACTCTGAGTTATATAAAAATTGATTGATCAAGAGATTCACTCAGTTGCCTTTTATTCGTTTACCTTATTATATTGTGACTGTAATTCGATTATTTGACTTGAGACTTTCTGAGCTCCTTTTATACATTTCTACAATGCCTAATTAAATATATTTTTAAACAATGTGTTTTCTGGTGCACTATTTCATGTTTAAATAATCTATGGGGGGGGGCATTATACATTCACAAAAGATTTAATAATGTGGAAGGTTACTGTTTAATGTTATATATTAATGAAAAATAATATAATACATTCAATATAATGAGGTTAGTGAGATTTAAGTATTTCTGAAGATTCAGGTGGGTAAATTGTTCATCTTCAGCCTCCACTACAGCCCTGCCACGTCTTAAAATATTTTCACCAAAACTAAAAATATGGACATGTATGGCTAAATTATTCATAAGTGCTATAAATATATCTCAGTGTAAGGATTTGAACATGGAGCCTAATATGAAGAATATTATGAATATTCAGGATATGATATATATTTATTATATATATTTAAGGCATGCCATGTTCATCAAACATATGTCATGTCATTAACAGAGATTCGATGTTTATTACAAACCAAACCATTTGAAAATCGGTAAAAATTTGAGCAAGTTATAGCTTGTTAAGCAGTTCATGTCTCATCAACACAATGTTATGAGTGAGCCAGATTCCCGTACAAAGATGGCCGACCTCTGCAGACGTCCGACTTCATTGGCCAGCAGCGGAGACGAGGTATCTAGTGTTATATAAGATATATATGGTGGCAATGATCTGCAAGCCGCCATATTGGTGGAGAGGCTGTCAGTGTGGAATCCAATATGGTGGCATTATGGGCGCCACAATTACGGTGAAGAGATAAGCAACAGTGACATATGAGTGTGTGACGCGGAGTGGTAATGGAGTTTGTCGATTCCTCTATCTAAACAAAGCCAACAACGCCACCCCAGGAATTGCACCTGGAGAATTAACTTAGAGCACACAGGTTCGGAACTTTACTGAGAGGCGGAGACTAGTCAGTTGGTTTTAAGAAATTTTATTTACAGAAAGAAAAAAATATGTATGACCATACTTTATTATAACAGTCTCTTTTTAAAAGGCCAAGAATCTAAAATAATGAAGCTTCTTATCACACACACACACACACACACACACACACACACTTACGGTGAAAAAGGGGACTAGGAGCTGGGGCTCAACCGTGACTGGGGAGGGGGAGAACCAAAGGGGGGTAGAAACCTTAAACTAAGGGAAAAAACACAAAGACTCAACACAGCAAACCAAAAGAAGGAAGTGCACCACAAACTAAACGGGACGACCACCACCAGGGGGAATCCACCACCACCACCACTTGACTCCACCACCAGCTCCTAGAAAAGAACAAAACAAATATTACAATTTATATAAAGAAAAATGAATTTCAGTCTTCCCACAATGGGGGGGGGGGGGGGGGGGGGGGGGGGGGGGGGGGGGGGGGGATAAACAGTGTCCCGATTGCGCAGCCTTCCTTCGGCGAGACTGCAGCAGCATACGTCAAACCCTCCCTGTAGCTGAACGAGGCGCTGTCCTAGCGGCGGCCACACTGAGCGCAGGGAGAGGTTACGAGCAGTTCAGGCTGCGACAGGACAGGTCTGCACAGCAGCAAGCAGCAACAGCGGAGTACGAAAGCAACAAGCAACAGATAATTGGCCGCGGAGGATCGAGGCAGGGCAAAACAGCAACACGTCACTTTTGAGCTGAAATGAAGCTCCTCAAAAGGGAGAGGCTCGAGCCGAGAGCTACACCGGTTGCCTAATGACAATACAGAAGCTAAGTTAGGCTAAAGCTAAGCTAACTTAGCTGCAGGAGCCCTGCACCCCACAAATGAAAAACACGCTTACCAGCGATCGTGCCGCGAGAGGCATAGGTCCGCGTCTATGTGCGTGACTGTCCGTGCTACAAATAGATGCTCTAATTAGAAAGAGATTTTTACAAATTTCCAAGAAGAGCGGAGCTCCTCTTACCTGCCGTGAGGCACCGAAGAACACGGAAGTGAAACGCCGGTAGGCGGGCAGATGCGTGACGTCAAAGGGGCAGAACAAGAAACGGCACTTTTATGGATCACCAGCTGGCGCAAGCGGCCAATGAGGGCCCAGGCCCTCAATTGAAATCCCACCTCCAACCACGTAATGCCACATCCATCCCCCCCATTTTGCATCGGCGGCCCGTCGATGCCTCCGAGCAACGAAAAGGAGCTTACGAGCCCTGACGTGATGGCGGTTGGACGACCGGCCTCGGGAGATTAAAGGGATTTTGGTGTTGACCAGCGGTTGGCCGTGTAGACCTACGCAATGATCCGCCAGAAGGAGCAGAAGTGTCAGCAGGATCTTCCACCAGTGGTGGCGCTGCAGAGGAGGTACTCGGGCCACCCTCTGATGGTTCTGGCCTCACCTGAACAGGTGGTGGAGCAACAGTGACCGGCGGGGATGATGGACCCGAAGCTGTTGGCTGTGGAGCCTGCAATCTCAAAAACAAATCACCCTCGAGAGGGGGTTCATCCTCCACTACGGGAACTGCGGGCAAGATTGAGGGACATACGACCGGAGCTGAAGCTGGTGCTTTGTCGCAAACCAGGGCCTTCAGCAGAGAACGATGCACCTTTTTAACTTTGTTCTCTTGACCCACTGGGGCCACAGCGTACACGGTCCCATCCTCAGATGGGATTTGAACAACCACATGGGTCTCCGGACACCACAGGTCATGGGTCTTTTGACGGCCTCTGATGCCGTAATTGCGCAACAGCACAAGCTGGCCCTCCTTAAGAGGGGCTTCTCGCACATGCTGATCATGGTTGGCCTTTCTGCGGGCGGCAGCTAAACGCAACTTCTCTTGCGCTCCGTCAAAGGCCATTTGAAGGCGAGCTTGGTGCTCCCGCACCCACTCATGAATGCTTCCCTCCACCGGGTCTGGCACTTGACCCAGCAGGAAGTCAATCGGAAGACGTGGTTCCTGCCCAAACATTAGGAAAAATGGCGACTCGCCTGTTGACTGGTGAGGAGTCGTATTATACGCGTAGAGCACCTGAGGCAGGCATGAACACCAGTCCCTCTTACGGGACGTGGGCAGTGCACGCAGCAAATTATGAAGCGTCCGGTTGAAACGTTCGCACTGGCCATTGCCAGCAGGATGATACGGCGTAGTGCGAGACTTCACAATCCCATACATGTTGCACAACTGCTGGATGAGTGCACTCTCAAAGTTACGGCCCTGGTCAGAATGGAGGCGTGCAGGGACGCCAAACTTTGCGAACCACTCTGTAACCAGGACCTGTGCCACAGTGGAGGCCAGCTGGTTGCGGGTTGGGACCGCCAAGGTGTACTTGCTGAAGACGTCCGTCATTACCAGAACATTCTCCAAGCCTGCTGGGGTTGGTTCCAGCAAGGTAAAGTCGACCGCCAAAATCTCGTTTGGCTTCGAAGCCAGTAAATGGCCCAGAAAAGCAGGGGCAGTGGGGTTGTTGTCCTTACTGAACTGGCACCGTTCGCACGTCCTACACCACTCGGTGACCTCACGGGTCATACTCGGCCAATAACAGCGGGAACGCAACAAAGCTAAAGTCCTCTCCACTCCTTGGTGCCCGTGTTCCTGATGGACCTGGTTTAAGACCTCCCCAACCAGAGCCCTGGGCAGGAGCACTTGACACAAGGCCCCACCATCATCAGGGCGAAACACCTGCCGTTACAACAACCGGCCAAACTCAACAAGCCGATCCCATTGACTGAACAGAACAAGGGCGGGTTGGGAAAGAGTTTTCCGCTCCTCAGGAGTGGGCTTCCGCTGCTGCTTCCAGAAGGGCCAGATCTCCTGAATAACAGGATCAGCCTGCTGTAAGGCATAAAGGTCAGCTGGGGCAAGTGCGGGGAAGACAGTCATCACAGACTGCATCACCTGAAGCCTGGTAGCTTGCAGCGCTTGCTGCAACGACAAGGGCAAAGGGGTGCCTGGGACATCGAGGGTACTACCCTGGATAGTGGGCCGGGGTTGACGGGACAAGGCATCCGCATTCTTGTTAGATTTTCCTGATCTGTATCTCAGCTCAAAATCAAAGGAAGCTAACTGGGACACCCAGCGTTGCTCAACCGCCCCGAGTTTTGCAGTGGCCAGATGGCTTAACGGATTATTATCAGTGAAGACAACACACTTTTGACCAAGCAAGTATTCCCTAAACTTGTCTGTCATGGCCCACTTGAGGGCCAACAGTTCTAATTTCATAGAACTATAGTTGGACATATTGCGCTCAGGGGGCCTGAGACCACGACTAGCATAGGCAATGGGTCTCACCTTGCCTGCCTGCTCTTGAGAGAGCACCGCCCCCAGGCCGAGGTGACTTGCGTCTACCTCCAAGATGAAGGGCAATGAAAAGTCAGCATACGCGAGGACCGGGGTGCTGATGAGCTTTGCCTTTAGGGCGTCAAAGCTTTCCTGGCAGTCATCACCCCAGAAATCAACACTGCCCAGAGGGGATTTCTTTTTAGACTTCCCAGAATGCTCAGCAACCCTGCGGTGCAATGGGGCAGCCAGTTTCGCGAATCCATCAACAAATCGTCGGTAATAGCTTGCAAACCCCAGAAACGAGCGAAGCTCAGAGACATTGGTGGGGACTGGCCAGTTTGCAACCGCCTCAATTTTCCCAGGGTCGGGGGCCACGCCCTCGCAAGAAATTACATGGCCCAAGTAACTAACTTGACGCTGGAAAAAGCTGCACTTTGCAAGCTTAACTTTCAGCCCTTCATTGTGTAGCCTACCCAACACCTGATCTAGCCTCTCCAGATGCTGTTCAATACTAGACGAAAACACCACAATGTCATCTAGGTAAAGGAGCAACGACTGGCCCTGTTGGTCACCAAAGATTCTTTGCATTAGTCTTTGGAAGGTGCTGGGTGCATTGCATAACCCAAATGGCATACGATTCCATTCGAAAAGGCCGAATGGGGTGCAAAAAGCTGTCTTAGCGCGATCGGCCTCCGTAACTGGAACTTGATTATACCCACTGGCCAAATCCATTGTCGAAAACCAGCAGGCTCCGCTCAGCGAATCAAGGGACTCTTCGATTCGGGGAAGGGGAAACGCGTCCTTCCGTGTCTTGGCATTAAGCTGGCGATAGTCAACGCAGAGACGCAAACTGCCGTCTTTCTTGCGGACTAACACGATAGGGGACGCGTACGGGCTTGAACTCTCCCTGATGATCTGTGCCCTGAGCAACTGGTTAATGTGTTCCTTCACTAGTTCATACTCTGAAGGCGGGATGCGGCGGTATCACTGCCGCACAGGCACATCATCAAGAAGGAGGATGTCATGAGTGATCAGGTTGGTACACCCCAAATCCTGATCATGAGTAGCAAACACGGAAATATGCTTCCTCAACAAGGACCGCACCTGTTCCTGTTCGCAGGTGGATAGAGCAGACAGGTTTAAGGTGTCGATCGGATCAGGTGCCGGAGCTGCCGATGTCTGAGAAGCAACCGTGACAGCGACTGATGGAAGCTCAGTTACACCGGCAGGGAGACTAACTACATTCACGGTGTCCAATGTGCCCACCAAGGTACGGGGATAAAGGAGGAGGTACGGGGATAAAGGAGGACGTCATTGTCCCCGACGTTCACTACGGGAACAAAAGCCGTTCCTCGAACCACCTGAACCAGGGCCGGCGAGGCCAACAATCCAGCAGGCAAACCCGAGTCCAGCGGTTCAAACAGGACAGTAGTCCCCGAGTACTGTTCAGAGCAAGTAGCTGGTATTATTTTAATTGCACCTGCTGGAACCCGGACTGCCCCTTTCCCTCTGACCCTGACTTTACCTGGGTCCTCTCAAAGAGGTCGAACGTCAGCGGCATGACATTTCTGGAAGGCATCCAACAACGGGGTAGGGGACTCAGTGACAGGGGCTGTATCGAACAACGCAGCCCCATACTGTCCAAAGAGCTGTAGATAACACTTACGGAGAACATTCATCCCCAAAACACCAGGAACCTGCGGAGTACCACTGGGAGGGTCTTTAACGACTAACACTCCACAGTGGGGCATCACCGAACCACAAAGCTCAATCGTCAGCTCCAAATAACCAATATAAGGAATTGCCAGGCCATTGGCCGCTCTTAGCTGTAGCCAATGACAGGCTTTCAAGCGTTCTTCTCCCCAAGGCTCAAAGTGCGCGTAAAAGAAACTCTCCGTAATAGTGGAAACCATTGATCCCGTGTCCACCAGGCATTGCACCTTTACACCTGCCATATCAACATCAACGTGTGGGCAGGACGAAATCAATTTGGGGACGTCCACTAGTTCGTGAACAGTGTTGGTTGAGCCCAAATGTGCCCCACCCGAGCTTTGGCTCTGAAGCGCGGTGGGTGCTAGTTTTCCGGCGGCTGCTGGGGGCGGGCCTGCACAGAGCGGGGAACCCGAGGGCCATCACAGTCTCTGGCATAATGACCAGGCTGCTGGCATCGCTGACATATGATGGGACCCCGACGGGGTGAGCGACTGCGCTGCGGAGCAGAGGTTTGTAAGAGCGCAATGCTCCGAGTTAACAGGTCCAACTGTTCCTGTTGGTTTTTCAGCAGCTCTTTCATCTCGCTTACCTCCGATCGTGTGGGAGTAGTCTCCATCTGGTGGCCACTACGCATAGCGTACTGTATGCCAAGTGCTGAGGGCACCGAGTTACTCCGGCCCCGCATACCAGCTGGTAACCCTTCCAGTTCCCATCTCATTGCCTCCCCCCTGACCTCAAGCATCGTTGCCCGCGGGTGTTGGCGCGCATATTTTTTTAATTCGCGACGCAAAGAACCATCCAATACATGTTCAATGAACTGATCGCGCAATAGTGCTTCAGCGTTTGGAACATCCCCAGGGGCCTGTTGTTTAACCCTCTCCATGAGACCAAGCAAATCGAGAGAAAACTCCACAAGAGTCTCCCCTTCTTGCTGTCTCCTGGAGAAGAAGGCCTCCTGCAACGCAACGTAGGACTCAGTACAGCCATAAAGCTCTTGGAGGATAGAAACAATCTGGGCAGGGTCCCCTCGTTCCGTAGTAGAACGGTATTTAATCTCATCCCGTGCCTCTCCCTCCAAGTGATCGAATAAAAAGAATGCCTGTTCTGCGGGTGACAGGTGCCGAGCCCTCATGCAGGCCTGTGCCTCCTCTACCCACTCGCCGATGCTGATCCCGGTCCTTCCCCTAAACATGGGACATTTACGGTCCCTAGGTATAAAAACTAACCTTTCCGTAACTGGGGCGGCAGGTGGGTTAGGAGCAACAGAGGCTGCCGAGGTCCCGGCGCTGGAGCTGGCTGAAGCAGGGGCGCGATCCATGCGCAGCCTCTCATTGTCGGCTTGAAGCTGAGCAACCAAATCCCTTAGCTGCTGTAGCTCGTCCTCCATGGCTACAGACGCTCTTTACAATGAGATGCTCAGAGTGATGGCTGCTGTTTTGCCCTTCCAATAACAAAAGACAGAAGAAAATTATTAATGCTGCTTGGGACACACAGTAACAATACAATGCACACACTCAACAAAACAAGCCTCCACCTCGACACAGTAAATCCTGCCGACAACGCCAAATGTGACGCGGAGTGGTAATGGAGTTTGTCGATTCCTCTATCTAAACAAAGCCAACAACGCCACCCCAGGAATTGCACCTGGAGAATTAACTTAGAGCACACAGGTTCGGAACTTTACTGAGAGGCGGAGACTAGTCAGTTGGTTTTAAGAAATTTTATTTACAGAAAGAAAAAAATATGTATGACCATACTTTATTATAACAGTCTCTTCGCGATCAGCGGATTCATCTGCCTGCTTAACAGGGGTTGGAGCTGTAACGGAGGCTGGTGGAGGCGCATCACTGGAACATGCCACATGATTTCCACCGGGTCTCACTCCCTGTTGCTGTGAGGTAATGGTAGTTGCCACTTTCAACTGTGATGTCTGCTCTGGTCTTTACTGTGTTCAATAAGTCTCTCATACACATCAGCAACAGTCCATTGCTGCAATGGTCTGCACTTGAATATCAAGGAAAGCTCCGGATCAGGGCAGTGACGTACGAACATGGCAGTCAGGTCTCTAGACAGGTTGTCAAACGTCTTGTTCTGTCTCCTAAGGCAATCCTCTGTTACTTCCATAGTTCTGTTTAACCGTAGCCAATAATCAAAACAGGTCTCATCTGGTCTCGGCAAAGTGGCGAGACCAGATGTGGTGGTGCTTCAGAGCAAAATCACAATGAGCTCACGGAAGTCTCCATATTGGATGCCATACCGGCAGTGGCATGTCTATGACTTCCCACCAGTAGGGATGCTGTGGTGGTACTTTGAAGAAAATTGGAGGAACGACATGGCGGGGGTCATGTAATCCTGCTTCCCACCAATGGTGGCACGGTTTGCAGTGCTTTGAAACTAAATGGTGGCAATCATAGATATCTTATAGAACACTAGAGGCCTTACGGCAGAGTCCATGACGTCCGCAGAGGTCAGCCATCTTTGTACGGGAAAGCTGTCAGAGTTTCTGTGTAATGCAATGTAAGGTTGGTGATCTGTGCAGACGTTTATACTCTTATTTGACTGATTTTTTTTTAATGGAACATCTTAAAGCACTATAAGGTAATTGCTGTTGTGACTCTGAGTTATATAAAAATTGATTGATCAAGAGATTCACTCAGTTGCCTTTTATTCGTTTACCTTATTATATTGTGACTGTAATTCGATTATTTGACTTGAGACTTTCTGAGCTCCTTTTATACATTTCTACAATGCCTAATTAAATATATTTTTTAAACAATGTGTTTTCTGGTGCACTATTTCATGTTTAAATAATCTATGGGGGGGGGCATTATACATTCACAAAAGATTTAATAATGTGGAAGGTTACTGTTTAATGTTATATATTAATGAAAAATAATATAATACATTCAATATAATGAGGTTAGTGAGATTTAAGTATTTCTGAAGATTCAGGTGGGTAAATTGTTCATCTTCAGCCTCCACTACAGCCCTGCCACGTCTTAAATATTTTCACCAAAACTAAAAATATGGACATGTATGGCTAAATTATTCATAAGTGCTATAAATATATCTCAGTGTAAGGATTTGAACACGGAGCCTAATATGAAGAATATTATGAATATTCAGGATATGATAT
Organism: Salarias fasciatus; assembly: GCF_902148845.1. Taxonomy (NCBI): domain Eukaryota; kingdom Metazoa; phylum Chordata; class Actinopteri; order Blenniiformes; family Blenniidae; genus Salarias; species Salarias fasciatus. The sequence goes on along the minus strand of NC_043750.1, from coordinate 11,227,567 downwards.
ATATTTATTATATATATTTAAGGCATGCCATGTTCATCAAACATATGTCATGTCATTAACAGAGATTCGATGTTTATTACAAACCAAACCATTTGAAAATCGGTAAAAATTTGAGCAAGTTATAGCTTGTTAAGCAGTTCATGTCTCATCAACACAATGTTATGAGTGAGCCAGATTCCCGTACAAAGATGGCCGACCTCTGCAGACGTCCGACTTCATTGGCCAGCAGCGGAGACGAGGTATCTAGTGTTATATAAGATATATATGGTGGCAATGATCTGCAAGCCGCCATATTGGTGGAGAGGCTGTCAGTGTGGAATCCAATATGGTGGCATTATGGGCGCCACAATTACGGTGAAGAGATAAGCAACAGTGACATATGAGTGTGTGACGCGGAGTGGTAATGGAGTTTGTCGATTCCTCTATCTAAACAAAGCCAACAACGCCACCCCAGGAATTGCACCTGGAGAATTAACTTAGAGCACACAGGTTCGGAACTTTACTGAGAGGCGGAGACTAGTCAGTTGGTTTTAAGAAATTTTATTTACAGAAAGAAAAAAATATGTATGACCATACTTTATTATAACAGTCTCTTTTTAAAAGGCCAAGAATCTAAAATAATGAAGCTTCTTATCACACACACACACACACACACACACACACACACTTACGGTGAAAAAGGGGACTAGGAGCTGGGGCTCAACCGTGACTGGGGAGGGGAGAACCAAAGGGGGGTAGAAACCTTAAACTAAGGGAAAAAACACAAAGACTCAACACAGCAAACCAAAAGAAGGAAGTGCACCACAAACTAAACGGGACGACCACCACCAGGGGGAATCCACCACCACCACCACTTGACTCCACCACCAGCTCCTAGAAAGAACAAAACAATATTACAATTTATATAAAGAAAAATGAATTTCAGTCTTCCCACAATGGGGGGGGGGGGGGGGGGGGGGGGGGATAAACAGTGTCCCGATTGCGCAGCCTTCCTTCGGCGAGACTGCAGCAGCATACGTCAAACCCTCCCTGTAGCTGAACGAGGCGCTGTCCTAGCGGCGGCCACACTGAGCGCAGGGAGAGGTTACGAGCAGTTCAGGCTGCGACAGGACAGGTCTGCACAGCAGCAAGCAGCAACAGCGGAGTACGAAAGCAACAAGCAACAGATAATTGGCCGCGGAGGATCGAGGCAGGGCAAAACAGCAACACGTCACTTTTGAGCTGAAATGAAGCTCCTCAAAAGGGAGAGGCTCGAGCCGAGAGCTACACCGGTTGCCTAATGACAATACAGAAGCTAAGTTAGGCTAAAGCTAAGCTAACTTAGCTGCAGGAGCCCTGCACCCCACAAATGAAAAACACGCTTACCAGCGATCGTGCCGCGAGAGGCATAGGTCCGTGTCTATGTGCGTGACTGTCCGTGCTACAAATAGATGCTCTAATTAGAAAGAGATTTTTACAAATTTCCAAGAAGAGCGGAGCTCCTCTTACCTGCCGTGAGGCACCGAAGAACACGGAAGTGAAACGCCGGTAGGCGGGCAGATGCGTGACGTCAAAGGGGCAGAACAAGAAACGGCACTTTTATGGATCACCAGCTGGCGCAAGCGGCCAATGAGGGCCCAGGCCCTCAATTGAAATCCCACCTCCAACCACGTAATGCCACAAGTGATTTTGGTTATTTTTACAACATTTTGCAATCAATCTAATTGTGCGTTTGGATGTGAAAGCTCATCTTTATGACTCTTTCAACATCTTGCATGAAATAAATTTCCTTTGACAACAAGATGAGGATGAACTTTTCACTTCACATGTACAGTATTTTATTGTGTGCCAACTTAAACAGTCAAAAAAACACTTCTAAATACTGTCGTGTTCCAGTTGTATTTATTGACTGTACGTTTGGTAAAATAAAAACAGTGTGTTTTCTGAGACGCTTGGATTAACTTTGTCGTTAAAGGACATCTTGTATAGCTGCTCTACACAACATCTCTGCAGGAAATGGCCAAACAATGTATCAGAATGCTGAACACAACATTTAACTAATGTGCACTTCTTCAATTTGAAGACTGATATTTTCCTGGAGCACTAATTCACTGCTTTCATTGCTGCTGTTGGGGTTTACGATAGGTAACTAGGAATGAATTACTAATGTATTGATTACCTGGAGTAATTGATTACTTTAAGTAATTGAATTACTTATTAATTTGAATAAATGGTGATTTACCAATTAATAATTGCAGGTCATTAATAGTGGATCACCAATACCAATTGATTACAGCGTAATAAACTGTTTAAAGTGAAATACCAAGTAATTTAACCCAACATCAATCACTATTAATCAGAATAAACTGTTATTTATTCGTTTATGTTGTCAGATAATCAGCTGTTTGGGAATGGAATAGACCACAGAGTGATTGAACCACTAAATCATTGATTAACCAGGTGTTATTAATTAATCAACACTGCTGAAATGAAATCGCTGCTTTGTGATCGATTTTTTTTCAGGATTTAATATATTTAATTGTGCTGAATAACAAATATGTCAACAACAAATAATAATAATAATAATAAATTGCAGAAAGCATTACAAAAATCACAATTTCAACATGCAGACATGGAACTTTGTCCCAAAGCAAAGTGTGCTACAAAAAACAGAATCACTCAGATACAAGTATTCATCACAAAATAAGCAACAGAACCTCCTCCAGCATCACAACAGAAATGAAAAATGATTGTTCACATGTATTTTTGCAATTTATTTTTTGTGTACTATATTTTCTCTTCACTAAACCTTTTTAGGTGTTGTAACAACATTTTGTTTAAAATGAAGACATACATTTTGAACCTGTTCTCCAGAAATTCTCATTTGCAGAGAAAGTAGCGTTTCTCCTCACAGTTATAGTTTCCCCACAGTCCCACCACTGTTAGAGCTCCACAGTGTCTCCACATTGGACACTGGTGGTCCTCGTCTCCTCCTTGGGGCCAGGCTTTGTACACCATTGTCTTTCCGTCCACCCACAGCCACTGGTCAGCGAGGAAACGCAGGCCGATCCACACAGGTTCAGTCAAGTCGTGGCGCTGCATCTCAGTTTGTGCGAGAAGACGGTCGGTTTCAGAGACAATGCTGATCAGATCACTGTGCTCCTCTCTGCAGTGCTCCAGAGCCTCCTCCCAAGCCTTCTTCTCATTGTTCATCACAGAAATCTTGATGCAGAAAAATGGCCAGGCCACCTGTCCTTGGCCATCATTCCATCGTCCATTAGGATAAGTAGTTCCTGTGTTCTGTTTATTTCCAACATTGTTTGGTTGACGCTTGGCCCAGTTTGTGTATGTAACGTATCCTCCTCCTGACCATTTCCAGCGAGTGGCATTTGTAGGATCTCGATAAAGGCCGATCCATGCTCTGTTCCATTTCAGACTTGTTTGTCCTGGTGCAGCTCTCAGGTTCTTCTCAGTATCTTTCTGATCATTCACAGGAGAAAGATCGGTGTAATATTTTCTACAGTGAGTCTGAGCATCTGTCCAGTTCATCGTTTGAGAGACAAAGTGGTATGTTCCGACTTCTCCCTCAACTTTCTCACAGAAAACAGAAGCAAAAAAGAAGAAGAGTTTCTGTATTTCCATGGTTATTCCTCTGAAACTCAAGCTGAAACTGTCCTCTGCTGTTGATGCTTCTACAATGGAGTATACATGGTGTCAGCACTCCTCAGGGTTTGAATTTGCATGTGTTTTGACTGGTCAAAATACAAATGGATGTCGTGACTGGCACAGAAATCACAAATATAAGACCAAGTAATACGCAAAGCAAAGACAGAACTGAATAACATTGTTATGTAACTAGGGGTGTAACATGTGTTTGTATCAAACCATTTCAGGAAGTGACGTTCGGTTCGGTACAAGGCTGTGCAAGGTTGAGTTCAGGGGCCAGAAGTTTTTTTTTTTTTTTTCTTTGGCTCATGTGCCGGACATTGCGTGTGTTTATCATGTGCAGCCACACCTGCAGCCTGTGCACATGATGGCTACTGCAGCCTCGTCCATACTTCACATGTCCGCGTGTGTCCGCGTTGTGCATTGGTCCCTGTGACATAAAAATTGTCATGAAGTCTTGTCCGCTAGGGTCTGCGTGCATCCACGCGTTGCACGTATGCGCAGGTCGCGCCAGTATACGCATGCGCCAGAGCACCACCGCAAACAAAACACAACACGACGCTAAGTTTGAAAAGTGACTGTGTGAAGCGAACAGGCTACAGCTCCGTCTACAAAGACACCCAGAGTGAAAAGCTGGTGAATGGAGAGAGCAGACTCTGTCAGGAGGGTTGAGAAGGTCTGCCGACAGAAATGAAAGTATCTAATCATTTAGTCCATGAGCCAAGGCCCCAAAAAGGGTGTGTCGGTACCATTTTGAGGGATTAATTTTCATAGTGATTTTCATGAAGGTACACATCTCTAGTGTTGGAAAATGTGTGATAGCCTTCAATCCACAGTAGTTTTTAGGAGCTATCATCACTTAAACCAAAGAAAGTCAGCTCGGCCGAGCAAGTTCATGGACCCAGCTTCCGCCTGACATTTTTAGCAATATCTCTGGAACGGAAAGTGCTAGAAATGTACTTCTTTCCATTTCAAAAACTAGACAGTTACAGCTTTACAACAAGATATCCTGCAGGCTTCTGTGTCTTCTGGAAGCTGTACAAAATTCTGGTAAATATCGTTAAAACATTTTCAAAATCCCCAAAACGGATTTTCTTTTCTGATTTTCTATATACGTTAAAAACGAAAAGTGATAGACACTTACTGTTTTCTTTGTTGGAATCTATGGCTTTCTAGCTTTCAAACAAGCCCATCCATGGGTTTCTACTCCACCTGGAGGCATTGCGTTAAACTTTTGTCATAAATTGTGAATCTAGCCCTCATGTCAAATGCAAGTAAAGGGACAATAACATCTGATTTATTATATATATATATATATATATATATATATATATATATATATATATATATATATATATATATATATATATATATATATATAATATTTATTTATTTAGTTAGTTATTTATTTATTTCCTTTAATTACATCTAAATTACTTTCAGGGCTATTCCTCCTATTGTCTTTCTGTCTCTGTTTACCCTCCCCTTCTCTCCTCTTACGTGCGGCTCCTCTCTCTCGCTGGCCTGGTCTATTTAAGTAGTACGATAGCTGTAGTAAGTACACACATGAAAAGTAACATAAACTTTGAAGTTTAACACAAAATGCAAACAAGACAATGAGAAAAAAAGACTTAGAATGCTAAATACATTTTTAAAAGATTGTTTTGTGATTTAATAATCTCTGTTGAAACCAATTATCTTTTGAGGTATTACAGTAATTTTAGGGTGTAACATTTAGTGTGGGATTACATACTGTGCAAGTAATATGTTAGTACTCTTCTGGAGCTGGAGTTGTGATAATGTTTTATTCTGTTTCAGGATTAGTGGTGATTATGCTACATAAAGTAAAAGAGATGTGGATTGCCAGCTTCCACTTCAATATGGAAAAGTATGACGGATATGGACCAATGTTGATTGGGTGGCAGCCAACGGCAAGGTGCCCGGCGACTTGATCCCCAGACACAGAGACTAGCCACAGGGACATGGAATGTCACCTCGTTGGGGGGAGGAACCTGAGCTTGTGAGGGAGGTTGAGAGGTACTGGCTAGATACAGTCGGGCTCACTTCTACACATAGCCTGGGCTCTGGAACCCAACCTGTCGAGAAGGGCTGGACTCTCCATTTCTCTGGCGTTGCCCGTGGTGAGAGGTGGCAGGCTGGTGTGGGTCTGCTTATAGCCCCACAGCTCTGCCGCCATGTGTTGGAGTTCACCCCAGTGAACGAGAGGGTCGCATCCCTGCGCCTTCGGGTCGGGGACAGGTACCTGACTGTTGTTTCGGCTTATGGGACGAACAGCAGTGTAGAGTATCCAGCCTTCTTGGAGTCCCTGGCAGGGGTGCTGGACAGTGCTCCAACTGGGAACTCCATTGTTCTACTGGAGCACTTCAACGCTCACGTGGGCAGTGACACCCACTGAGCAAAAAGACGTTGAATCAACGTCTTTTTAAGGTCATTGTTGGACGTCCCAGCAACGTCCCCACAAGGTGCAGAATGTAACGCCAGATGACGTCTTTTTTTTTACGTAATTTCGACGTCGGGTATCGACGTCACCAGGACCAGGGCCAAAAAAAGAGGGGAAAATATAATTTAAGTTGACCAAAACCTAATCTCCGGGTTTGCGGCCCGAGTTCGCGGCATATTCTTTCAGTTATTTCAGCAATTTATTACAGACGGGAGACACTCGAGATTCGAACTCACGACTTACTGTTCGGCGATCCTTGGCGTTACCTGTTGAGCTGGTAGTTTATTGAGTAAACCATGTGTAAACGGGAGGGTGACCACTATTTTGCGGAATACTACTTATCCTAAAATAAAGTGGTGGTTTTAAAAATGTTTTTGTGTTTCTCCAAAGTTCACAATTTGGTAAATTTTCAACGTTGTCTGGATGTTGAAATAACGTTGTTTTTCAACTGACATATTTCAGGAAAATTTTTATAAGTCATGATTTTAAAAATACTGACGAGTATATACATCTCGAGAATGTTGATATTTCAATGTTGAATCCACAGTGAGTTTGCGACACAACTTCAACCATTTACTATCAACGTTGTTTTGAGTCCAAAGTTATTTTCCAATTACTTCATTTGAATCAATCACCAGCAGATGCGAACTCGAAATGCGTAAAGACGGCACCAACCTCCTGACAAGCCAAGGTACAGCAAAATTCACAGGTACAGGAAACTATGATCACAATCCAATTCTTTTTAAACAGATTTTATTGCAAAAACTTCACAGTACTCAAAATACCGGACCAGTGACGAATTTGCAGCTAACTCTTCCTCCCATCCGCTGTGCCAGCATGCTATGGTGCTGACTGCCCTCAGAAGGGACTGTGACCGGCCGATCCAAGGTGGCTCCAGACTACCGTTGGTCCACAAAACAGGAATCAGGGTTCCCTGACAACCGCAGGACTAGCGATTAAGGGAAAAACACTTAATTAGCCCGACAGCAGCGTCTCCAGCTCCGTGGCTTTCGCAGTAAAGGTACACATCTGACACACCTCCACTTCCGGGTTCACTCAGTCAAGTTAATATACACTATGGCAGCCAATAAGTGAACACAGACACAGAACTTCCTGTCTGTCGCCCTTCAAAAAAAAACAAAAATAAAATACATCAAAACCCGTTTCATACATAATACGTCATCTCATCTCTTTCAGATGGTAAACACTTTTAATCAAGGAACATAAAGTTTCCCCGACTTTCGAATGTTCAATCGCATGTAGACGTCGATATTGGGTCCTAATTTCGACGTCCAGATCTTCAACGTCATCTAGACGTCGAAATTGGGTAATAAAAGACGTCCAAATACCGCACCTATTTTGGACGTCCAAAATAGGTCGATAATTGGTCTTGGACGGACCGACGCGATATGGACATGATCTGGATGTCCATACGACGACCAATGTTTAAGGGGCAGTGACACCTGGAGGGGGGTGATTGGATCGCACGACCTCCCTGATCTGAACCCGAGTGGTGTTTTGTTACTGGACTTCTGTGCTAGTCACAGTTTGTCCATAACAAACACCATGTTCGAGCACAGGGGTGTCCTTAAGTGTACCTGGCACCTGGCACCAGGACACCCTAGGTTGGAGGTCGATGATCGTGTAACCCAAGTGAGAAAAGCCCTTTCTCTTTTGGTTCTCTTCATAAAAAATATTATTTCTCCCGCACGTGCGTCGTGACGTCACGCGGTCACGTGACGAAGCGCGCCCAATGGCAGTCTACAATCACAGGCTGCAGCTGGCGGCCGCTAGTCGCGTTGGGGGCATGTTTGGAAGGAGGAAGCAGCAGGTATGTCGGAACGTTGCTCGTTTGAATCAAAGCCGATCATCTTGAGATTAAACACAGTGCATGTCGGATCATAGGAGCTGATTGCCAGAGCCGTCGGCCGTCTGTAGCCGAGCCGTGCAGAGAACAAACGTCGGAATTGGTGAGTCGCGCTAGCATTAGCATTAGCCTCCATTCACACGAGCCTCCATTCATTCATTCAGTTACGCTGCCTATGTTCCAGATATGTCGATGTTAAATGAACCGAAGCACTGTTATTTATGTATTGGACGAATAATCACCTGTCTGGTGACTATGATATGAAAAATGCACTTTAAAGCCGGTTTTCATTGTGAAGCTGGTGTTTATCGTGCACAGCCCAGCTGATCACTGGAGCTGTTTTTGCACTTTGTGTGATACTTGGACACTGATTGTATTTATATTTATTCAAATCGGGTTTTATAATGGATATTATATTCTACAATATGGGATTGGTAGTATTTATAACAGTATGTTATTTAGTACAAGTTATTTTGATAAGTGTACACATTTGACCTCACTGGACCTGTTTTGATACAGGCCAGGTGTCAATGGCGAGCCAGAAGGCCCAGTCAGGCACGAGAGCCTGAGGAAACTTGGAGACACAGACCACGTGTGGACCTTGCTCTGTCCTGCTCTGCCCTGCACTGTTCTACTGTGCTCTGGTCAGGCTGGTAGGATACATCACTCTGCAGCTGCCCTCGTTCTGCCCCCGCAACTCATTCACAGGCCACTTGCAATCATTACATTCCCCTTCCCCAATTTGGATTTCCCTCTGGACACACACAAGTGGGACCTGAACTGGTTGCTTTTCCCATCTGACACACGGATCCTATTCGTGTGTTTTCTAGTGGCCAATGACGCACTGTTTGCGTGACGCATGCGTGTATATAGGTTTTTGTCGAACGTTCATTTGGTTTTCTATAATTATCAATTTATTGTTTGTGTTTTTTTGTCTGTTGTTTTGTTTGTCTACTTGCACAATTATATAAAAGGTACCATCACTACAACCAACCTGCGTTCAGTCTTTCACTCTCCACTCCTAGAGCGAATCAAGTTTTCTGATTGGATCACAGCCCAGAGTTCAACAGTTACATGTAGGCTACAATCGACTTAGTTGTCATGTCATCTGACCTCCGGCCGCGTGTTTTGGACACTCGGGTGAAGAGAGGAGCAGAGCTGTCGACCGATCTCCACCTGGTGGTGAGTTGGATTCGCTGGTGGAGGAGGAAACCAGACAGACTTGGCAGACACAGACGTGGAACCCTCTGTCAACATGGCTTTCAATTCCTACCTCTGGGAGAGCTTCGCTCATGTCCCGAGGGAGACTGGGGACATTGAGTCCGAGTGGACCATGTTCTCTACCTCCATTGTCGAAGCAGCTGCCCGGAGCTGTGGTCGTAAGGTCTCCGGTGCCTGTCGTGGCGGCGACCCCAGAACCCGGTGGTGGACACCGGAAGTAAGGGCTGCCGTCCAGCTGAAGAAGGAGTCCTATCGAGTCTTGTTGGCTCGTGGGACCCCAGAAGCAGCTGACAGGTACCGGAAGGCCAAGCGAACTGCAGCCCGAGCCCGGTTGTAGAGGCAAAAACTCAGGTCTGGGAGGAGTTCGGGGAGGCCATGGAGGAGGACTATCGGTCGGCCTCGAAGAAATTCCTGCAAACCATCCAGTGCCTCAGGAGGGGAAAGCAGGTCTCCACTAACACTGTTTACAGTGGAGGTGGGGGGCTGCTGACCTCAACTGGGGATATTGTTGGATGGTGGAAGGAATACTTTGAGGACCTCCTCAATCCCGTCGCCGCGTTTTCCATGGAGGAAGCAGAGGCCGAGGTCTCAGAGGTGGACTCGTTCATCACCCAAGCTGAAGTCACCGAGGTGGTTGGTAAGCTCCTCAGTGGCAAGGCACCGGGGGTGGATGAGATTCGCCCTGAGTACCTTAAGTCTCTGGATGTGCAGGGACTGTCTTGGTTGACATGTCTCTGCAACATCGCATGGCAGTCGTGGACGGTGCCTCTGGATTGGCAGACCGGGGTGGTGGCCCCCCTGTTTAAAAAGAGGGACTGGAGGGTGCGCTCCAACTATAGGGGGATCACACTCCTCAGCCTCCCCGGGAAAGTCTATTTCAGGGTACTGGAAGGGAGGATTCGACTGATAGTCGAACCTCGGATGCAGGAGGAACAATGTGGGTATTCGTCCTGGTCGTGGATCAGTGGACCAGCTCTATACCCTCCGCAGGGTGCTTGAGAGTTCATGGGAGTTCGCCCAACCAGTCCACATGAGTTTTGTGGATTTGGAGAAGGCATTTGACTGCATCCCTCATGGTGTCTTGACAGACGGATCGGTGCAGCGTCTGCAGTGATGCAGTCGTCGTATCGGTCTGTTGTGGTGAAGAGGGAGCTGAGCCAAAAGGCGAAGCTCTCGATTTACCTGTGAATCTACGTTCCCACCTTCATCTACGGTCATGAACTTTGGGTCATGACCAAAAGGACAAGATCCCGGACACAAGCGGACGAAATGAGTTTCTTTCCCAGGGTGGCTGGGCTCCCCTAGAGATAGGGGAGGAGCTCAGTCACTAGGGAGGAGCCCGGAGTAGAGCTGCTACTCCTCCACATCGAGAGGAACCAGCTGAGGTGGGTTGGGCATCTGGTTAGGATGCCTCCTGGACGCCTCCCTGGGGGAAGACCCAGGACACGCTGGAGAGACTATGTCTCGCGGCTGGCCTGCGAATGCCTTGGGATCCTCCCAGAAGAGCTGGAGGAAGTGTCTGGGAACAGGGAAGTAACAGGGAAGCAAATAGACTGAAATGCACAGACACGTGCAGGCAGGCAGGCTGTGAAAACCAAGCATGTGCTTCAGATAGTGATGATGTTGATGATGAGAATGGGGATGAAGAAGAAATCGACAGTGATTCCTACTAGAAGTGAGAAATGTATGATGTCACCTACCACAAAACATAGATAAACATAGATTACAGTGATCTAAAACTATGCATGTTCCCTAATTTTTTGGTATTCCTTGTTTAAAGGGTTGACTTTGTATAATTTCTAAAAAAAAAGAAGTTAATTAAATGCTATTGTTCATGTTCCTTTCTCAATAACAGCATTGAAATAATCAATTTTCTGGAAAACTATTCACAATTAATTTATTTATTAAAATACAGATAATGTTGACATTCTTGCACAAATATTACAAATGACAGAACATTTATTATTTTTTTCCTCCTAATTATGTCAATAACAACATTTCAAACAAATATGTTTAATAGGAAAAGTAGGCTCATAAGTGTGAAACCTAATTTTGTTGAAGATTCACATTTCATGATAAATTTTCAATGCAGTGTAACACAGCCTCCCGGAAGAGTAAGACGCCATGGGTGGGCTTGTTTGAAAGCTAGAAAGCCATAGATTCCAACAATGAAAACAATAAGTGTCTATCATCCTTGGTTTTTAATGTATATAGAAAATAACAAAAGAAAATCAACTTTTTTTGATTTTGAAAAATTTTGAACAATATTTACAGGGATTTTGTACAGCTTCCAGAGGGTGTAGAAGGCTGCAGGATAGCTTGTTGTAAAGCTGGAACCCTGTAGTTTCAGAAATAGAAAGAAGTAAGTTTCTAACGCTTTCTGTTCCAGAGATATTGCAAAAAATGTCAGGCGGAAGTTGGGTCCGTGAGCTTGCTTGGCCGAGCTGACTTTCTTTGGTTTAAGTGATGATAGCTCCTAAAAACTACTGTGGATTGAAGGCTATCACACATTTTCCTTTTTTTATTTATTTATTTTTTTCCTTGTCCTGTTCAGCAGCTGGGGTGTGCAATATTGTATGATTGTAGCCTTTTACTATCTGAACAGATTTTAATGTTAGCAGCAGGACGAGAACGAATCTCCTCCTGCTGCTGCCTTTATTTAAAGCTGGTGTCCAGCATGGCTGCCGGACAGGACCGGGACGGAAACGCTCAGAGAGCGAGAGACAGAACAGATAGAAAGATAAAGAGAGGGAGAACGGGCGGGTGGGTGGGGCGGGGGGGGGGGGGGGGGGGGGGGGGGGGGGGGGCATGCAACCAAGAACCATCCCAAACCCCAATCTAGACAACACCAAAACAGAGCCGACAACCAACACTAAAACTGATAGAACCATACATTTATATAATTTTTTTTTTTTCCCTCCCTGATGAACCATAGTAGGGAACAGACTAGTAACTAGTAGTAAAGTCAGGGCGTGCATCAAGAGAGGGCTACTACAGATCACAATTATTCTAACCACCACAAGAAGACAAGGTAGCCAAGTATGTGAAGAGTGATTAAAGTTCAGCGTGATCGTGCAAATATGATGGTGATAGTGATGGTGATAGTGATCATGCATATATGACCTCTGACCCCTGAGAAGGCCAGAAGCAGGCCAGAGAGGCCCTCAGAGCCCAGACAGTCGGCGGTCATCCCAGAGCCCAGATCCAGGCCGCTCCCCCAGGCAGACGCCCACGCTCCGGTTCAGAAATGGGGCAGAGGAAGCCCCGGCCGGGGACCCCGGTGGTCCCGGGGCCCGGGCCCCGCGGAGCCACGACCGACAGGAGCCGGTCCGCCCCGGGCGTCCGGCGCCCGGGGCGGGCAGAGCCAAGAGCCCAAGGCCCAAGAGCCCAAGAGCCCAAGAACTGACCCCCCACACAAACGGACACCTTCCCACACGGTCCCATCCTCACCCTGCTCATTTGATTCTGGGACTGCAGGCTCCACAGGACAAAGGTGTTTATTCAGAAAATATGTTCGTTCTGAAATTAATTTTTGGAAACAAAAAATACATGGTTTGCTGTACATTGATGGAGGATATAATATTTTACCCGAATCTGTAACTGGCACATCTGGAGACGCTGCAGCGCTCCAACTACCGTGTTCACTGTTGTGTAGAGATTTATTACATGAGTTTATTTACAGTATTCTCTATACCAGGAGGTGACGCGTGAGCGCTTCATGCGCCACTGCAGGTTCTGCCTGGACTGTCCGACACGTCTCCGCCATCCGACTCCCCCTCACTGACCTACTGTATCATTGCTAAAGCTTCTTCCACCTTATCTCTTATGCCTCTTTTTATTGTCTTCTTTAAAAAATTTTTCTTTTTTTTTTTTGGGGGGGTGGGGGTGTTGGTTGATATTTTTGGCCGAGCTAGCTCCCTGTTCAGATGCGCGCATATGAACCAAAACAAATCAATCGCAGAAAAAAAAGCAACGTGAAGTGCGTCTTCTTTATCTTTTGGAGGTATAAATGCTTTGTAACATTATGTAATATTATGTAATATTGTTAGGACCTTATTTTCTTCAGAAACCTTATTTGCTTCAGAAAAACATTACAAGACACATCTTTAGGAAAAGTCAAAGAATTAGAGGACAGGGGAATTTATTTGAATTATTTTTTTTTTTTTCCCTTGTCCTGTTCAGCAGCTGGGGCGTGCAATATTTTATGATTGTAGCCTTTTACTATCTGAACAGATTTTAATAGCAGCAGGACGAGAACGAATCTCCTCCTGCTGCTGCCTTTATTTAAAGCTGGCATCCAGCATGGCTGCCGGACAGGACCGGGACGGAAACGCTCAGAAAGCAAGAGACAGAAAAGAGAGAAAGATAAAGAGGGAAAGAACAGGGGGGGGGGGGGGGGGGGGGGCACAACCTATGTACAAATTCACAACAAATACAAAACAGTGTTGTCAATGCACCACACGCAACCAAGAGCCATCCCAAATCCCAATCTAGACAACACCAAAACAGAGCCGACAACCAACACAAAAACTGACAGAACCATACATTTATGTATATATATATATATATATATATATATATATATATATATATATATATATATATATATATATACATATATATATTTTTTTCCCCCTGATGAACCATAGTAGCGAACAGACTAGTCACTAGTAGTAAACTCAGGGCGTGCATCAAGAGAGGGCTACTACAGATCACCATTAGTCTAACCACCACAAGAAGACAAGGTAACCGAGTATGTGAAGAGTGATTAAAGATCAGCGGGATCGTGCAAATATGATGGTGATAGTGATGGTGATAGTGATTATGCATATATGACCTCTGACCCCTGAGAAGGCCAGAAGCAGGCCAGAGAGGCCCTCAGAGCCCAGACAGCCGGCGGTCATCACAGAGCCCGGATCCAAGCCGCTCCCCCAGGCAGACGCCCACACTCCGGTTCAGAAATGGGGCAGAGGGAAGCCCTGGCCGGGGAACCCGGCGGTCCCGGGGCCCAGGCCCTGCGAAGCCACGACCGGCAGGAGCCGGTCCACCCCGGGTGCAGGACGCCAGGGGCGGGCAGAGCCGAGAGCCCAAGGCCCAAGAGCCCAAGAGCCGACCCCCCACACAGGCGGAGGGCCATGACCCACCCGGGAGAACCAGCCCACACGGACGGCTACCCACCCCAGGCCAGTACCCCCCCCAGCGCTCCGGCCACGCACCCCGAGATCCAGGGCATCATCCCCCCCCCCCCCCCCCCCCCCGTCCACCCCCCGACCCACCCCTCCCACCCTGTCCTCTCCCACCTCACTCCCCCACACCCCAACCCAGCACTTAACCCACTCACTCACGCTGACACACACACACGCATGCGCACGCTCAGTCTCGTATTTCTATCCTTGTGGGGACCTTCCATTGACTCCCATTCATGTCTAGCCCCTAACCCTGACCCTAACCCTAACCCTAACCCACACCACAACAAAGCCTAACCCTAAAGAAATGTTTTTGCACTTTTACTTTTTTCAGTAACAACAACATGGTCAAGAAAACACTGTTTCTCCTACTTAGGACCGGAAAAAGGTCCCCACAAGGCACGTCGTTCCACGTTTTGCTATCCTTGTGGGGACATTTGGCCCCAACAAGGATAGAAATACGAGAACGCACACACACACACACACACACACACACACACACACAACCACTCATACCTAAACCAAACACACCCACATTCTGACACACTCATACACGCTAACAAACACGAACACACACACACACACGCACGCACACACACACACACACACACACCCGCACGCACACACGCACACACACACACACACACACACACACACACACACACACACACACACACACACACACACAAAGTCAACCATACCCCAAACACTCTCACATTCCCACGTCATCCAACCGTCATGTCCTGTGGGAGACCCCCCGGAAGGCGAGGGAACACCGAACCCCACATCCAGGACCCCCCGCCACCCACAACCGCCGCCCCCACCCCCAAACCCCACCACTGCAGACAGGTATGCACCCCCCAGAGCCAGCCCAAACCACAGCCGGTCCAAACCCCAGGCCCACAGGGAAAACAACAGCCCCCAGCCCTCGCCCTCCACCAGAAGGAATCCGGAAACGGGGGCGGAGAAGACCCCATTGCCCCCTCCCCCCCGGCTCATGTGTGTTGATGGAGTATATGTTGTTTGCGATTAAAATTGAGGGGCAGTAACCACACCGTGCCGCGAGTGAGGCCAAATGAGCAGTCCCATCTACCTGAACAGCCCCGCCCCCGACACGGTGCGCCAAGACCCCCCGACGTGTGTGTTTGTATGTATTTGGTCGTGTTAGATGACTAAGTGCAATTAAGACTGAGAGGTGAGCCACTGAAGGGTGCAGTGATTGAGGCCACTTTAATGGCCCCCTCCACCACACCCTACCTGATAAGCCAGCCTCCCAAAGCCCTACGTGTGTGTGCATGAGAGCGGGAGGAGAGGGGGGTCCAGAGATGCCGCAGCACCCCCGTCACCCAGGAGCCCCCGGATGAAGGACAGGGACAGGGCCAGGGGCGACCCCCCCCCCCCAGGACCAGGGCGGACAGCGACCATAGCCCGAGAGCCATTGACCCAGGAAGCACACACCCATCATGCATCAGAAGGAGTTTGGGTGCGGACAGACAGGGGGCAGCGGAAGGACCCAGACCCAGGGCCCACCACCCCCAGACCCACCGGGGGGCCCCCCCCCCACACAGGGCACCACACTCTCTCCTCACATACATACCTCCAATCGCCCACACATATACACCCACACATACAGACATACGGGGGGCGTGGCCGTACAAGAGGTGGACCGACGCTCCATGATCCGAGTTGTGCGCCGCTCCGCCGCACCGCTCTGCATTACTTGGACTCGGACTCAGTCGAGCCCCCCGGCCGCTCGGCAACTATCGGCACCACATTAAAACCCATGTGAAATAAATTCCATCTACGCCACTGGCTGTGATAGTATATGTTAAAGCTATAGCGCGTAACTTTAAAATGTCTATGACAAAATGCAGATTAAGCCGATCAGCTCCTCTTACATCTCGCAGGATTTTTCAATATATATAATTCTTGCTTTGCTTGTCGACCGGCGACATTCCTGCACTGGCGCAAAGGAAATTATGCATTTTAATATATATTACCAGAAAGGCTGACGTGGTATGATTTGATCCGAGCTGAAGAGGCTCATCCGATCTCCACGCCATGGAATGCGGTCTGACCAGTCGCTTGTTGTGATCATAATGTGTTAGCCTCCCACTCATCTCAGCCTGCGAGCTGCCTTCATTGTTTTACAAACAACCCCATTGTGTTGCATATTCATAGCCCCTACGTGCAGCTAAACCATTTACACTGACCAGTCGCTCATTCAGGGCTGCCATGTCAACCATGTTGTAGAACACAGTGACAGGCTATCTCCGTATTACTGCCAGTGCGCTGTATGCCCGCACCATTTGTTCCATGGCATTGACACCACATTTGGTGGCATTGTACTGGGTGATGGTGCTTGGCTTTCTTTTGCGGCTGTTCTCAGTATGAATCACACTGTGCATACTGCTCAACACGTGGACCATCTTCTTCAGGCTGGCTGCATACACTCTCAGAGTGGCGTCAGTTGTGGAAAACACCTGGGTGCAGAAGTCATTGCTGTTTATCACTCGAGCAGAAGGGGGAATTTCTCTGTAAATCTTATTGAGTGTCCCAAAAATGGTAATTTTCTGGCTGCGCAACCTTTTTGCAAGGGAGAGTGATGTAAAAAAATTGTCCGTTGTGACAGTTCTGCCCTGGTCCAGAAATGGTTCCATCAACTTCATCACCACACTTTCAGACAGTCTCTCTTCTTTGGGATGACTGGGTTCTTTGCCCACATACGGAAAGACGTTGCAGATGTAATTTGATTTCAGGTCGCAAGCCACCCAAAACTTGATGCCAAACTTATCCGGTTTTGTTGCGATGTACTGCAGAAAAGGGCAACGTGTCTTTGATGGGTAGAGCTGTTCATCGATTGTGATGTGACGACCAGGTCTGAAGAATGTGACGAAGTTCTTTCTAAATGATTCCCACAATTCAGAGATTTTTGAAACTTGTCTGTCTGCAGTCGCTCAGCCCGGGTGCTCTTGCTATCAATGCATAGGTGACGCATGATGTTTTTGAAGCGGTCTCTAGACATTGTTGCCATGATCCATTTGTTTCCATACAGCTCTGACCAGTTGTCAGACAATGATGGAACTTTTCTCACCCTTCGCCAGATGACGATTGCAATGAAAGCCTTTAGTTCAGGGATACCCATGAACCAATCCTCCTCTGGTTTCTTTGCGTGCTCAATTGTGCACGCTTGAATGGCAAGAAGCATCTGGATACTGATGAAACAGAGGAAGCTTTGAAGGCGAGTTTTGATCCTTTGTCTTGCTTCATGTGTTGACTCTCCTTCAGCAGTATGGGGTTCAGTATAGGGTTCAATAAGAATGAAACCCAAACCTCGTCCAAGACTTAGCGAACATTTGGGCTTCAGGTCACATGCTGTTCTTCTATGTTGCTGTGTCTGCTTGGATTGTACGCTGAAATGCAGTTTGCAACAAAGGAACTCCAAACATTGGAGTTTGCGGCAAACCTCAGTCTCAACTGGGTCCCCATCAATCCCTTGGAGTTACATCCCAATTTGTAATGACTAACAAAATCATTGTGTTTATAAAATAATCTTCTCTGCCGTACTCAGGAGGGAAGCCCGAAGTACATCCTAGCTCTATTCAAGCGTTCCCCTCCCCATGAGAGGTATGCATGAACCAAAAAGCTGAACAGTATCGGCTGCATTTACAAGTGAAAAGAAGTGCTAAAGGTGGCTGTTGAGTGGCGCATTTACAATTGGCGACTGCATTCCTAAGCAGGGACGATATGATCCCTCTTCAGGCCATCAAGGAATAACCTAAAATCCCAGTCTTGCCAGGCTTCTGTAAACAGTATTTTTTTCACAGTTGTTAACACCAGAACAGCCAAGACGGTCTGCCAGACCAGTTGGGTTTTTATAATTCAAAAAAATGTAGGGTTCGGTGTTCCCTCGCTTTCCGGGGGGGTCTCCCACAGGACATGATGGTTGGATGACGTGGGAATGTGAGTGTGTTTGGGGTAGGGTTGACTTTGTGTGTGTGTGTGTGTGTGTGTGTGTGTGTGTGTGTGTGTGTGTGTGTGTGTGTGTATGTGTGTGAGCGTGCGGGTGTGTGTGTGTGTACGTGTTTGCTAGCGTGTGTGAGTGCGTCAGCATGTGGGTGTGTTTGGTTTAGGGATGAATGGTTGTGTGTGTGTGTGTGTGTGTGTGTAGGTGTGTGTGTGTGTGTGTGTGTGTGTGTGTCTGTGTGTGTGTGTGTGTGTGTGTGTGTGTGTGTGTGTGTGTGTGTGTGTCAGCGTGAGTGAGTGGGTGTAAGTGTTGAGTTGGGGTGGGGGGAAGTGAGGTGGGAGAGGACAGGGTGGGAGGGGTGGACGGGGGGGTGTTGCCCTGGATCTCGGGGTGCGTGGCCGGAGCGCTGGGGGGGGTACTGGCCTGGGGTGGGTAGCCGCCCGTGTGGGCCGGTTCTCCCGGGTGGGTCATGGCCCTCCGCCTGTGTGGGGGGTAGGCTCTTGGGTTCTTGGGCCTTGGGCTCTTGGCTCTGCCCGCCCCTGGCGTCCGGCGCCCGCGGTGGACCGGCTCCTGCTGGTCGTGGCTCCGCGGGGCCCGGGCCCCGGGACCGCCGGGGTCCCCGGCCGGGGCTTTCCTCTGCCCCATTTCTGAACCGGAGCGTGGGCGTCTGCCTGGGGGAGCGGCTTGGATCCGGGCTCTGTGATGACCGCCGGCTGTCTGGGCTCTGAGGGCCTCTCTGGCCTGCTTCTGGCCTTCTCAGGGGTCAGAGGTCATATATGCATGATCACTATCACCATCACTATCACCATCATATTTGCATGATCACGCTGATCTTTAATCACTCTTCACATACTCGGTTACCTTGTCTTCTTGTGGTGGTTAGAATAATTGTGATCTGTAGTAGCCCTCTCTTGATGCACGCCCTTAGTTTACTACTAGTTACTAATCTGTTTACTACTATGGTTCATCAGGGGGGAAAGGGAATGTATGGTTCTGTCAGTTTTTGTGTTGGGTGTCGGCTCTGTTTTGGTGTTGTCTAGATTGGGGTTTGGGATGGTTCTTGGTTGCGTGTGGTGCGTTGACAACACTGTTTTGCATTTGTTGTGAATTTGTACATAGGTTGTCCCCCCCGTTCTCCCTCTCTTTATCTTTCTCTCTTTTGCAATCATGCAATATTGCATGCCCCAGCTGCTGAACAGGAGAAGGGGGAAAAAAAGAAAAAAAAAAGAAGAGTCTGTCAGAGAATTTAGGGGACACAGTACAGAAGCGGGAAACGTAGTTTATAATTTTCTTAGAATTTGCCCTGCGCATTTGATAGTCAGTCATTCATGTGTGTGTGCATCTTTTTTTTACCTTTGACTCCAAAGTGGAGCAGTATAAATAATAGTGGTGCAACGGATCACTAAACTCACGGATCGGATCGCTCCTCGGATCAAGAGTCACGGATCGGATTATTTTTCGGATAAGCAAAATGCAAAATGCAAAAAAAAAAAAATATATATATATATATAGTCTGTTTGAAACTTAAAACTTAAATTATTAAATTTAAATGTATAAAAGTAGTGCATAAGGCATAAAAGCATCTTTAAGATAATTATAGAAAAACAATTTAAAGTGCAATTTATATGAATATCTCCTTCATTTAAAATATAATAATGAACCAAAAATCAATTTAAAGTGCAACACCAACATAAAAAGGCTGGTTCAAAAGACCATTAATAAAATAAAACTCAAAGGTAAACATAAGAAGACATCTTCCTTGAAACAAGGAGAATGAAAAAACCTGACCTGACCACACCGATAGCATAATAGCTTTAGCCCGGTCTGTCATGGTCGGTGTGCAGTCAGACCCAGTTGCAGAGAGACAGAGGCAGGATCAGTGATTGAACAGATTTATTAAGTGCAGATGGCCACGAAGGCTGCAGCCTGGCAGCAGCGAGACCGTGGTGTGGCGTGGTCCTGGCGAGACCGTGGCGTGGCGTGGTCCTGGCGAGACCGTGGCGTGGCGTGGTCCTGGCGAGACCGTGGTGTGGCGTGGTCCTGGCGAGACCGTGGCGTGGCGTGGTCCTGGCGAGACCGTGGTGTGGCGTGGTCCTGGCGAGACCGTGGTGTGGCGTGGTCCTGGCGAGACCGTGGTGTGGCGTGGTCCTGGCGAGACCGTGGCGTGGCAAAAACTCCCTCTATGCTTCGGCAGAGCCGCTGAGTCCCTCTGCCGCAGCAAGGGAGTCAGGTAAGGGTAACGATCCGGCAAGGAGCAGGTGGCAGGGGGAGGCTTAAATAGGCAGCCAGGGTGGCAGTCCCAAGCTGACTGTAATGAGTAATCAGCAGATCCCAGGGAGACCGGGACTGCCCCCTAGCCTGCCAGAACAGAATCCTGACAGTACCCCCCCCTCAAGGGACGCCTCCTGGCGGACCACCAGGCTTCTCAGGATGGTCCCGGTGGAACCGAGCCACCATCTCTCTGTCCGGGATGCGAGAACGCGGAACCCACCGCTGTTCCGCCGGGCTGCAGCCCCCCGAATCCATGAGGTACTGGAAGCCCCCGCCGTGACGCCGGACATCCAGGATACGGCGCACGGTGCAGATGAGCCCCTTATCAACCCGCCTAGGTCGAGGAGGGTCAGCAGGAGAGGGACCAAGGTGGCGGGACTTCACCCCGGACTTGTGAACCGTGGGATGAATCTGCTGTGAAGGGGGCGAGGACAGTCTGACCTGCTGTCCCATCCGACAACCCGGCTCTGGAGCACGCTGCAGAACCGCCCATCTGGCATTCTCCTCAGAGGAACGGTGAAGGGGCTGCAACAGACCAGAGGGAGGGACAGACGAAGATCTCCCTGCAGAACACTCAGGACAGGCACGGACAAAATCCCTAACATCCCTCCTCATACCCGGCCACCAAAACCCACGTAGCAGGTGGGACAGCATTCGTCTGACCCCGGGATGACAGTCGAATTTGGAGGAGTGCAACCATTGTAGCACCTTGCTACGGACCGTGGATGGGACGAAGGTCTTGTTGGCAGGTCCACCCCAAGGACCTGGCTCACTGGCCAATGCCTCCCGCACCTGCTCCGTTACGGGCCGTGGCTTTGCTCCCCCCATGGAAGCCGTCTTGCTGTCTCGGACCACCAACCCCCCTAACACCATTGGTTGGTCCCGTTTTGGCCGGTTGGGACATCCGTCGCGGACATGGCCGGGCTCCCCACAATAGAAGCACAAACCGCAACCCAACCTCCGTTGGCGTTCTGAGGCTGTGAGCTTCATGCGGCCGACCTCCATGGCGTCCAGGCTCTCCTCCATCGTGGGCCTCAGACTCTCCTCCATTGTGGGCATCGGAACTCTGGGACTGGCTGAGGCCGCTTCCCCTGGATGGACCTCCCTGGTGCAGTTATCCAGCCGGACAGCCTGTGATATTAGATCGTCGAGAGTCTTAATATCCTCTCGGCGAGCCAGCTCAACCTGGAACTCTGATCTTAACCCAAACAAAAATACTCCACGCAGTGCTACATCATTCCACCCGCTTGCAGCTGCTACAACCCTGAAGTCCACCGAGTAGTCAGCGATGGAGCGTCCTCCAGGTCTCATTGTCAGCAGCCGTCTGGAGGAATCCCCCTCCTCCTCTGTATGGTCGAAGGCCCTCTTGAATTCGGAGGAGAAACGGGTGAAG
This sequence comes from Salarias fasciatus, assembly GCF_902148845.1. Taxonomy (NCBI): domain Eukaryota; kingdom Metazoa; phylum Chordata; class Actinopteri; order Blenniiformes; family Blenniidae; genus Salarias; species Salarias fasciatus. The sequence goes on along the minus strand of NC_043750.1, from coordinate 11,205,556 downwards.
AAGTAGTCAGCAAATGCAGGACTTTCAATGACGGCTCGGGCCCAGGCTAGTGCCTGTGAGTCAAGGAGATTTGCTAGATAATAAATCCTGGATCTATCAGTGGGGATTTCCTCCGGAGCCCTTTCAAAAATTATCCTGCATTAAAGCAGAAAACCACTGGCCCCTCCAACCTCTCCCCCATACCTTGATGGAGCGGAGAAAGAGATGATGCGTCGCGGGGCGACGGCCGCTCCACAGGTCATCGAGGGTGGGGGATCCGATGGCGGAGCTGATGTACCGTGGGCTGAGCTTGCATTCGTTAATTGCTTCACTATGGACATACACTCGGTCATCTGTTGTCCCAGGTGATGCAGATAACCCTCAACTGCTTCCAAGCGCTCTTTGTTTGTGGCGGGGCGCCTCTCTGCTGGGTCTGGGATCTGGCCGGATCGTTCTGTCATGGTCGGTGTGCAGTCAGACCCAGTTGCAGAGAGACAGAGGCAGGATCAGTGATTGAACAGATTTATTAAGTGCAGATGGCCATGAAGGCTGCAGCCTGGCAGCAGCGAGACCGTGGCGTGGCGTGGTCCTGGCGAGACCATGGCATGGTCCTGGCGAGACCGTGGCGTGGTCCTGGCGAGACCGTGGCGTGGCATGGTCCTGGCGAGACCGTGGCGTGGCGTGGTGTGGTCCTGGCGAGACCGTGGCGTGGCGTGGCGTGGCGTGGTCCTGGCGAGACCGTGGTGTGGTGTGGTCCTGGCGAGACCGTGGCGTGGCGAAAACTCCCTCTATGCTTCGGCAGAGCCGCTGAGTCCCTCTGCCGCAGCAAGGGAGTCAGGTAAGGGTAACGATCCGGCAAGGAGCAGGTGGCAGGGGGAGGCTTAAATAGGCAGCCAGGGTGGCAGTCCCAAGCTGACTGTAATGAGTAATCAGCAGATGCCAGGGAGACCGGGACTGCCCCCTAGCCTGCCAGAGCAGAATCCTGACACGGTCGGATTGCGCAGGGAGATGCTGCGGTGTCGCTTCAAATGTGCGGACATGCTCAATGTGTTTAAACTCTCATATGGCTTTTTCATGCCACAGTGCCGACACACACCACCGCGATTTTGCCCACTGACCGCTTTCCTTCGTTATCATATTTGACAGGGAAAACAATTTTTTTATTTCATTTTTTTTTTTTTTTTTTTTGACCACGGATTGGATAGATGGTTTAGACCAGAATAAAAACACATTAAGCTTTGATTAGGAAACGTTTCATTATAAGTCTGTCCACTCTGCCCGCTCTGACAGCACTGACTCTTCAAAAGTCCATCCGTCCATCCATCCATCCATTTTCCACAGCTTATCCGGGACCGGGTCGCGGGGGCAGCAGTCTCAGTAGTGATGCCCTGTCCCCAGACACTTCTTCCAGCTCTTCCGTGAGGATCCCAAGGCGTTCACAGGCTAGCCCAGAGACTTTGGCCCAATCCCAATTCTCTGCTTAATCCTCACTCCTCAACCTTCAATCTCAAATTAAGTGCCTCCTAAAAACAAGTATTAAGGAATGTAAAGTCACTTGGAAATGAGACAAACCTTAAAGACAGTTACGTCCTTGGACCACAGGGGGCAGCACTGTGCAAGAGGGTAGAAGAAAGCAGGAAGTGCAGTGTTTCCTGTAGGAAAAAAGTTTGGCCAAGGGGGAGCGTGCGCGGTGGGGGTGGGGGGGGGAGGGGTTGAGGGTATCTTTTTGGACCGTCAGGAAGGTGCTAGCGGCTTGCGCAACGCTTCTTTGGACCGTCCGAAGGAGAGAGAGCGCACACGCGTGGAGCGCTGTTTTTTTTTTCCGTTGTCCGGGCGCTGCAGAATTTATCGCGGGGTGGGCGCCCGGACTGAAAAGGTCTGGTGGAAACCCTGAAGTGGAAGAGCAGCAGTAATAATTTTGGTCAATGATCCATAACAACGCCCTTTATAACTGTAAGTAATGTGCCCTGCATTAAAAATGTTTAACATTTTGCATGTGTGACCTTGTTAATAAATGCATTCAAATGAATTTTCTTGATTTCTTTCTAATAGCCTTTGTAAATATTATCTGTGATCGAAATCTAATACAATTACTTCCAAAGTTATATACAAAAATTTTTTTTAATAAAACAACAGCAAAATGAACTATTTAACAAGCATTCTGGGTTATCCTTAACTCCAAGGTAGGTCTCGTAGAATCTCAAAATTAAGGGAGATAATGCCCCTGAGTCCCGCTCCTTTCCTCAACTTGTTTAGGAATGGGACAACACTTAACTTCACGGGAGCGCACATTTTGAGGAATGAGGAGTAAGATTGAGGATTAAGCAGAGAATTGGGATTCGCCCCTAAGTCTCTCCAGCATGTCCTTGGTCTTCCCCGGGGTCTCCTCCTGGTGGGACATGCCCGGAACACCTCCCTAGGGAGGGATCCAGGAGGCATCCTAAAGAGGTGCCCAAGGCACCTCAGCTGGCTCTTCTCGATGTGGAGGAGTAGTGACTCTACTCCGAGCTCCTCCCTGTTGACTGAGCTCCTCATCCTATCCCTAAGGGAGCACCCAGCGACCCTACGGAGGAAGCTAATTTCAGTCGCTTGTATCCCGGATCTTGTCCTTTTGGTTATGATCCAAATCTCATGACCATAGGTGAGGGTGGGAATGTATATTGACCAGTAAATCGAGAGCTTTGCCTTTCGGCTCAGCTCCTTCTTCACCACAATGGACCATTACAATGACCGCATTACTGCAGCTGCTGCACTGGTCCGCCTGTCAATCTCACGCTCCATCTGTCCCCCACTCGTGAACAAGACCCCTAGAAAATTGAACTCCTCCACTTGGGCCAGAGTCTCTCCACCGACCTGGATGGGACAATTGCCATTACACCACCTTCTTCTGGTATGGACCATGGCTTTGGATTTGGAGGCGCTGATCCTCATCCCTGTTGCTTCACACTCAGCTATGAACTGCCCAGTGCATGCTGCAGGTCCAATTTTGATGGAGCCAACAGGACAACATCATCAGCAAAAAGCAAAGATGAAATCCTGTGATCCTCAAACTGGACCCCTGGGGTCCCTGGCTGCACCAAGAAATTCTGTCCATAAAATTAATGAACATAACCAGTTGTAACGACCGGGTAGGTTCCTGCATGTTTCACCCAGCAAGCATGAATAAATGTTTTCTTGTGCTGTCATCTTATTTTGCCAGACTTGAGTAAATGCAGTTATTTAATCAGGGGTCATGTTTTGTGACAGTAAAAAATATGGGAAAAGCAAGATTTGGGCATTTGTATCTGGTGCTGGGGTACTATATGTATATATACTATAAGGGGAAGCAGTGCACATGCCAGAAGGAGTGATGTCACATGACGTCCTGCAGGGACTCACCTGCCGGAGGAGTGCGGCCGGGGAGCGTTTGTCAGGGGGAATCAGTGCCAGAGGGACTCTAACTTTGACTCTTTGGATTGACTGGATGAAAGTATTACTTTTCCATGGAGCTGCCAGACTGGAGAGGGGGAGCATCAGGGACCAGAGGACGTGATGGACGACTCCACCTCTGAGAACTCAGCCTCTGCTTCCTCCACGGAAAACGTGGCGACAGGATTGAGGAGGTCCTCGAAGTATTCCTTCCACCATCCCATAATATCCCCAGCTGAGGTCAGTAGCTCCCCACCTCCACTGTGAACAGTGTTAGTGAAAACCTGCTTTCCCCTTCTGAGGTGCTGGACGGTTTGCCAGAATTTCTTCGAAGCCGACCGGTAGTCCTTCTCCATGGACTCCCTGAACTCCTCCCAGACCCGAGTTTTTTATTTCAAATCTTTTTTTATTTTGAAAAAGCAACATACAAATGGCAACAATACATTGAAAAATGGTATCAGAATATTACCAAAAGTGCTGTCCACATAACCATGAGCAATAAGCAAGAAAATAACTGCTAGACTTTGTTATGGTACAAAACTTACAAGAATCTACAAGTCTTGAGGTAGTGTATTGCTGGCCCTCAACAGAACAACCCCCCCCCCCCCCCCAGTCGTAAGCTATGAAGGAAAAGGCACACACACAAAATAATAAGAAAAACAACAAAAAGACAACAGATGGTGGGTTTATCTCCCCTGGAAAAAAGATAAATGAATTAATTAAGGGTAGTGAGCAGGTGAAGTAAGATCTAAATCTTGAGTTATACAAATGTCAAAGGTTCACTGTATTTACTATCTCCTAATGTAGTCTTTCCTAATTGAGACTCTTGAAAATAGGTCAGAAAGGGTTGCCAGGTCTTATAAAATTTGTCCGCCGAGCCTCTGATTGAAAAACTTATCTTCTCTAAAGTAAGGCATTTCATGATGTCTCGGAACCATTGCATATGCGGGCAGGGCAGTCCCCTTCCATTTAAGCAATATGGCCTGTCTGGCCAAAAGCAAGGAGAAGGAGGTCATATGGCGCTCAGCAGAGGTCATCCGAGGGTCCTGATCCCCAGAGGCTCTGAACAAAGGATTTGGTTCTATCTTGCGCTTCAGAATTACTGGAAGAGTATCAAAAACTTTATTCCAAAAAACTTGTAGTCGAGGGCAGAGCCAGTACATGTGGTATAGAGTGGCGTCCCCTAACTTGCATTTATCACAAGACAAGACAAGAAACTGTTTATTTTCACATTTTTATTTGCTTTTATTTGATCAGGAAAATCATCAAGAATAAACCCTTATTTACTGTGGAAACCACCAATAAATGTGCATGTTCCCCCACTGTGCTTGTGTCGCCCCTGAGATGGATGAGGAACACTGGATCCTGGCTGTGACCCTGTGCTGATCTGTACTGACTAAAACCCCTGACCTCTCTCACTTGGCTGAAGCAGGACACTGGATGGGGGAGTGAGCATTCATTTATTGACATATCTCTTCTCAAATGAAGATGCAAAGTTGTAGTGTCACCATTTTGCTGAATCACAACACATACAGTACATATTGGACCAACTTTGAGGCTGCACCGCGACGAAAGACAATTTATTAGAATAAGAAGCAGACACCCTCCCCCCATGCTATTGAGCTTCCTCCAACAACACACGATACCAGATCATCGTCATCTTAAAAATACAGCTTCCAATTAAATCAAGCATAATGAACTCCAGCAACACACCATTTTATAAACTGTGGTGAAATCACTGCTGCTGCTTTTCAGTAATCTATCAGACTGTATTTTATCTCACACTCAGTGTTGTTGAGGACGTCATGTCACAGACTGCACATCAAAAGTTCACTTGGAATAATGTTCTCAGTGGGGATATTTAATTTATAACAAAGATAGAAATCCATCTTCCCTCCACACTCTGTCACCTTGAGCTGCTCACAGAGGAAAAACCATGAAACCCAAATATTTCTCAACCTTTTGTTTTCACTCTCAAAATTTGGTAAAACAGTGAGATCTTGTACTTTTTCAGTCAGTACGAGTGCAGATATCCGGTAAAGTTAGTTTCACCTACATGAACCACGTTGTGATGAACCAGGAGTCACAGCAGGTGCAGTGAGTTTCATGACCAATAGATTTAACTGACAAATGAGAAGATCTTCAGTGTCATTGACTGTGCAAATTAATGAAGGTGAATCGTTGATCATGCAAACACGATAAGTGCATTTATAAACCTTTACAGGTCAAGTATTTGGTCACTTGTGCTGCTCTTTATGTTTTCTTCTAAATTAACCATAATAAAATAGTTGACATATACTATCACAGCAGCACTTTGTTTTCAACTCCTTTGTTGTAGCAAAAATCTCTTCATCCATGCTAGTTTTATTGGCTTCTTCTTTTATATTAATAATGGGAAGATTCATGAAGAATTGTGAAAAATTGTTTTTGAAAATGAGCACTCTGTTGAAAAGAATGCTGACTGTATCTTTTGGAAACACGACCTCGGTCCATTCAGACATATTTAGTGGCTTTTCTTTCTAAATACACAACAGTTTTCATTAATCTACAGCAGGGGTTCTCAAAGTTTTGGTAGCTGAGGGCCAATTTAAGAACCCAACACTGAACTGAGGGCCACCAAAGGAAAAAAATAAATAATGACCAAGCTGCATTTCTGCAATTCAGGTTTATTGGTCTGCATCCAGTAATGTCAACATAAACCATAACACATTCCAATTAATAAATGATGCTAAATCTGGCAAAGCTTGAGAAAACCTTGAGAAACATTGTAACACACACAAAATCCCTGGGGTTTTCTGCCCCCTACAGTCAAATTTGGGATATAACAGTCCTGTGTGCAGTCCATTTCAGAATACATGGAAGAACTTATTTTGAACAAAAAGTCAGTCTCAGTGTGCCTTGCTTCCTGTCTTATTGGCATGGACCTTATTCAGGAACAATTCCAGCTACCAAAGCACCACAGGAAAACCTGCAGATAGACAGACAAACACACACACACACACTGAGGGAGGGGGAAAAAGAGAGAGAGAGAAGACTTTTAAAACATAAGTTTACCAAAGAAGTCATCGTCATCATCACCATCATTAATATCTATCATTGCCTGTCATAAATTAGCTTGTCATTAAGTAACACAGAATATTTATTACTAGGTCAACATACCTTTCTTTGTTGGCATGGGATTTGTGGTGCTGTTTTCGGTTGGCCACGATTCCTCTGATGTCTGGCTCCATCTCACTGCATGTAGATGGCCATCTGCCAGCCTGGACCTCAGCTTGGATTTGTTGATGGCCATGTGGAGATTCTCCACCTGTGTGCAGTCCATTTCAGAATATATGTAAGAACTTATTTAGAACAAAAAGTCAGTCTCAGTGTGCCTTGCTTCCTGTCTTATCGGCATGGACCTTATTCAGGAGCAGTTCCAGTGACCAAAGCACCACAGAAAAACCTGCAGAGACACACACACACACACACAGAGGGAGGGGGAGAAAGAGAGAGAGACTTTTAAAACAGAAGCTTACCAAAGAAGTCATCGTCATCATCACCATCATTAATATCTATCATTGCCTGTCATCAATTAGCTTGTCATTAAGTAACTCACAGAATATTTATTACTAGGTCAACATACCTTTTTTTGTTGGCATGGGATTTGTGGTGCTGTTTTCGGTTTGCCACGATTCCTCTGATGTCTGGCTCCATCTCAGTCGTTGCTATACGAAGGACAGCATGTAGATGGCCATCTGTCAGCCTGGACCTCAGCTTGGATTTGTTGATGGCCATGGTGGAGAAGGTCCTCTCACAAATGTATGTACTTCCGAATAAAGAGACCATTCTGATAGCATGCTTGCGAAGTGCAGGGTATGTAGATGGGGAAAGTCCTTTGTAGAACTCGATGAGATTCTTGTCACGATATGCTGCTCTTGCCTCGGAGCTCTCCTGCAGGTCGATGAGCTCAAACTGCATTTCTGCAGGCTCTTCCCCAGGGACACATGAGAAAGGATTTTGGAAGAGGCTGAATGACTTCTCATGGTCCCTGAAGTCGGAGAAGCGATGGTCGAATTCCTCTCTGAGTTTTTTTATGAGGTTATGGTTCTTGTCTGAACGCAGGTGACGTAAAACAACGCGCCCATCTGTGTTTGTGTCATCTAGGAGTGCCTTGCAGGTAGGAAAATGGGTTAGATCTCCCTGTTTCAGCTGGCCCTGCAGCAGTTCAAGTTTTCGCTGGAAAGCTTTTATGTTGTCAAAAAGTGTGGAAATGAGCTTCCCGTGGCCCTGCAGCTTCACATTGAGATCGCTGAGACAAGTATTCAGGTCAACAAGGAGCGCTAGGTCACACAGCCATTTAGTGTCACTTAACTGAGTCACATCTTGTCCCTTTGACTCCATGAACTCCCTTATTTCTTTTCTCAGGTTAAAAAAGCGCTTCAGTGTGGCACCTCTGCTCAGCCATCTGACAGCAGTGAAGTATATGACGTCACCAAAATCTGCCTCTGATTGCTCCAAAAAAGTCTTGAATTGGCGGTGATTCAGACCTCTGGACTTAAGGAAATTAACCGTCTTCACAACAATGTCCATCACATGTTTCATATCAAGCGTTTGAGCAGCGAGAGCTTCTTGGTGAATTATACAGTGATATTTAATTAGCTCCTCACCTCCGTTGTTGGCCACTTTCTCAGAGAGCAGTGACACGGCACCTGCCTTTTTCCCGATCATGGCCGGTGCTCCATCTGTCGTGACACCAACCATAGACGGCAGCTTCACATTGTGTGCATCGAGACTGCACACACAGCATCACAAATGTCGACTCCCCTTGTTCTGTCTTTGATACTCTCCAGGCTTAGCAGCTCCTCGCCTATGTCAAAGTTTTCCGTGACTGTGCGGATGAAAATCAGCAATTGCGCCGTGTCAGAAATATCCGTACTTTCATCCAGTGCGATAGAAAAGGCTCCCTTTCCCAGGCCCTCCAAACGTTGTCCCAGCTGCTCTTTGAGATCGTTGGCCAGATCTTCGATTCGTCGTGTCACTGTGTCATTTGACAAACTAATGGCTTTGTTTTCTGCTCCGGGCATACAATGTCGGCCACTTTCAGAATACAGTCTCGCACGAATTCCCCATCACTGAACGGCTTGCTCCGCCTGGCTATTTCTTGAGCTACCACGTAGCTAGCCTGTGTCACAGCTTCACCGGATTTGGCCAGATTTGTGAAAACCGACTGCTGTGCAGTGTAGCCTCTTTTAAGTTGTTCAAGCTTACTGGTACGCTCCTCGCCGGTGAACTTGTCGTATGTTTTGTGATTGGTATCATAATGTCGTTTTATGTTGAAGTCCTTCAGCATAGCATTAACCTGCTTGCAGATGAGGCACATGACTTTATCCGACCCGTGAGGTACGACAAAGTAAGCCTTTGTCCACTTATCTTGAAACCGCCTTTTTTCCTCGCCGACGCATCGTTTTTTTCTCGGGGGGACTGGCTCCTGCTCCCGCTCCATTTTCACCGCCGCGGTCATAGCCATGTGTGATATGAAGCCGAGCATCATGGCGTCCAGCACTCCACAGTGGTGAGATAAAACATTGCACCGTGGAACTCTGGGAGTGAGGTCAAGTGAGGTCCAAACCACACCTGCAATTACCGTTTATTTTTATAGATGCCGCCAGAGACCACGAAACGGAGATTCATCATTTCAAAGCAATGTACAGTTGGATTAAATTTATTAAATTAATTCATTGCGGGCCGCCAGAAATGTTTTGGCGGGCCGCCATTGGCCCGGGGGCCGCACTTTGAGAATCTATGATCTACAGTGAGCTAATGAAAGCCGATTTGGAGAATTTCTTAACGAGAAAATGTAATGTACGAGTTATTTTGCTGAGTTTTAGACCATTTTGCGATCACTTTAATTGTACAATTGGATGTGAAGTTTTATCTTTGACTCTTTCAAAGTTTTGAGTGAAAGAAATTTACTTAAAATCAAATCAAATCAAATCACATTTTATTTCATATAGCACTTTTCGTATTTATAAAAATAACGCAAAGTGCTGAACAATAAAAACAGACATAAAAACAAGAAGATTAAAAAAAAACCGCGCCATCAAACAGTATGCACCACACGTGCAACACACACACACACACACACACACTCTCCCATTATGTTGCACAGAACACAGAAAGACTTTAACAACATGAGGATAAACTTTTCAGTTCACACGCTTTAGTGGTCAAATGAATAAAATTTGGTAAAAAGAAAAACAATGTCAAACTGAAAACCCATTAATGAACTGATCCTTTGAAAAAACATTTATTTTCTCCAACTTCTTTTTAACTTATCTATCTATCTATCTATCTATCTATCTATCTATCTATCTATCTATCGGGACTGATCAATGGAAATATTCCACCAAGGAATACGCAGCAGAACCCGACCGATCAGAGCGACGGCTCTGATCTCCTCACCGAAACCGCCTAATCAGCCGAACAGGACACACAGAGCGGCTGAGAGCTGCTCCTTAAACCCCTCATCACACAGAGGTTGGTGCCTGGGCAGATCGCTTAGATAATGGCGATAATCATGCTTGTGTTTCTCTTACTGTGAGCTAGGACTGAAGCTTGTTCATGATACCGTGTGACTGTTTTTCTTTCTTCATTTCTCTTCTCCTCCTCCCGTGCGCTCGTGTGCGCATGTGAGCTCGCCGCTTCTCTCTCATATCAGACCTGCAGAGCAATACGGCCAGCGCCACCTTACTCATGCGTTTGAGAAAGCAGTAGCGCCTCATACTCTTCATTCTCTCCTCTCTTACTAACCCGAGATTAGTAAATTCGAACCAGCGCGGTAGACCTCGTGTCGGGAGCACGCATGAGCGTCGCTCGCCCGCCCGCTCGGTCCTTACCCCCCTCTCTCGATCGAGAACGCAGATCTCTTCCCCTCCGTCTCCTCGCGTGATCTCGCCTCACACCCCATGCAGCAGATCCGCAGCCTGACCTCCGCCAGTCCGGAGGAGCTAGAAGTCCGTCTCTCTCTCCTTCTCTCTCTCTTTCTCTCTCTACGACGTCGCTGCGACAGGGAAGCATACTGAGGCCTTCAAACCAGTCTGTCAGATGCTGAATATGCGGCTGTTATGGGGTCGAGTGTTTCGCCTGGTCAGGTGTTTGGCCCTCCTGCTTAGGCTGCGTTGGATGAAGCCCAGAAAATGAGACAGCGACGGACAGACCTGGCTCTTGGCTTGCCCCGGAGGGATGTGTGGGTTTTCAGAGATCTTTCTCACAAGGTCAAGTTTCGGGATTCTTGTGGTGGCCAATCTGTTTTTCGCCCACCTGACCGACGGCGGGACCGTACTGGTTGGCGGTACGTCTGTGCCCAGTCAGTGATCCTAACCCCTTTCCCACACTGGCGTTAGGTTTTTCCAGCACCCATCTTCATGCCTGGAGCTAGTGGCCCTTGAGCCCATGGGAGCTTTGTACTCCAGAGAGCGTCTACCGCCTGCAATTCAAACTCCGTGCTCTGTGCTTTCGAGGCGTTTTACAAACAAAGGTGGGCGACGGCTCTGTCTCTGGCATTCTGGCTGATGAAATCTCAAACTTGTCCAAAGGGGTGATACGTCCCCTGATTCTGCAGGAGGTACAGGGTGGATTTTGCTCTCCCTACTTCCTTGTCCCGAAGCGCACCGGGTGCTTCCGGCCCTTTCTGGATTTGAGACGATTGAACAGATACCTGAAGGTGCTTCCCTTCAAAATGCTCAAACTGTGGACCTTGTTTCAGGTCACTCGGCAGGGAGATTGGTTCACAACCATGGATCTTCGAGATGCTTATTTCCACATTCCCATTCATCCTGATCATCAGCGGTACCTGTGGTTCACAGTCCAGGCTGTGGCCTACGAGTACAATGTACTGCCGTTTGGCCTGTCCCTGTCTCCTCGGACTTTGATAAAGTGTATCGACGCTGGACTTTCACCTCTCAGGACTCAAGGCATATGTGTCCTAATTTATCTGGATGATTGGTTGCGCTCCGTCTCTAGAGCTTGCTCACAAACACACTTCTGTCATTCTGGCGCATATGGCCTCCCTTGATCTACATCTCAATGTGGACAAGAGCAACCTGGTGCCTGGCAGGTCCGTTGTGTATCTGGGGCTGGTTCTAGATTCTGTCTCTATGACAGTGTCTCTGACGCCCAAACGGGTGTCTGGCATCAGGGAATGTGCAATGAGCTGCCTGGCTCGGCACGTTGTTCCTGCTCGGCTGTGTCAGAGGCTGCTGGGCCTCATGGCAGCTGCTGCTCAGGCGGTGCCTTTCGGGCTTTTGAACATATGGCCACTTCAGGTTTGTTTATGAGCCGGAACCTGTCCATGCCGAGAGACTTATTCAAAATGCTGATTTTGCCTTTAAAAGGTCGGCAGGTTCTTGCTTGGTGGATGACCTCCCCGGCTGTCATGGTAGGGGTCCCCTTGGTGACTGTGACCACAGATGCCTCCCTGACAGGACGGGTCACTGTGTGGGAAGGACGGTATGCCAGGGGGACCTGGGATCCTGTGTGTTCGACTTGGGATATCAATCTGCTAGAAATGGAAGCAGTCCATTTGGCCTTGCAGCATTTCCTACCATTTGTGAGAGGCAGGGAGGTGATGGTGAGAACGGACAATACGGCAGTGGTGTCCTACATCAATCGCGAGGGTGGTCTGACATCTTCATTGCTGCATGCCAGGGCACGTCATCTCCTTTCACCTGCCCAGTCAGAGGGGATGTCCTTGAGGGCTTTCTACCTTCCGGGACTTCCGAATGTCATGGCAGATCTTCTGTCAAGGGGTGCCCCTCATCCCGGAGAGTGGCACAGGTAGTCGACCAGATCTGGCGCCGTTTTGGTCAGGCCGAAGTGGATCTCTTTGCCACAGCAGACAACACTTCTTGTTCCCTCTGGTTTTCAATGACCAGCCCACCAGGGATGTTGGGGACAGATGCACTGAGCAGTCTCTGGCCACTTGTGCTTCACTATGCATTCCCTCCCTTGCCTCTTCTCCCTGCTCTGCTCGGCAGAGTGAGGTTGTTGCAGGCCCAGGTGCTCTTGGTGGCCCCGAACTGGCCTCAGAGGCCATGGATGTCTGAGGCAGAGTCCTGCACGGGTCCAATTTTCAAGACCTGCCCCGGCCCGACCCGGGGACGTAAAAACCTGCAACTGAACCGCAAACCCGCTCATCAGCCCGATTCGTACCGCGATCCGATCTGACCCGTTAAAACACGACCCGCAGCCTGACCCGTAACCCGTATTTACAGTAATCATTTGGGTCATATTGTCTGAATACTGAACAGCATATTGCCACAGTTAAGGTGCCAGTGAGTAAACAACACACCTGAATGAAGCAGCTCTTCCAACAAAAAGCCTGACTTCAGTCATGAATCAACAGCCCTCCATGTTCTTCTCCCATACAACTGTAAAACCACTCATTTGTTACATTTAATGCTTTTAACCTTTTAATCTCTTCAAGGGAACTTTACATGTGTAATAGTAGACTTACTTTCTGTCCAGACTTGAGCGGCGTTCAGCAGTTACAAGCCGTGACATGTTTTAGAATCCATCGAGGAGAAAAGTAATCCATCAGGGAAACACTGAGTAATGTTTGAACACTTCAGGAACATTACAAAGCGATAGTTGTATGTTTTATCCATTTATTTCTCAAATGTCTAAATAGCGATTAACTGTTTTGGAAACGGCGCTTGTTAGATGGTGGTAGACCGTTTGATGCTCTCGTCCAATCACAAATTGTGTTATTAGATGGTGAAATGTGTTTAAACAGCTGAGCCAATGACTATCACAAAATAGCGGAAGCAATCCTCAGAGAGTAAATAATGACCAAGATAGTTTTCTGTAGTTTACTCAACTAACTGAAAAGCCTGGAAATGGATGCAGAAGAGACTCGTGCAAGCTGCAGACAGTCACAGCAGATGGATCACATCACAGCTTTACAAACAGCTTCCAACTTACGTTTTTATTTTAGTTATTATTTTATATTGATTCTCATGAGTCAATCTACAACCCGCAACCCGACCTGTAAGCTATTTTTCCCACCCAGATCCGAACCCGAGAAAAAAAAAAAAGCTTTTAAAAACCACCCGGAAATCAGCTGTTTTTGCGGGTACCCACGGGCACCTCTTGGACTTAGGTCGGTCTGAATCCACGCTGAGAGATTATCTAGCTGCCATTTATGCCATTTTATGCTCATGTGCATCATGACAGGCTGTCACCCGGGGCTCATCCTCTTGCAACTAGGTCTTTGAAGGGAGTTAGGCGGCAGCGTCCCCCCAAGAGTCGCTTGCTTCCGTCATGGGATCTGCAAGTGGTACTCCATGCTCTGTGTCTTCCCAAATTTGAGCCTATGTCTGTGTTGGAGCTGCGGCTCCTCTCTATGAAGACAGTTTATCTGCTTGCCATCTCGTCTGCCAAATGAGTGGGTGAGCTTGCGGCTCTCTCTGTTGGAATGCGTTGCCCTCGTTTTGGTAGTGAGGAAAGGGTGGTTCATCTTCTGCCGAACCCTGCTTTTTGCCAAAGATATGCCTAGAGGCTTTGTGGCCAGGCCATTGGTGATTGAGGTCTTCTTTCCCCCACCTCATTCTTCGGAGGAGGCAACGAGGCTTCACTGTTTGTGTCCTGTGAGGGCCCTGATGGCTTATATGACCCGAACTGGCACGTTTCGCTCTGTGGACAATCTTTTTTTGCATTATGGTGTGTCTGTTCAGGGCAGGCCTGTTTCGAAAAAGCGCCTGGCGCATTGGATTGTCAACCTTATTACGCTGGCGTATGAGCATTCGGGGCATGCCCCCCTCACGTGTGTTTGTTGCTCACTCCACGTGGGGATGCCTCCTGGACACTGTTTAGAGGTGCTCCATTGGAGGAAGTGTGTAGTGCTGCTGGGTGGGCATCTTCCTCAATATTCGCTAGGTTCTACAGGTTGGATTTGCCTGTGTTGGGGGCTGCGATGGATGGGTGACACTTTGTGTTTTGTGATTATTGTGAATTTTGTGTTACGTTGCGTATCATTGATTGGTGTCCGCTTTATGTTACCGCTAAGCAATGAAGACTGTTTGACCATTGTCAACTGTGCTTTTGTGATCTGTTTTTGCCACTGGTGTCCCTGTGGGGTTTATGCACACCTTTCTCGTGACTTCTTTGGCATACTGTTGTCACATGGTTACAGGTTCACTGAAATGAAATAGAACGATAGTTTACGTATGTAAACTCGGTTCTATGAATGAAAGTTAACATGTAACCTTCGTAGTCACTCGTTCAGCGTTGCCTGGTTACGCCGAGTCATTTGAAAGCGGGTGAGTGTGAGCACGTGCGTCAATCATCTACTGTGTAGCGTGCACCCGCAGGTGTTGCTAATTTGGTATAATGCTCCTGACCCAAGGGGATGTTAGTCACATGGTTACAGGTTCACGTTCATTCATAGAACCGAGTTTACATACTTAAACTATCGTTATGTACACCAGTTTACTAATGGTGGATAATTACTGGAAGGAACGCCGTGAAATGTGTACAGTGACAGTACACACAATGGATCTTAATCTAGTCCTCTTTGTTTTAGTAAGTGTGGTTTTTGCTTTTTACAAGCACTCTGTAGTGTAATTTGCAAAGCAGTTCTCTGCCATGCCTTCCAATGGATAGACAGTAAGAAATGTGTTGACTGGCTATGGTGCATCTGGGACGGCCAGTGAAGGTTCTTGGGGGTAACAAATTTGGCATCAGCAGACTGGGCTGGGCTCGCGTTCTTCAAGCAAATTGCAAAAACGCCTGTGCTGTGATTTCAGTAGGTGACAGACATTCCTATTTGAAGGATGATGTCTGGACACCACCACGTGCAGAGCAGACAAAGTTCTTGTATGGTCATCCAACACTCCATATATTCATGAATAGGACTTGATCTTGCAATCCCTAAGTTTTAGCACACTTCTTGCCAGAGACTGCTTTCGATCATGGCAACAGACTGAGGCCAACCCTTGACACATCTTCCCGGTCAAAATTATTGGACTCATTTCTCTGACGTGATTTAATACGCACTTTAAAAAAACATTTTAAATCCTCTTCATTCCCTTGTACGTCCTATAATAAAGTTTCCTCTCAAAAACAAAAAAACAAAAGGACTAGATGAAGATTCATAATGAGCTTTGTCACTTCACACTCTTCACGGCCTTCCCTCCAGTGATGAACCACCAATAGAGTCCCCATAGTGGTCCAAAGAAGAAAAATAGCTGAAACTTTCTCTTTCGAGACACCTTCCTGTTACACTTTAACACCTTCCTGTTACACTGAAATCTCAGTAGTGTGCTTGAGAGCATTTCAGTTGTGTATATTATAGCTTTTCAGTAGTGTGTGTATGTGAGAGCATTTCGGTTCTGTCAATGAGAGCGTTTCAGTAGTGTGTTCAAGCGCATTTCATTAGTGTATACAAGAGGAAAACAGTTTAGTAGTGTGTGTGAGTGTTTCAGTTGTAAATGTGTGAGGCTTTTGCTTTAATGTGTGGATATATACAGTTTCATATGTGTGTGTGTGAATGTTATTTCTAAAAATTGTCATTGTCGGACCCTTATACTTACAGTAAACAACTTCATTGCCAGTAGTGTATGCAGTCAAGATGTCAATGTGTTAAAGAAGAATTGCTTTAGGAAAAAAACAACCCATGGACACTCTCGTCATTTCTATTTCTGTTTCTATTTGTTCTACACTGCAGCGAAGGCGGCGCTGTGGTGGTGCTTCGGAGCAAAATGACAATGAGCTCACGGAAGTCTCCATATTGGATGCCATACCGGCAGTGGCATGTCTATGACTTCCCACCAGTAGGGATGCTGTGGTGGTACTTTGAAGAAAATTGGAGGAACGACATGGCGGGGGTCATGTAATCCTGCTTCCCACCAATGGTGGCACTGTTTGTAGTGCTTTGAAACTAAATGGTGGCAATGATCTGCAAGCCGCCATATTGGTGGAGAGGCTGTCAGTGTGGAATCCAATATGGTGGCGTTATGGGCGCCGCAATTACGGTGAAGAGATAAGCAACAGTGACATATGAGTGATTTTGGTTATTTTTACAACATTTTGCAATCAATCTAATTGTGCGTTTGGATGTGAAAGCTCATCTTTATGACTCTTTCAACATCTTGCATGAAATAAATTTCCTTTGACAACAAGATGAGGATGAACTTTTCACTTCACACGTACAGTATTTTATTGTGTGCCAACTTAAACAGTAAAAAAAACACTTCTAAATACTGTCGTGCTCCAGTTGTATTTATTAACTGTACGCTTGGTAAAATAAAAACTGTGTTTTCTGAGACGCTTGGATTAACTTTGTCGTTAAAGGACATCTTGTGTAGCTGCTCTACACAACATCTCTGCAGGAAATGGCCGAACAATGTGTCAGAATGCTGAATATAACATTTAACTAATGTGCACTTCTTCAATTTGAAGACTGATATTTTCCTGGAGCACTAATTCACTGCTTTCATTGCTGCTGTTGGGGTTTACGATAGGTAACTAGGAATAAATTACTAATTTATTGATTACCTGGAGTAATTGATTACTTTAAGTAATTGAATTACTTATTAATTTGAATAAATGGTGATTTACCAATTAATAATTGCAGGTCATTAATAGTGGATCACCAATACCAATTGATTACAGCGTAATAAACTGTTTAAAGTGAAATACCAAGTAATTTAACCCAACATCAATTACTATTAATCAGAATAAACTGTTATTTATTCATTTATGATGTCAGATAATCAGCTGTTTGGGAATGGAGTAGACCACAGAGTGATTGAACCATTAAATCATTGATTAACCAGGTGTTATTAATTAATCAACACTGCTGAAAAGAAATCGCTGCTTTGTGATCGATTTTTTTCAGGATTTAATATATTTAATTGTGCTGAATAACAAATATGTCAACAACAAATAATAATAATAAATGTTTTGCAGAAAGCATTACAAAAATCACAATTTCAACATGCAGACATGGAACTTTGTCCCAAAGCAAAGTGTGCTACAAAAAACGGAATCACTCAGATACAAGTATTCATCACAAAATAAGCAACAGAACCTCCTCCAGCATCACAACAGAAATGAAAAATGATTGTTCACATGTATTTTTGCAATTTATTTTGTGTGTACTCTATTTTCTATTCACTAAACCTTTTTAGGTGTTGTAACAACATTTTGTTTAAAATGAAGACATACATTTCAAACCTGTTCTCCAGAAATTCTCATTTGCAGAGAAAATAGCGTTTTTCCTCACAGTTATAGTTTCCCCACAGTCCCTCCACTGTTAGAGCTCCACAGCGTCTCCACGTTGGACACTGGTGGTCCTCGTCTCCTCCTTGGGGCCAGGCTTTGAACACCGTTGTCTTTCCGTCCACCCACAGCCACTGGTCAGCGAGGGAACGCAGGCCGATCCACACAGGTTCAGTCAAGTCGTTGCGCTGCATCTCAGTTTGTGCGAGAAGACGGTCGGTTTCAGAGGCGATGCTGATCAGATCACTGTGCTCCTCTCTGCAGTACTCCAGAGCCTCCTCCCAAGTCTTCTTCTCATAGTTCATCACAGAAATCTTGATGCAGAAAAATGGCCAGGCAAACTGTCCTTTGACATCATTCCATCGTCCATTAGAATCAGTATTTACTGTGTTCTGTATATTTCTAACATTGTTTGGTTGATGTATGGCCCAGTTTGTGTATGTAACGTATCCTCCTCCTGACCATTTCCAGCGATTGGCATTTGTAGGATCTCGATAAAGGCCGATCCATGCTATGTTCCATTTCAGACTTGTTTGCCCTGCTGCAGCTTTCAGGATCTTCTCAGTATCTTTCTGATCATTCACATGCGATAGATCGGTGTAATATTTTCTACAGTGAGTCTGAGCATCTGTCCAGTTCATCGGTTGAGAGACAAAATGGTATGTTCCGACTTCTCCCTCAACTCTCTCACAGAAAACAGAAGCAAAAAAGAAGAAGAGTGTCTGTATTTCCATGGTTATTCCTCTGAAACTCAAGCTGAAACTGTCCTCGGCTGTTGATGCTTCTATAATGGAGTATATATAGTGTCAGCACTCCTCAGGATTTGAATTTGCATGTGTTTTGACTGGTGAACGCAGAAATGAATGTCATGACTGGCACTGAAATCACAAATATAAAACCAAATACTATGCAAAGCAAAGACATAACTCAATAACATTGTTATGTAACTAGGGGTGTAAAATGTGCTTGTGTTGAACCATTTCAGGAAGTGACGTTTAGTTCGGTACAGGGCTGTGCAAGGGGCCTGAAGGTTTTTTTTTTTTGTTTTTTCTCTGGCTCACGTGCCGGACATTGCGTGTGTTTACCATGTGCTACTACACCTGCAGCCTGTGCACATGATGGCTACTGCAGCCTCGTCCATGCTTCACATGTCCGCGTGTGTCCGCGCTGCGCATTGGTCCCTGTGACATAAGAATTGTCATGAATTCCTGTCCGCTAGGGTCCGTAAGCAGCCACGCGTTGCACGTACGCGCAGGTCGCGCCGGTATGCGCATGCGCCAGAGCGCCACCGCAAGCAAAACACGACACGACGCTAACTTTGAAAAGTGACTGTGTGAAGTGAACAGGCTGTAGCTCCGTCTACAAAGACACCCAGAGAGTGAAAAACTGGTGGATGGAGAGAGCAGACTCTGTCAGGAGGGTTGAGAAGGTCTGCCGAAAGAAATGAAAGTATCTAAACATTGGGGTGCTGCTGCGATTCAGAAACAGAAAAAAAAGCTTAATAATCTCTGGTACTAAGTGATAATGTACTGACAATGCATGTGCCTCATTTCCTATAAATACGAGGGGTACCCAAAAGAAACCGGAATTTGGTCAGAAAACAATAATAATAATGAGTTCCGACTTCTGGCCGTCAGATGTGCTGCAGGTAAGCCTCATGCACATCTGTGAGAAATCTGAGCTCCGAGAGTGACACTGACGCCTGTCAGGCGCTATTTATGGTAACAGAGTGCAGAGGTGATCTGCGATTTTTTCCAAAATGGCGACTTGACTGGGAAGCCAGAGCAGCGCGCAAACATTAAATTCTGCTTTTTGCTGGGAAAAAACAGCAGCAGAAACACTCACTTTGTTGCAGCAAGCCTACAAGGATGATGCTCTGGAGAAGAATCAGGTCCATGAGTGGTTCGGGGGGTTTAAAAAGGGCCAGATGTCCGCGCGTCAGGTGCGCTCAGCAGTGAAAACAATGCTGAGCTGCTTCTTCGCTGTCCAGGGTATCATCCACAGCGAGTTTGTCCCTCCAGGTCAGACTGTAAACCAGGACTACTACATGGAAGTCCTCAGACGGCTCCGTGAGGATGTGAGGAGGAAGCGGCCCGCGGAGTGGCGGAGTGGAGCCCGGTTGATCCACCACCACAGTGCGCCAGCGGACACGGCGCTGCGCGTCATGCAGTTTCTGGCGAAGAATGAGATGAATCTCCTCTCCCATCCGCCTTATTCGCCAGATGAAGCCTCGAGTGACTTTTTCTTGTTCCCCAAGTTGAAGACAGAGCTGAAGGGACAGCGGTTTGCAGATGTGGAGGAGGTGACAGAAAAATCGCAGCTGGCATAAAATGGCACAATTACGCACGGGTCTGACGACGCATTCATGAAGTGGGAGACACGGCTGGAGCGCTGCATTAATGCGGATGGAGATTATTTTGAAGGCGACAGTGATGTTTTATTTTGAAATGTCAGAAATAAAAAGTTACAGTCAAATTCCGGATTCTTTTGGGTCCACCCTCGTAATTTGTAATGAAGGAGCAGATAAACAGTCTGCAGTGCCGGAAGAGCTTCTCAAGTATCAGTGCGCCTGCATGGAAAGCGCACCGTGTGAGCCCAAATGTAGCATGGGAGAAGGTGAGTGCGCATCGGTGGTGCGCAGAGAATTTTATTTAATGTTATTACCAAGCAGCACTTTGCATTTATTTCATTTTCCTGTTTGAATAAAACAGTAAGTTGTTACAGTATTTTGTTGTTTACAAATAACAAACACCCAAATGAACAACAAGAAAATTTAGGTTTCCGTATCAAACCGAACCGTGACCTCAGAACCGAGGTATGTATCGAACCGAGATTTTTGTGTATCGTTGCACCCCTATGTGTAACCTGATACTGAAGTGCATTCTATACTCAATTAGGTTGATAAACTGTTTATTTTCATATTTTTATTTGCCTTCATTTGATCAGGAAAATCATCAAGAATAAACCCTTATTTACTGTGGAAACCCAGTAAAAAAAACCATGTAAAGTCAATGAGTGACTTCATTGAGTTACTACTCAGAGCAGCCTCAGAATGTATTTGTTTACGTTTATGATGATGTGCACTCATGGACAAAAGCTTTCACACTATGACATTACCACCTTTAATAAAAATGCTGTGAATTACCGCAATTGTCATTATTTTTACCACCAGAAAGGCTGTTTATAAAGTCCCACAATGCAGCAGGGGCTTGAACAGTTACTACTCAAAACAACATTTGAAAGCTAAAACTTTGAATCTCATGTCTGTCGGGACAATAAATGTGCATGTTGCCCCCCTGTGCTTGTGTTGCCCCTGAGATGGATGAGGAACACGCTGGGTGGACCCTGGATGTGACCCTGTGCTGATCTGTACTGACTAAAACCCCTGACCTCTCTCACTTGTCTGAAGCAGGTCACTGGATGGAGGAAGTGTGCATTCCTTTATTGAGAAAACTCTTCTCAAATGAAGATGCAAAGTTGTCGTGTCACCATTTTGCTGAATCACAACACATACAGTACATATTGGACCAACTTCTGGGCTGCACCGCGAAGAAAGACAATTTATTAGAATAAGAAGCAGACCCCCTCCCCCCATGCTATTGAGCTTCCTCCAACAACACACATTCCAGATCATCGTCATCTTGAAAAAACAGCTTCCAATTAAATCAAGCATGATGAACTCCAGCAACACACCATTTTATAAACTGTGGTGAAATCACTGCTGCTGCTTTTCAGTAATCTATCAGACTGTATTTTATCTCACACTCAGTGTTGTTGAGCAAGTCATGTCACAGACTGCACATCAAAAGTTCACTTCAAATGATGTTCTCAGTGGGGATATTTAATTTAGAACAAAGATAGAAAACCGTCTTTCCTCCACACTCCGTCACCTTGAGCTGCTTGCAGAGGAAAAACCCTGAAAAACAAATATTTCTCAACCTTTTGCTTTTAGTGTCTCATAATTTGGTAAAACAGTCAGATCTTCTACTTTTTCAGTCAGTACGAGTGCAGATATTCTGTAAAGTTAGTTTCACTAACATCTTTCAAAAATCTCTTCACTGGCTTCCTGTCGAATTTAGAGTTAGATTTAAAATCCTTCTCCTCACTTACAAAATCCTAAATGGGATGGCTCCGACTTATCTCCAAGATGCTTTAACGCCTTATCAACCAATCAGAACACTTCGCTCTCAAAATGCAGGGTTACTGGTGACTCCTAGGGTCTCTGAATGGACATTAGGTGGAAAAACCTTTAGCTATCAGGCACCGTTTTTATGGAACCAGCTTCCAAGTGGTGTCAAAGAGGCAGACACAGTCTCCACATTTAAGGTTAGGCGCAAGACGTTTCTCTTCGATGCAGCCTATGATCAGGTCAGCTAGGGATTCTAAACTGAACTAAACTAAACTAAACTAAACTAAACTAAACTAAACTAAACTAAACTAAACTAAACTAAACTAAACTATACTAACTACACTAAATAAATACTAGTTGAAATACTAAACTATCCACAAATCTGCCCAAGGAGATAGAATGCTGTGGGAAGTACGGTGCACTGAGCCCTATCCTCTAATGTCTGAATGTTATTCCCTTTAGTCCGTTCATTACTTTTCACCTGCTGTCCCCCGCTTCGAGGGGGAGTCTTCTCCAGTTTCAGTTGCTGACTCCATTATTACGAGGGCCTACGAACAAGCTCCGTCCGGACCGGGAGGACACTCCTGTCGGTGCTGTGCCCGTGGACTGGCTTCGGTTCTACGTCTGGGATCCGTGCTTCTTGTGCTGGACCGTCCAACGGACTGTACTCAACATAGTCCTAGGCTTTACTTCTTATTGTCTCATGATAGCTGTTGCCAAAGCTGTCCGTCCCTGGGAGTGGGATCCCTCCATACTGTGGTTCTCCCCAAGATTTCTTCTTTTCCCACTGGGTTTTTGGAGTTTTTTCTTGCCGGATGTGAGGGTCTAAGGCGGTGGTTGCTTCGTTTTGTCTCGTTACTGTGAATTTGACATATTAACGTTATGCTTATTCACTGTTTTTATTTTTACCAACCAATGTAACATCTTGAAGCCCTCTGAGGCAACTGTTGTTGTGAAACTGGGCTGTACAAAATAAATTGATTGGAACATGAACCACGTTGTGATGAACCAGGAGTCACTGCAGGTGCAGTGAGTTTCATAAGCAATAGATTTAACTGACAAATGAGAAGATTTTCAGTGTCATTGACAGTGTAAATTCATGAAGGTGAATGGTGGATCATGTAAACACGATAATCCTCCCAGTGCATTTATTAACCTTTACAGGTCAAGTATTTGGTCACTTGTGCTGCTCTTTATATTTTCTCCTAAATTAACCACAATAAAATAAGGGAAACTTAAACATATACTATCACAGCAGCACTGTGTTTTCAGCTCCTTTGTTGTAGCAAACATCTCTTCATCCATGTTAGTTTAACTGCCGTTTTTTTTTTAAATCTTAGAAACAAGAAGATTAATGATGAGAAGATTCATGAAGAATTGTGAAAAATTGTATTTGAACATGAGCACCCTGTTGAAAACAATGATGCAGGTGACTATCTTCTTGAAACACAAACCCAGTAAGTCCATTAAGTCATATTTTGTGGCTTTTCTTTCTAACTACACACCAACTTTTCCATTAACCAATATTTTAGTGTGTGTTGATTTCAGAAGTCTGAAACCACACTGATGTACTTTTGTGCTCCTGTCATATTTCTTGGCTTCACATTTGGTGAAAACGAAAAAAAAATGTGTCGAACTTCTTTATTTTCTGCAGATTATCTGAACTGATGTATCCGTCTATCTATCTATCTATCTATCTATCTATCTATCTATCTATCTATCTATCTATCTATCTATCTATCTATCCCAATATGTTTAGTTGTGCTTAGCAGCAAGCACATACAGACCACAAATAATAACAATAAATGTTTAGCATAGAAAATTGCAAATACCCTAATGTCAGCAGGCAGTCATGATATTTTATTAAAAAAAGAAGTGTACAGAGCATGTCAAAACTCACTGATCTCCTTGGCAAAAAGTCCCTAATTCTGTTTTACTGTATTCAAACATAAATGTGCAACAAAAACTAGAATCTCCCAGATACAAGTGACCATCCGTAATAAGACAAAGAACCTCCTCCAGCATCACAACAGAAATTGAAAATGATTGTTCACATGTATTTTTCTAATTCATTTTGTGTGAACTATATTTTCTATTCACTAAACCTTTTTGGTGTTGCAACAGCATTTTGTTGTTAAAATGAAGCCATACATTTTAAACCTGTTCTCTAGAATGTCTCATTTGCAGAGAAAGTAGCGTTTCTCCTCACAGTTATAGTTTCCCCACAGTCCCTCCACTGTTAGAGCTCCACAGCGTCTCCACGTTGGACACTGGTGGTCCTTGTCTCCTCCTTGGGGCCAGGCTTTGTACACCATTGTCTCTCCGTCCACCCACAGCCACTGGTCAGCGAGGAAACGCAGGCCGATCCACACAGGTTCAGTCAAGTCGTAGCACTGCATCTCAGTTTGTGCGAGAAGACGGTCGGTTTCAGAGGCGATGCTGATCAGATCACTGTGCTCCTCTCTGCAGTGCTCCAGAGCCTCCTCCCAAGTCTTCTTCTCATAGTTCATCACAGAAATCTTGATGCAGAAAAACGGCAGAGTCACATTTTCTTTGGCATCATTCCATTGTCCACTTGAAAAGATCGATCCTCTGCTCTCTTGATTAAAATAATTATCTGGTTGACCAATGTCCCAGTTTGTGTATGTAACGTATCCTCCTCCTGACCATTTCCAGCGAGTGGCATTTGTCGGATCTCGATAAAGGCCGATCCATGCTATGTTCCATTTCAGGATTTTTTGTCCCGCTGCAGCTTTCAGGATCTTCTCAGTATCTTTCTGGCCATTCACAGAAGAAAGATCGATGTAATATTTTCTACAGTGAGTCTGAGCATCTGTCCAGTTCATTGCTTGAGAGACAAAATGATGTGTTCCGACTTCTCCCTCAACGTCCGCATATAAAACAGAAAGAAAAAAGAAGAGTGTCTGTATTTCCATGGTTATTCTTCTGAAACTCAAGCTGAAACTGTCCTCTGCTGTTGATGCTTCAATAGTGTCAGTGCTCCTCAGAGTTTGGGTTTGCATGTGTTTTGACTGGTGAAAACACAAATGAATGTCATGACTGGCACTGAAATCACAAATATAAAACCAAATAATACGCAAAGCGAAGACAGACCTGAATAACATTGTGGTGTAACCTGATACTACAGTGCATTTTATGCTCAGTTAGGACAATAAACTGTTTATTTTCACATTTTTATTTGCCTTTATTTGATCAGGAAAATCATCTAGAATAAACCCTGATTTACTATGAAAACCACCACCAGTAAAAAAAACATGTAAAGTGAATGAGCGAATTGATAGAGTTACTATTTACAAGAGCATCCTTAGAATGTATTTGTTTGCATTTATGATGGCGTACACACGCACGCATGCCCACACGCACGCATGCCCACACGCACTCACAAAACCTATAACACTATCACATTATAGTAAAAAGTGTTTTTTTCATGATCACTTGAGAAGCAACTTCAAACAACCTTGGAAAGTTGCCTACATGAGTAATCACCAGTATCACTTTGACTTGATCATTATGAAATGTTGATTTAGACACAAGGTTTGTGTTTTTTTTTTTTAAAAATACAAGGTGTTTGTTGCTTGAAAGAACAAAGATGCTTTGAGAAGATGCTTGACAAGCAACTCTTCACAAATGAGCTGGTAGAACTGACAGTCGGACTTGATTTTTCAGGGACTGTAGCCATTGACTGGCAGACAGCTGGATTTGGAAAAACTACTTTTCCTTTGTTGCGCTGCTTGTTTGTGCATTACTTTCTGCTGACTTTATCATCTTTTAATATTATCAAGTGTGAGAAGGTTGTGTGGGATGTTCATATGCTGTGAAATAGTGCAATTGTCACAATTTTTACCATCAGAGAAGCTGATTTTAAAGTCCCACAATGCAGCAGGGGCTTGTACAGTTAGTACTCAAAACAACATTTGAAAGCTAAAACTTTGAATCTCATGTCTGTCGGGACAATAAATGTGCATGTTGCCCCCCTGTGCTTGTGTCGCCCTTGAGATGGATTTGGAACATGCTGGGTGGACCCTGGATGTGACCCTGTGCTGATCTCTGTATTGACTTAAAACCCCTGACTTCTCTCACTTGGCTGAAGCAGGACACTGGGTGGAGGGACTCAGCGTTCATTTATTGACACAACTCTTCTGAAATGAAGATGCAAAGTTGTTGTGTCACCATTTTGCTGAATCACAACACATACAGTACATATTGGACCAACTTCTGGGCTGCACCGCGAAGAAAGACAATTTATTAGAATAAGAAGCAGACACCCTCCCCCCATGCTATCGAGCTTCCTCCTACAAAACACGATTCCACATCATCATTATTTCGAAAAAATAGCTTCCAATTAAATCAAGGATGATGAACTCCAGCAACACACCATTTTATAAACTGTGGTGAAATCACTGCTGCTGCTTTTCAGTAATCTATCTGATTGTATTTTATCTCACACTCAGTGTTATTGAGCAAGTCATGCCACAGACTGCACATCAAAAGTTCACTTGGAATAATGTTCTCAGTGGGGATATTTAATTTAGAACAAAGATAGAAAACCATCTTTCCTCCACACTCCGTCACCTTGAGCTGCTTGCAGAGGAAAACCCAGGAAACCCAAATATTGATCAACCTTTTGTTTTCGCTCTCAAAATTTGGTAAAACAGTCAGATCTTGTACTTTTTCAGTCAGTACGAGTGCAGATATTCTGTAGAGTTAGTTTCACCAACATGAACCACATTGTGATGAAGCAGGAGTCACTGCAGGTGCAAAGAGTTTTGTGACAGATTTAACTGACAAATGAGAAGATGTTCAGTGTCATTGACAGTGTAAATTCATGAAGCTGAATGGTAGATCATGTAAACACGCTAATCCTCCCAGTGCATTTATTAACCTTGTACAGGTCAAGTATTTGGTCACTTGTGCTGCTCTTTAAATTTTCTTCTAAATTAACCATAATAAAATAATTAATATATACTATCACAGCAGCACTTTGATTTCAGCTCCATGTTAGTTTCCCTGACTGCTTCTTTTATATTAGTAATGAGAAGATTCATGAAGAATTGTAAAAAAAAAAAACAGTTCTTGAAAACCAGCACTCTGTTGAAGCAATGCTGCTGGTGACTGTACCTTTTTGAAACAAATCCAATAAGACCTTTCAGTCATATTGAGTGTCTTTTCTTTCTAAATACACAACCCCTTTTCACTTCACACATATTTGAATGTGTGTGTTGACTTAGAAAGTCTGAAACCACATGAAATACTATTGCGCTCCCATCATTTTTATTGGCTTTGCATTCGGTGAAAACAAAAACCAGTGTGTCAAACTTCTTCATTTTCTGCAAATTATCTAAACTGATCTATCTGTCTGTCCGTCTGTCTATCTATCTATCTATCTATCTATCTATCTATCCCAATATGTTTACTTGCACTCAGCAGCAAGCACATATAGACCACATATATACATACAGACAATTAATGTTTTGCATAAAGCATTGCAAATGTCCTAATTTCAGCAGGCAGTCATGATATTTTATTTAAAAAGAAGTGTACAGAGTATGTGAAAACTCACTGATCTCCCTGGAAAAATTTCGCTAATTCTGTTTCACTGTATTCAAACATAAATGTGCAAGAAAAAGTAGAATCTCCCAGATACAAGTGTCCATTCACAATAAGAGAAAGAAACTCCTCCAGCGTCATTACAGAAATTAAAAATTACAGTTCACTTGTACTTTTGCAATAAGTTTTGTGTGTTCTATATTTTCTATTCACTAAACCTTTTAGGTGTTGCAATGACATTTTGTAGTTTAAATGAAGCCATACATGTTCTCCATAATGTCTCATTTGCAGAGAAAGTAGCGTTTCTCCTCACAGTTATAGTTTCCCCACAGTCCCTCCACTGTCAGAGCTCCACAGCGTCTCCACGTTGGACACTGGTGGTCCTTGTCTCCTCCTTGGGGCCAGGCTTTGTACACCATTGTCTTTCCGTCCACCCACAGCCACTGGTCAGCGAGGAAACGCAGGCCGATCCACACATGTTCAGTCAAGTCGTAGCACTGCATCTCAGTTTGTGCGAGAAGACGGTCGGTTTCAGAGGCGATGCTGATCAGATCACTGTGCTCCTCTCTGCAGTGCTCCAGAGCCTCCTCCCAAGTCTTCTTCTCATAGTTCATCACAGAAATCTTGATGCAGAAAAAAGGAAAAAGGATGTTTTCATTGCCATCATTCCATTGTCCGTTTGGATAGATCATTCCTTTGGACTCTTGACTGAAATGATTATCTGGTTGACCTACGGCCCAGTTTGTGTATGTAACGTATCCTCCTCCTGACCATTTCCAGCGAGTGGTATTTGTAGGATCTCGATAAAGGCCGATCCATGCTATGTTCCATTTCAGACTTGTTTGCCCTGCTGCAGCTTTCAGGATCTTCTCAGTATCTTTCTGATCATTCACATGCGATAGATCGGTGTAATATTTTCTACAGTGAGTCTGAGCATCTGTCCAGTTCATCGGTTGAGAGACAAAATGGTATGTTCCGACTTCTCCCTCAACTCTCTCACAGAAAACAGAAGCAAAAAAAAAGAAGAGTGTCTGTATTTCCATGGTTATTCCTCTGAAACTTAAGCTGAAACTGTTCCCTGCTGTTGTCGCTCCTGTAATAGAGTCGTTACAGTGTCAGTGCTCTTCAGGGTTTGAGTTTGCATATGTTTTGATTGGTGAACACAAAGGTGAATGTCATGATTGGCAT
The DNA here is from genome assembly GCF_902148845.1 of Salarias fasciatus. NCBI lineage: Eukaryota > Metazoa > Chordata > Actinopteri > Blenniiformes > Blenniidae > Salarias > Salarias fasciatus. The sequence goes on along the minus strand of NC_043750.1, from coordinate 11,177,022 downwards.
TGAATTAAAAAAAATTAAAAACTAAATAATACACAAAGCAAAGACAGAGCAGAGTAACATGGTTTTGTAACCTGATAAAATTAATTCCATTTGTTTGAACAATAAACTAAGTTTATTTTCTCATTGCTCTTTGCCATTAATTATTCAAGTAAATCATGAAGAATAAATCCTTATTTATTATGGAAATGTAGTAACAAACATCCAAAGAGAACGAGTGACTCGATTGAGTTGCTAATCAAAAGAGCAACCGTTGAATTTACACATGCATACACACAAGCTATCACATTATCACATTTCAGTGTAAAGTTTCCTGTTCACTGGTGAATTTGCTGCAAACAATCTTCAAAAGTTGCCAAAATATGAAATGAGTAATCACCAGTATCACTTTGATTTGATCCACACCAAATGTTTCTTTAGACCCAAGGTTTATGTTTTAAAAAAATAAAATATGTTTCTTTAAATTGCCCTTGAGAACAAATGATCTGTTAAAACTGACAGTCGGACTGCTTACAGAGGAAAGACCCTGAAACCAGTGGCGTAGCTGGGATGTATTACACATGGGTTTTCATATGTGTCAAAGGGGCCCGCATGTTTGGCATGCCGCATTGCACACAGGACAGAAAAAAGCCAAAAAAGTGCAGGAAATAATAATAATAATAATAAACTAATCATGAGTTAAAAAATGTATTGGAAACACTCATAATTGCAAACATATAGCCCATTACATGAGGACCATTATTGTTTACAACCAATTTTTATAGGTTTAACCCTATTCGAGAGTAACGAGACCCTTTGAGTGTTTACGTTTACATGCAGGCAATCACTCTTTCTTAATCGGAATACTCGCAATAACCCGATTGCGCACAGCCATGTAAACACCTGCAAAAATCCAAAAACGCTCATTTTCCAGTTTTTAAAAACCTAAATATTGTGGTGAGCGGTGGCAAGAATGAAGGAGGACTCAGTCTGCTCTTTAGTTTAAACAAGCACAGGAGTTTATTGTGAACACAACTAACCCATAAGGCACCCTCCCCACGCAGCAAGCAGGCAGGTCCCTCCCCCACAGGTCCCCCTGAGCCACGGTGCTCAACAAATAAACATAAAGGAACACAAAACGGGTGGCAAACAGGACACAACAATAAACCAAAACACATGCATAATAAAAGGACACAAATAAACACACAAAACACACGGAACATGGCCCGGAACAGCCCAAATAGTCCCGGTACCCAGGGTGCCTTGCGGCACAAGCACAGTCAACAGGGCAGCGGCCCTCTGTCGCCCCCTAGCGACCCCCCGCGGTCGCTACAATATTACCCCTGGGTTACTCCTTTTCTAACCCGAATTTCTGATCATGTAAACGAGTGAATACTCCAGTCAAAAGGGACATGAAACACTGTTCTGTGCATGTTCTATGTGCAAGGAGTCTTGATCTTTCAGTACGTAAACTACTTGTGACGCAGTTTACCTGCTACTACTGTATTTTCGGCACTATAAGGCTCACTGGATTAATAGGCGCAGTCAATGAATGGTTTTTATTAAAAAAAAATTCATACATGGGGCGCACCACATTTTAAGGCGCATAGGATGTATAGAATAGTAGGAGAGAAATACATATTGGCAGTCTAGGTGGTTACATTCTCGGTTGAAATGTGTGAGTAAAGTGACATATCAGAGCGAGTTTGACTGAGGATCGCTCCGCTTCACGGATATGCAGCTCAGAGCGTGGCCACGACTGGTCTAACTCGCTTGGTCACCGGGGTTCAGCCAGCTGCGGTCTCCTGAGTGAAGTGCCCCACCGACAGCTCAGCCGCAGCCGGCCAGCCGCTCCCGGCGTCCCAGCGAGTGGGCTGCCGGGCGGGGGCCGGCCGTTCTCGGAGTCGCAGCGTGCATGCTGCCGCCCAGCGTCCAACCGCTCCCCAGGTTGGCTGGCTGTGCAGCCACGTGCCGTGCTCCGTTCTGTTTAAACTAGCTAGCTTAGCAGCTTAGCAAACAGGGGTTGTTTGCTCATTTGATCAGGGTGATTACCGTAATTCCTGCAAAAAAGGCGCATCGAATTATAAGGCGCTCTGTTGGATTTTGAGAAAATTACAGGCTTTTACGTGCACCTTATAGTGCGTAAAATACGGTAAGTAAATAAAATTTGCGGAAACGATCATTCAGTTCTTCTCTTTGACTGAAAAAATGGTGCATCACATCACTGAACATGTTACAGCTTCTTCTGGCGCACGTCCTGGTCCTGCCGGCTTTTTTTCACAACATGCAGAGGGAGCCTGCGCTTCAGGGGCCCTTCTTCTGTGGTGTCTGTGTAAAATTAGGTTGAACATGCAAAACAGCGCACCTAGTGGCATGAAGTGCAAATGCAGTCATGGCATCATCTGTGCGCTGTGGTTTGAATGGGGATATCCCTGATCATGTAAACAGGAGTAACTGTCTGTTTAAGCATGTAAACGGGTTATTCCAGAATATTAACCTTAAATTGACTGCATGTAAACGTAATGACTGCACGTTGATGCAAGCTGGGTAATTGTGCGGCCCCATTAGGTGGGTTCCCGATGTGTTATTAATGTGTATTCTTGGGGTTTCAACTTGTGTCGCTGATATCTGCCATCTGTCGGGCGATCCTACTAGCAACTAATCAGTGAGTACTCGGAAAGGGCCCCATGCGGGGGATTTTCGACACGCTGTCGTTGCAGTGTCTAGTGTTGCGCCTTTAATTTGTCATTGAAACTGACTGATGTCAGCTGTCCCTCGGGGCCCCCTTTCAACTCGGGGCCCTAGGCAAGTGCCTGTGTTGCCTGCCCCGTAGCGGCGCCTCTGGCTGGAGAGAAGGCAGCTGCTGAGCTCATTCAGCCTCGGATTTAAACAAACAAACAAACAAACAAACAAACAAACAAAAATCCTCGTCAGTGTGCTGGTGGCACAGGATTTCACCACAAGAGGCCCCGTGGGTTTTCATAACCCACCAACCCTACATAAATTACGCCTCTGTCTGAAACCCAAATATTTCTCAACCCTTTTTTTTTTATTCTCTCCACATTTGGTAAAACAGTCAGATTTTGTACTTTTTCAGTCAGTACGAGTGCAGATATCCGGTAAAGTTAGTTTCACCAACATGAACCACGTTGTGATGAACCAGGAGTCACTGCAGGTGCATTGAGTTTCAGAACCAATAGATTTAACTGACAAATGAGAAGATTTTCAGTGTCATTGACAGTGTAAATTCATGAAGGTGAATGGTGGATCATGTAAACACGATAATCCTCCCAGTGCATTTATTAACCTTTACAGGTCAAGTATTTGGTCACTTGTGCTGCTCTTTATGTTTCCTTCTACATTAACCATAATAAAATAATTACCATATACTATCACAACAGCACTTTGATTTCAGCTCCTTTGTTGTAGCAAACATCCCTTCATCCATGTTAGTTTCACTGACTGCTTCTTTTAGATTAATAATGGGAAGATTCATGAAGAATTGTGAAAAATTGTATTTGAACATGAGCACTCTGTTGAAAACATGCTGACTGTATCTTTTTGAAACACAAACCCAGTAAGTCCTTTAAATCATATTTAGTGACTTTTCTTTCTAAATACACAAAAGTTTTCATTAAAGGTGTAATATAGGATTTTCCATTTGCTTTGAGTTCCGGGTGGATCATCAAAATAACTGGTGGGTCTGTTTGTCAATCATTCTGACGAGCTGCTTTCGTAAAGCCGTTGTACGTGCTCGCTACCAATAAGGTTCTACTTATTGCGCATGCGCATTCAGAGTGTTTATGCAGCCGGTGAGCTTCTGTTTCAGCCACTACTTACCGATGGCGAGTCTGACATAATGAAACTGTAACTGTTTCGGAAAATAAGCTTTATGAGCGAGGCGGATCGCAGAAACTGTAAACAGAGCCGTGCACACCCGGAGAAGATGAGCTCATGCTCGCACGCTTCCGCCATCGATAGGCGTTTCCTCTGGAGAAGCCGTCGAGCAGGTAGGATGGTCTGGTGCATGCTCATTTTTCAAAAAGCGAGTAACAGACGTTTGGCTTCGTCTTTTTGAGAAAATCCTATTTAAAGTTAGCTAATGAAAGCCGATTTGGGGAATTTCTTAACGAGAAAAAGTAATATATGAGTTGTTTTGCTTAGTTTTAGTCCATTTTGCGATCACTTTAATTGTTCAATTGGATGTGATTAAAAACATTCCCTTGAAAATGAGTGTCACATCAATAGCATACAGTTATATACACATGATTACTAATGGTAGATAATCACTGGAAGGAAGAGTGTACAGTGACAGTTCTCAGTGGATCTTCATCCAGTCCTCTTTGTTTTAGCAAGTGTGGTTTTTGTTTTTTACAAGCACTCTGTAGTGTAATTTGCAAAGCAGTTCTCTGCCATGCCTTCTAACGACAAGACAGTGAGAAATGTATTGACTGGCTATGGTGTATCTGGGTCGGCCAGTGAAGGTTCTTGGGGGTAACAAATCTGGCTGGCCTTGCATTCTTCAAGCAAATTGCAAAAACGCCTGTGCTGTGATTCCCACTGGTGACAGACATTCCCATTTGAAGGATGATGTCTGGACACCACCACATGCAGAGCAGACAAAGTTCTTGTATGGTCATCCAACACTCTATAGATTCATGAATAGGACTTGATCTTACAATCCCTAAGTTTCACAACACTCCTTGCCAGAGACTGCTTTCGATGGTGGGGACAGACTGAGGCCAACCCTGACACATCCTCAGTCGTGTACCTCAATGTCATTGAGTGTTTCAGCCATTAATCATAATACACTCTCTGTTGAGGAAGTCCCACCACAGGCTGATCAGACATGGGTGTGTGTCACCTTGGGGCCCAGACAGGATCCTTCCTCTAATCCACAGCCAGTGACTGTGTCTTTATGCTGTATTGGCCAGAGCTTTGATGGTTTTTCTCTGTATTGGCCTACTAATTCTTCATTCCAATCTATAGAGATGTTCCTGGTCAAAATTATTGGGCTCATTTCTCTGAAGTGATTTAAAGGTGCTGTAGGCAGGATTACCTTCGCAAGATGGCGATTTGACCCATCCAAGATGGCAATTTGAAACCTGTAGTCGGGGCCGGCAGTGTCACAGCCACCTGCGCCGGCGGGTTGATTCACCTGTGACCTTTTCATGGCGGGCCTGGGGTCAAAGCTGTTTTTTAAGAATTACAGTGGAAACAGACGGTGTCCTCCGTGGAGTTTTGATGATGTTATGTCCGATGAAGCAGGTAATATGCAGGCCTGGACTTTCTCGTGTGCGTTCACGAGAAACAGAGCTTTAAAGCGGCGCCCCCTCGACCAATCAGGATAGAGCCTCAAGGTGCGTTCACACCGGGCGCGTCGCGGGCGTCGTCGACGCTTGAGACACCTCGAAGCTGACGCTTGTGACGCTTCGAGCACGACGCTTGACACCAGGTGGTCACAAAGCTCGCGACGCTCTTGACGCGCGTCAGTTTATTGGCGCGCGGGAGGCTGATTTCTGTTTCCCGCTATGGCGGATCGCATCAGGAGAGCGGCTCGACTTTATTTGTTAAATAAAGCTAGACAGCGTCGTCGTCGGAAAAGTCGCTATTGGCTGGTCTGCTCCTCTCTGCTCTGACTGCAGCAGGGAGCGCTGCGTGAGACTGACCGCCTGTGAGCGCTTTGGGATGGGGGAGGGGCTCACAGCAGCACCCGCTGCTCATTGACGACAGCAACGAGACGTCCTGTCACGTCTCCAGAGCACCAGAAAATGTTGCTAGATTTGTCGCTAGTCGCTTTTGACAAAAAAAAGTCGCCAAGAGGCTTTGGAAAGTCGCCAGATTTAGCGAGAAAGTCGTCAAGTTAGCAACATTGGCTGGCCCGCATCGGTCCTCAGATCACTCGTAGTGACGTAGCACCGGAGGGATCGTCTCTGATTGGTTGACGCCCAGCGGCAGCGCGTCGAAAGTTCAGTTTTCCCAACTCTCAAAAAGCGACGCTCACGACGCTCCTGACGCCGGGACGCGCGTCGTGGGCGTCGACGCTCGAAACGCTCGAAAGCCGACGCTCCTGACGCGCTGCCCCGCCGCCTGCTGCTCCACGATGCTCGTCCACCATAGACTTTGCATAGAAAAGCGCCGCTCACGACGCTTGCGACGCGTCCGGTGTGAACGCACCGTCAGGGGCTCTTCTGATTGGTCAAAGATACCTAGAGCGGTTGTGAATCCTTTTCAGCTCAGAACAGAGACAGATGGAATCGCTGCGCCCTCGCAGTAGTGCAATTATACTACACTCCTAAAGGATTATCAATGGATACTCAAACATTTAATCCAAAGAAAACACAGAAAAATTAGCACTGACTAGCAAAATCCTGCCTACAGCACCTTTGATACACCGCAAAGCACTTGTAAAAAAAACATTTTAAATCCTCTTCATCCCCTTTCACGTCATATAATTAAGGTTCCTCTCAAAAGCAAAAAAACCAAGAGGACTAGACAAAGATTCATAATGAGCACTGTCACTTCACACTTCGCGGCGTTCCCTCCAGTGATGATCCAACATTAGAGTTCCCAGAGTGCTCCAAAGAAGAAAAATAGCTGAAGCTTCCTCTTTCGAGACACCTTCCTGTTACACTGAAATCTTAGTGTGTGTGTGAGAGCATTTCAGTTTTGTTTATTAGAGCTTTTCAGTAGTGTGTGTGTTTGAGAGCATTTCGGTATTGTCTGTGAGAGCGTTTCAGTATTGTCTTCAAGAGCATTTCATTAGTGTACGTAAGAGGAAAACATTAGTAGTGTGTGTGAGTGTTTCAGTTGTAAGTGTGTGAGGCTTTCATTTTAATGTGTGGACATGTTCAGTTTCATAAGTGTGTGTGAATGGTAATGCTGAAAAATGTCCCTGTCGGCCCCTCAAACTCCACTTTTTTAAGGTTTTAAGCATGCCACAAAGTTGATTTCCTTTTAAAACCACCCCAAAAGGTTACTTGACTTCATCATCCTGCCTACTGCCCCCCCCCCCCCCCCCCCCAACTCTGGGCTTGGGACAACAGAACCGTTTGTCCCCCCCCCTGTCGGCGGTTGTATGTGTAGAGGCTGTCGGTGCGGAATCCAATATGGCGGCAATATGGGTGCCGCAATAATGGTGATAAGAAATAGTGACATTTGAGTGATTTTGGTTAGTTTTACAACATTTTGCAATCAATCTAATTGTGCGATTGGATATGAAGGTTTATCTTTATGACTCTTTCAAAAGTATGCATGAGGATGAACTTTTCACTTCACACACACAGTATTTTAGTGTGTGCCAACTTAAACAGTCCAAAACCACTTGTAAATACTGTCACGCTTCCGTTTTATTTATTGGCTCTACGTTTGGTAAAATGAAAACAATGTGTTTCCTCATTTAGAGAGACGCTTGGGTTAACTCTGTCTTTAAAGCACGTTTTGTGTTACTGCTCCACAACATCTGTGGAGGAAGTGGCCAAACGAGTCAGAATTCTGAAAACAACATTCAACTAATTTGCACTTTTTTTAATTTGAAGACTTATATTTTGATGGAGCCCTAATTTACTGTTTTCATTGCTTATTAAATAAATAACTGCAATGTGATTGATTTAGTTTCTGGTTTGGATATGTTTAATTATGCTTAACAACAAATATATGAAGTACAAATAATAACAATACATGTTTTGCAGAAAGCATTACGAAAGTCATAATTTTAACATGCAGACATGGTACTTTATCTAAAAACCAAAGTGTACACAATTTGTCAAAATTTAGGGATCTCATTGAAAAATATTCATTAATTCTGTTGTACAGTCATTCAAACATAAACATGTTGCAAAAAGCAGAATCACTCAGATACAAGTATTCATCACAAAATTAGTGACAGAACCTTCTCAGTAAACCTTTCACAGTAAAAATTAAAAATATTTAAATATTTATCACATATTTTTGCAATTCATTTTGTGTGTACTACATTTTCTGTCCACTAAACCTTTTAAAGTGTTGTAATAACATTTTGTTGTTAAAATGAAGCCATACATTTCAAACCTGTTCTCTAGAATGTCTCATTTGCAGATAAAGTAGCGTTTCTCCTCACAGTTATAGTTTCCCCACAGTCCCTCCACTGTCAGAGCTCCACAGCGTCTCCAGGTTGGACACTGGTGGTCCTCATCTCCTCCTTCGGACCAGGCTTTGTACACCATTGTCTTTCCGTCCACCCACAGCCACTGGTCAGGGAGGAAACGCAGGCCGATCCACACAGGTTCAGTCAAGTCGTTGCGCTGCATCTCAGTTTGTGCGAGAAGACGGTCGGTTTCAGAGGCGATGCTGATCAGATCACTGTGCTCCTCTCTGCAGTGCTCCAGAGCCTCCTCCCAAGTCTTCTTCTCATAGTTCAGCCCAGAAATCTTGATGCAGAAAAAAGGCATGGACATGTTTTCACTGATGTCATTCCATTGTCCATTCGAAAAAATCATTCCTCTGTTCTCTTTGTCAGGATTGTCTGGTTGACCAATGTCCCAGTTTGTGTGTGTAACGTATCCCCCTGCTGACCATTTCCAGTGAGTGGAATTTGCAGGATCTTGCTGAAGGCCGATCCAACCACCTTGGAATGGCGACGCCAGACTTCTGTATCTCCCTGCAGAATTTAGGATCTTCTCAGTATCTTCCTGGCTATTCACAGAAGAGAGATCGGTGTAATAGTTTCTACAGTAATTCTGAGCATTTCCCCAATTCATTGCTTTGAGGACAAAATGATGTGTTCCTACTTCTCCCTCAACTTCTGCACACAAAACAGAAGCAAAAAAGATTATCTCTATCTTCATAGTTGTTACTCTGAAATTCAACCTGATCCTGTCCTCTGCTGTTGTTGCTTCTACAATAAAGTCATTACACTGTCAGAGCTCCTCAGGGTTTGAATTTGCATGTGTTTTGACTGGTTAACACAATGAAAATCTCATGATTGGAAACGAAAACACAAATAGAAAACCACAAAATACACCAAACACAGACCGAGCAGATTAACATGGTTGTATAACCTGATCCTACAGTGCATTTTAAACTGGTTTACATCAATAAACTGTTTATTTACTCACTTTTCGTCTTCTTTATACCAGGCGGATCATTCAGAATAAGTCTTGATTTACAATGGAAACATCACTGGCTGGATGCAAAGTTTGACTCTCTTACCTATGTGCACATTAGTATGACATCAGATAGAGGAAGTCAGTCCAGAACAATAGTGCTAACAGGCTCTCAAGACTCCTATTATCACATGCAACGTAGATGTAGCGATAGAGAAAAAAAAACAAAGTCATCTTCTGCTTACCACAAGTGACATGCCACCCTAAGCCGTTTCCTTTGCATCCATAGGACAGGCCAGAAAAGCAACCACAAAGGATACACATAGATTTTTTTGCTTGTTTATTAGACAGTCATATGTTCCCTGTTGTCCTGGAGAACAAACAGTAGGTGATCGGATTGCAGTCATAAGGAGAGAGAAAAATATCCATCTTCTATTCCAGGGGTAAGCAACTCCTGGCCTTGAATACTACTGTCATGCATGTTTTAGCCCTCGCCCTTCTTCAGCACAATTTGATGCTGATTAGGGGTGTCAGCATTTACAATTTTTTCTATACATGTAACCAGGACTTTGAACCGATGTATAACTGGTTGCATGTGACGTCAAAGATTTGCAATCTTTTTCTATTGCAGTTTTGCTATATAACCACAAGAGAGCTCTGCCTCCACTGAAACACAGCACCTCATAATCCCATTAAATCAAAGACATTTCTGTAGTTATCAGACAAAAGGGCCACCATTTCAGCTATTAACTTAAGCTATTAACAGGTCGCCAGTCCAACACAGGACGAGAGACAGCCACACACATTCACATTAACACCTATGGACACCCTCGCTCACCACTTTACCTCATATACATGTTTTGGGGTTGTGGGAGGAAACTGGAGTACTTGGAGGAAAAGCCATGAACACGTAGAGAATATGCAAACTTCGACACAGAAAGGTCGAGCCAGCATCTGAACCAGGACTTTCTCTGGGAGGCGGGAGAGCTAACCACTACTCCACCGTGCAGCCATCAGCGAACCGTTGAAGACCAAGATCTTGAGCCATTGTGTTCTGCTGCAACAGATTCAGGAAGCACCAGTTCTCTCCCAGTGTGTTGAGGTTCTTTGAAAGGGAGGTACCTCAACACTCAATATGTACTGTGATTTCTTTATGTAAGTCGGAATTACATGTTTTGTTGTGTAAAGATCAAGTTCTTTATTGAGGAGTTACTTTGTATTGGTGTGTTAAGCTTTCTTTGAAATGTTTTACCTCTCCCCCTGCTCAGGAGGCGGAGTCAAAGGCCAACAGGACAACCCAGTCTCACGGCAATTCGTGCTATGAGTCATGTTAATTAATCTATTGCATCGTGTCCGGGAGCACGACTTGCACAGTTTTTTCGTGTCCCACGTCACTCTTTTTAAACTAATACATTTCTTTTTTTTTTTTTTTTTTTTTTTTCCCTTGTCCTGTTCGGCAGCTGGGGCGTGCAATATTGTATGATTGTAGCCTTTTACTATCCGAACAGATTTTAATGTTAGCAGCAGGACGAGACTGAGTCTCCTCCTGCTGCTGCCTTTATTTAAAGCTGGCATCCGGTATGGCTGCCGGACAGGACCGGGACGGAAATGCTCAGAGAGCAGAAACAGAAAGAGAGAAAGATAAAGAGAGGGAGAACGGAAGGGGGGGGGGGGGGCACAACCTATGTACAAAGTCACAATACAAAACAGTGTTGTCGACGCACCACACGCAACCTAGAACAATCCCAAACCCCCAATCTAGACAACACCAAAACAGAGCCGACTACCAACACAGAGAATTACAGAACCATACATACATTTTTTTTTTTTTTTTCCCCCGAACCATATTAATGAACAGACCAGGCCACAAAAATAAAAGGAGGTGTAGGGGAGGAAGAAAATGCAAGGGCACCACAAACCCTTTTTTTTTTTTTTGAATATAGCTAGTCGTAACTAGTAGTAAACTCGGGGCGTGTATCAAGAGAGGTCTGCTACAGATCACCATTAGTCTAACCACCACAAGAAGACAACTGAGTATGTGAAGAGTGATTAAAGATCAACGTGATCATGTGAATATGATGGTGACAGTGATGGTGATAGTGATCATGCATATATGACCTCTGACCTCTGAGAAGGCCAGAAGCAGGCCAGAGAGGCCCTCAGAGCCCAGACAGCTGGCGGTCATCACAGAGCCCGGATCCAAGCCGCCCCCCCAGGCAGACGCCCACGCTCCGGTCCAGAAACGGGGCAGAGGAAAGCCCCGGCCGGGGACCCTGGCAGTCCCGGGGCCCGGGCCCCGCGGAGCCACGACCGGCAGGAGCCGGTCCACCCCGGGCGCCGGAAGTGGCTGTGTTCGAAACCGCATACTTACCTACTACTCATACTAACTTATTGAGTATGCAGTGTGTTTACACTGGCAGTATGCGATTTTGAGTATGCGAGAAGTTCCCGGATGCATACTGCTTTCACCAGAAATGTTGAGTATACATCGTGTGTTCACTACTCATACTGAAATTGCCCAAGATGCAACGCGACAGACATTTGAATAAACTTTATTCAGTTCACAATGACTGTTTCTTCATGATGTACATTTAGCAAGCTGAGTATGGTTCTAGATTTAATCTTCCCTCCATTGTTTGTGCTCGTAGGTATGTTATGTTACGAGATTTCTGATTGGATTGACAATGATTAAAAATAGTAAAAAAAAAAAAAAAAAAAAACCCTTACATCTGAGAACAAGTCCATGCTGAAAGCGACCATGATGTACCGAAGACGGCGAGCCGATCTTTGTTGAAGAGCCGAAAAAACTCTCCGCCGGTAAAGCATCATAATTGGCATAATAAGTGGTCCGTGAACGGGACACCGGTCCAAACGGTGACGTTAAGCGAGATATATTGCTGAAAGATTGCCTTCTTGTTTTCAAAGTAAAAGCACAGATTTATCACTGAGGTTTTTTTGCATGAGAAAGGGAAAGGGGTGGTTTATTTTGGTGAAAATAACCGGAAGTACGTTGCTCACTGCGGCTGGCTTGAATTTCACCGAATTCGTCTGAACAAAATCATAAACGGCTGGTATTCTGACAAATAAACGACACACTCGGGCTCCAAACCACCACTTTGTCGCCTAATTTAAGAAAAAATCTCGATGAAGTTATACATTTGACGAGTTTAGAGCTAAAGTGAAATCAGCTTTAGCAGATCGATTCCTGCTCATGGAAGAAGTGCAATGCATTGTGGGTTATTATGTAGTATGCTGTAGTGTAAACGCTTCGCATACTGTTTGATGGACTGAGTAAGCAGGATGCAGGATGGATAGTATGAGTATGTAAGGCTGTAGTAGACAGTATGCGGTTTCGAACACAGCCTCTGTTTGCTCACGTGACCTAACCGCAACTTTGCGAGTCTCAAGAGTCTGCGTGCTTGTAGCTAAGCTCGCCGGTGCACACAGAACGGCGACATTAAGCTCCGGCCTATTGTCCACTTCTAACCTGTCAGTCACCATAACCACACAATTTGTCCTTCAGTCTCCCAACCGGGGAGCCCGGTGCGCGGCTGCACAGCCCAGTCGCCCGCCCGCCCGCGCGACGGGCGGAACAGGGAAGCAGCGGGGCAGCTGAACCGGCTGCCCGCGGCTGAGCTGTCGGCAGCTGGTGAGCAGTCGTAGCTACTTCCTGCGCTGCATGTCCGTTCCTCCCCAGTCAAACTCGCTTTGTTATGTCACTTTGCTCACTATTGAACACATTTGAACTGAGAATGTAACTACGTAGATCGCCAATATGTATTTCCACCATACAGAGAGTGGATCATTTTTTTTCTTCCCTTTTATATTTGAATGGATACTATCGCGATGTTTCCAGCATGTTCCTGTTCAGCTATGTGGGTGCACACATCTTTAAAGTTGCCTTCAGTGTGGACAGGGCAATAAAACAGTAAAACTGGCTATTATTTGAGTGTCTGCATAAAAGAAACAACAGTTTGTACCTCGTTTAATCGCAAGGGGGGCGTGGCCAGGCGAGTCTCATTGAAATGTATTAGTTTAAAAAGAGTGACGTGGGACATGAAAAAACTGTGCAAGTCGTGCTCCCGGACACGATGCAATAGATTAATTAACGTGACTCATAGCACGAATTGCCGTGAGACTGGGTTGGACAGGAAGGAGAAGGAAGTGATTTAGAGGTGAGGGAAAATAGCTGGCAGGGAATTCCACAAATATGAGCATATCTCATGAGCACAGAGAAGATAGTTTTTGGTGTGTTTTATTCCGTGATGTGGTTTTCCTCATTGGGCTTTTGTTTCTGGGTTTTAAAATGAAAACAAAGATAGGAAACCACCTATCCTCCACACTCTGTCACCTTGAACAGCTTGCAGAGAAAACAACCCCGAAACTCAAATATTTATCAGCCTTTTGTTTTTGCTCATTCAAATTTTGATAACAAAATCAGGTCTTGTACTTTTTCAACCAGTACGATTGCATATATTTTGGAAAGTTAGTTCTGCTAATATGAACCACTTTGTGATGAACCAAGAGTCACTGCAGGTGCAGCGAGTTTCATAACCAACATATTTAAGTGACAAATGAGAAGATTTACAGTTGGGGTACAATGGATCACAGTTGATCCATGATCTGTATGGATCCCTCTCAACAGATTGGCACAAACGTGGTCTTTGGATTGATGAATAAAAAAAACGTTATGATTGCTCATGTGGTGGCAGCATGTTAATCAACACCCTAGCACAACAGCTGCGGCTCACTGAAGAGGAGGGGAATTTGAAAAACTTTCAACATCATTTCATTTGCACATATGGGAGCATTTTGGCTGCTATGTGAAATACAGTGATGACAGAGGAAGGTTTATGGACAACACCAGAACAATATGTCGGCATTGTGGCAGGTTCAAACACATGCTGAACATGACTGAGCCACGCGATGAAGTCCTGTTGGGCACCCACTTCAGTGACACGTTCATACCAATACTTTATGAGCAGGAAAAGGGTAAAAACCGTGGGTGAATTCTCCCAGGTGTCCTGTGTTGCACTCACTACAGACAGGTGAATATCCAGTGAAAGCATTGTAATTATAACAGATCAGTACATCACAGCGGACTGGGAGATGAGAAGCCCTGTGCTGCAGACATGCCCCCTCTACCAGAGTCACACAGGCACTCACTTTTTTTCAGGAAGATATGCTTTAAATTGCACTTTAATTTTTCACATAATTTAAATGGCCACAATGGACATTTTCTTTCTTTTTAATGTATTTATTGGGTAAAAGTGATTAGCAAAATAAATGGAGGATAAAGTACTATCCGTCTTGTTGGTTTTGATTTTTTTGCTGATCCAAAAAATGATCTGATCCGTGACTTAAAACCATGATCCGATCCAAATCATGAGTTTCTTGATCCACTGCACCCTCAAGTTACAGTGCCATTGATCGTGTAAGTGAAACTGAGACCTGGGGACTGAGAATGTGGAGGTCCAGGGTGACAGCTCCTCGCGGGACAGAGAAGTGGGAGACTCGAGAAGAAACGGGTCTGCAGAGCTAGATGCTGGAGAAACAGCTGGAAACATTGAATGTCTGGATCAAGGGTAGAAACGCGGCTCTGTGACTTGGAGCTCGATCTCTCCACTATTGGCTCTAACCTTGTTAGACTGGCGGATGCAGCTGAACACCTCCTCCAGCAGAGGACATTCTCACCCCCCGCAGGTTCACACCTCAAAACGAGCAGTCCAAGCTAGGGATGGGAATTGTTAAGAATTTAGTGATTCCGATTCCATTATTGAAACTGCTTATCAGTATGATTCCTTATCGATTCTCTTATAGATAGATAGATAGATAGATGAAACTTTATTAATCTCCCAAGGGAGAAATTCCAGTGTCCAGCAGCACACAGATCATATACATGCAAATAAATAACAGTACAATAAATAAAAGTGCTCATAGTGTACTTTGTTTGGCTCAGGCACATCTGTTATACAGCCTGATTGCTGAGGGGATGAACGACCTCTTGAAGCGCTCAGTTCTGCAGCGCAATGACAGGAGCCTGTTGCTCCGCTCACTTTTTTGAGCTGCAACTGTGTCGTGCAGTGGATGTTTGGAGTTCCTCAAGATACTCTGCATTAGAGCCCCCATCCTCCTCTCCAAGACTGCTCCAACAGAGTCCACCTTCCTCCCCATCACAGACACACACCTCCTGATCAGTCTGTCCAGCCGATTGCTGTCTCTTTTTGTCATACTGCCGCCCCAACAGACAACCCCAAAGAAAACAGCACTTGCAACAACAGACTGGTAGAAAATGTACAGCATGTCACCACACACATCAAAGGATTATGCATTTTCATTGAGTGAGAAATTAAATAATAAAAATGGGTGTTTACATTAACTCTAATATCTTCATCCTGAACAGAAGAAAAAAAATATCCATGCCATGAAAACATTGCAAGCCTTGCAAGTAGCCCCAGTTTCATCTGTTGGTGTGAAATACAGCCGAACTTTGGAGCTTCTTCCTCGACGCCAGGTTGGATACCAGATTACACCGGGCTCACACTGGATGTCCGTACATGTCCGGTCCAGCTCCGCTAGAGAATTACTGCAGCACTGTCACTCACTGCCTCTGTACGTCTGCTGTCTGCTGAAGGAGGTTGCCATCTGTCCCAAACCTAATTTTAAAACTGTGCAACAATAGAAAGCAGCCCAAATCTCCATCTCTGTAGAAAATGCATATTAAAACCGTAAAAACGGGACTTGCATTAAACACACACACACACACACACACACACACACACACACACACACACACACACACACACACACACACACACACACACACACAGTCTCGTATTTCTATCCTTGTGGGGACCGTCCATTGACTCCCATTCATGTCTAGCCCCTAACCCTAACCCTAACCCTAACCTTAATCCTATGCTGTATACTGCTGTATAGTGAGTTATAAAGCATTGTGATCATGTATTAGTGTTTATAACTACTTATAATGTGTTATAAAGAGGGGCTTCAAGTAAAGTGTTCCCGAATTTACTAATCTCGGGTTAGTAAGAGAGGAGAGAATGAAGAGTATGAGGCGCTACTGCTTTCTCAAACGCATGAGTAAGGTGGCGCTGGCCGTATTGCTCTGCAGGTCTGATATGAGAGAGAAGCGGCGAGCTCACATGCGCACACGAGCGCACGGGAGGAGGAGAAGAGAAATGAAGAAAGAAAAACAGTCACACGGTATCATGAACAAGCTTCAGTCCTAGCTCACAGTAAGAGAAACACAAGCATGATTATCGCCATTATCTAAGCGATCTGCCCAGGCACCAACCTCTGTGTGATGAGGGGTTTAAGGAGCAGCTCTCAGCCGCTCTGTGTGTCCTGTTCGGCTGATTAGGCGGTTTCGGTGAGGAGATCAGAGCCGTCGCTCTGATCGGTCGGGTTCTGCTGCGTATTCCTTGGTGGAATATTTCCATTGATCAGTCCCGATAGATAGATAGATAGATAGATAGATAGATAGATAGATAGATAGATAGATAGATAGATAGATAGATAGATAGATAAGTTAAAAAGAAGTTGGAGAAAATAAATGTTTTTTCAAAGGATCAGTTCATTAATGGGTTTTCAGTTTGACATTGTTTTTCTTTTTACCAAATTTTATTCATTTGACCACTAAAGCGTGTGAACTGAAAAGTTTATCCTCATGTTGTTAAAGTCTTTCTGTGTTCTGTGCAACATAATGGGAGAGTGTGTGTGTGTGTGTGTGTGTGTGTGTGTGTGTGTGTGTGTGTGTGTGTGTGTGTGTGTGTGTGTGTGTGTGTGTGCGCGCGTGTGGTGTATACTGTTTGATGGCGCGTTTTTTTAAATTCTTCTTGTTTTTATGTCTGTTTTTATTGTTCAGCACTTTGCGTTATTTTTATAAATACGAAAAATGCTATATGAAATAAAATTTGATTTGATTTGATTTGATTTTAAGTAAATTTCTTTCACTCAAAACTTTGAAAGAGTCAAAGATAAAACTTCACATCCAATTGTACAATTAAAGTGATCGCAAAATGGTCTAAAACTCTTCTCGCTCAAACTGAGATGCAGCGCAACGACTTGACTGAACCTGTGTGGATTGGCCTGCGTTTCCTCGCTGACCAGTGGCTGTGGGTGGACGGAAAGACAATGGTGTACAAAGCCTGGCCCCAAGGAGGAGACGAGGACCACCAGTGTCCAACGTGGAGACGCTGTGGAGCTCTAACAGTGGAGGGACTGTGGGGAAACTATAACTGTGAGGAGAAACGCTACTTTCTCTGCAAATGAGACATTCTGGAGAACGGGTTCAAAATGTATGGCTTCATTTGAACAACAAAATGCTGTTACAACACCAAAAAGGTTTAGTGAATAGAAAATATAGTACACACAAATTAAATTGCAAACACGTGTGAAGAATAATTTTTAATTTCTGTGGTGATGCTGGAGGAGGTTCTGTCGCTTATTTTGTGATGAATCGTTGTATCTAAGTGATTCAGCTTTTTGTAGCACACTTTGCTTTTGGATAACGTACCAGGTCAGCATGTTGATATTGTGACTTTTGTAATGTTTTCTGCAAAACATTTATTAGAATTATTTGTTGTTGACACATATTTCTTATTCAGCACAATTAAAAAAAATATATTAAAACCTTAAAAAAAATCGATCAGCGATAGCATAGCAGTAATTTCATTTTAGCAGCAATGAAAACAGTAAATCCGTGATCCAGCAAAAAAAAAAAAAAAAAATCAGTCTTCAAATTTAAGAAGTGCACATTATTTATTAATTATTTTTTTTTTAGAATTCTGACTCATTGTTTGGCCATTTCCTGCACAGATGTTGTGTAGAGCAGCTACACAAGATGTGCTTTAACGACAAAGTTAATCAAAACGTCTCTCAAAATCAGGAAACACATTGTTTCATTTTACCAAACGTAGAGTCAATAAATACAACGGGAGCGCGACATTATTTACAAGTGTTTTTTTTCACTGTAAGTTGGCACACAAATCCTGTATGAGTGAAGTGAAAAGTTCTTCATGTTGTTGTTAAATGAAATTTCTTTCATGCAAAATGTTAAAGAGTCATGAAGACAAACCTTCACATCCAAAGACTCAGTTAGATTGATTGCAAAATGTTGTAAAACTAACCAAAATCACTGAAATGTCCTTGTTTCTTGTCTTATCACCATTATTGTGGCCCCCATAACGCCGCCATATTGGATTTCGCACTAGGAGCCTCTATACTAATATGGCGGCTTGCAGACCATTGCCACCCTTTTGTGTCAAAGCACTGCAACATCGGTGGGAAGCAAGATTACATGATCCCCACCATGTTGTTCTGCCATTTTTCTTCAAAGTACCACCACAGCATCCCTACTGATGAGAAGTCATATATATGCCGCTGCCAGTATGACATTCAATATGGAGACTTCCGTGAGATCATTGTCCTTTTGCACTGAAGCAACACCACAGCGCCACCATCGGTGCAGTGTGCAACACATAGAAACAAAAATAGAAATAGCGTAATGACGCAAGTGTCCATGGGTTGTTTTTCTCTAAACCAATTCTTCTTCAACGCATTGACATCTTGACTGCATACACTACTGGCAATGAAGTTGTTTAAGTATGAGGGGCCAACAGGGACATTTTTCAGCATGACCATTCACACACACAAACCCCTTTCCCACTGCAACAAGCGGGTCGACCCGTGTCTGCAACCCGCTAACTATCGCCTTTTTAGACGCCTTTCCCACTGCCTGCAGACCCGCATCTCACCTCCTGCTGGCGAGCTGCATCGCTGCGTTTTCCCGCACTGATGGTGTCCCACATTGATGACATCATCAGCGCGACAGAGCAAAACGAAAGTAAACAATGCAGCGGAAAACAGTCCCTGTTACCTGTCGACGAATCTCCTCTTCCCCACGGATCAGGAGAAGATCTCTGGTCTCGTGATCTTGCCAATGCTGGGTCATGTTGACGAAGGGAATCTCACGCTGTGTCCAGAAACAACAACTAGCGCGCTAACTTAGCTGCGCTGCGTCAACGTCATTGTGTAAGTTACCGGATGTGTCCCTCCCACTAAAAGCCGCTACAAACTCACCCAGGAATTTACCGGGTCGATTGCAGGGTCAACGACCCGGGTCGAAATCCCGGGTCAAACCTTTTCCCACTGCCATGACTTAGCGGGTTTAAACGGATTTTTTGGCCAGTGGGAAAGGGGTAACATACGTAACTGAACATATCCAGACATTAAAATGAAAGCCTCACACACTTGCTACTGAAACACACACACACACTACTAAACTGTTTTACTCTTACGTACACTAATGAATGTACACGATTGTGAATATGAATATGAATATGTATGAATGTAATGTTCACGAATCTGAAGAGTGTTGGATGACCATTCATGAACTCTGTCTGCTCTGCATGTGGTGGTGTCCAGACATCATCCTTCAAATGGGAATGTCTGTCACCTACTGAAATCACAGCACAGGCGTTTTTGCAATTTGCTTGAAGAATGCGAGGCCAGTCGGATTTGTTACCCTCAAGAACCTTCACTGGTCGACCTGGCCGTCCCAGATAAACCATAGCCAGTCAACACATTTCTCACTGTCTATCCATTGGAAGGCATGGCAGAGAACTGCTCTGTAAATTTCATGACAGAGTGCTTGTAAAAAACAAAAACCACTCTGACTAAACCAAAGAGGACTGGATGAAGATATATTGTGAGTACTGTCACTGTACGCTCCGAACGGCATTCCTTCCAGTGATTATCCACCATTAGCAAATGTGCGTACATAACGTATGTTATTGATGTGACACTCATTGTCAAGGGAATGTTTCAAATAATAGCTAAAAAAAAAAACTTCAATTGTGTGCATATAGCATTTTTTTTTATCTTTCTTAACAATGGTCTATGGTGCCTGTCGTGGCAGCAACCCCCGCACCTGGTGGTGGACACCAAAAGTAAGAGATGGCGTCAAGCTGAAGAAGGAGTTCTACTGAGCCTGGTTGGCTTGTGGGACTCCAGAAGCAGCTGACAGGTACCAGCAGGCCAAGCAAACTGCAGCCCGAGTGGTTGTGGAGGCAAAAACTCGGGTCTCTCCCACATTTTCCAGATCAACCTGATCCCAACCCAATTGACTTTTTTTTTCATTAGATCCTGTGTCAAAGGGTGCACTTTCAACCTTGTATCAAATGATCACTAACTCGCAGCACTTATCAGCAGACAGGACGAGAGCTGCATGGGAACAGGACTTAGGGCATCCCATAGCTGATGACCATTGGAATTCGATCCTACAGTCAATTAATAAATCCTCACTATGTGCAAGACACTGCCTAATACATTTTAAAGTGGTCCATAGAGCTCATATGTCAAAGTCCAAACTAGCCAGCATATACTCAGATATCACCCCTACTTGTGATAAATGCAAGTCACGGGACTCCACTCTATACCACATGTACTGGCTCTGCCCTCGACTACAAGTTTTTTGGAACAAAGATTTTGATACTTTTTCAGTAATTCTGAAGCGCAAGATAGAATCAAATCCTATGTTTGCTTTGTTCGGAGCCTTTGGGGATCAGGACCCTCGGATGACCTCTGCCGAGCACCATATGACCTCCTTCTCCTTGCTTTTGGCCAGACGGGCCATATTGCAGGTTTTCACTAACACTGTTCGCAGTGGAGGTGGGGAGCTGCTGACCTCAACTGGGGATATTATGGGACGGTGGAAGGAATAGTTCGAGGACCTCCTCAATCCCGTCGCCACATTTTCCGTGGAGGAAGCAGAGGCTGAGTTCTCAGAGGTGGAGTCGTCCATCACGTCCTCTGGTCCCTGATGCTCCTCCTCTCCAGTCTGGCAGCTCCATGGAAAAGTAATAGTTTAATCCAGTCGATCCAAAGGGTCAAAGTTAGAGTCCCTGTGGCACCGATTCCCACTGACAAACGTTCCCCGGCCGCACTCCTCCGGCAGGTGAGTCCCTCCAGGACATCATGTGACATCACTCCTTCTGGCACGTGTACTGCTTCTCCTTATAGTATATATACATATAGTACCCCAGCACCAGATACAAATGCCCAAATCTTGCTTTTCCCATAGTTTTTACTGTCACAAAACATGACCCCAGATTAAATAACCACAGTCACCCAAGTCTGGCATATTAAGATGACAGCACAGGAAAACATTTATTCACGCTTGCCGGGTGAAACATGCAGGAACCTACCCAGTCGTTACAACTGGTTCTGTTCATTAATTTTATGGACAGAATTTCCAGGTGCAGCCAGGGATCGTAGGGGTCCGGTTTGAGGATCACAGGATTTCATCTTTTCTTTTTGCTGATCATGTTGTCCTGTTGGCTCCATCAAACTTGGACCTGCAGCATGCATTGGGACAGTTCATAGCTGAGTGTGAAGCAACAGGGATGAGGATCAGCGCCTCCAAATCCAAAGCCATGGTCCATACCAGAAGAAGGTGGTGTAATGGCAATTGTCCCATCCAGGTCGGTGGAGAGACTCTGGCCCAAGTGGAGGAGTTCAAGTTTCTCGGGGTCTTGTTCACGAGTGGGGGACGGATGGAGCGTGAGATTGACAGGCAGACCGATGCAGCAGCTGCAGTAATGCGGTTGTAATGGTCCATTGTGGTGAAGAAGGAGCTGAGCCGAAAGGCAAAGCTCTCGATTTACCGGTCAATATACATTCCCACCCTCAACTCTGGTCATGAGTTTTGAATCATAACCGAAAGGACAAGATCCCAGATACAAGCGACTGAAATTAGCTTCCTCCGTAGGGTGGCTGGGCGCTCCCTTAGGGATAGGATGAGGAGCTCAGTCACCAGGGAGGAGCTCGGAGTAGAGCCGCTACTCCTCCACATCGAGAAGAGCCAGCTGAGGTGGCTTGGGGGCTTGGGCACCTCTTTAGGATACCTCCTGGATGCCTCCCCAGGGAGGTGTTCCGGGCATGTCCCACCGGGAGGAGACCCTGGGGAAGACCAGGGACATGCTGGAGAGACTTATGGGCAAATCCCAATTCTCTGCTTAATCCTCAATCTTACTCCTCATTCCTCAAATTGCGCGCTCCCGTGAAGTTAACATAAAAAAGCCATATGAGAGTGGAAACACATCGAGCATGTCCGCACATTTGAAGCGACACCGCAGCATTTAAGCAGCCTCTCCCTGCGCAATCCGACCGGGCTAAAGCTGTTATGCTATCGGTGTGGTCAGGTCAGGTTCTTTCATTCTCCTTGTTTCAAGGAAGATGTCTTATGTTTACCTTTGACTTTTATTTTATTAATGGTCTTTTGAACCAGCCTTTTTATGTTGCTGTTGCACTTTAAATTGATTTTTGGTTCATTATTATATTTTAAATGAAGGAGATATTCAAATAAATTGCACTTTAAGTTGTTTTTCAATAATAATTATCTTAAAAAGACACTATTATGCCTTGCGCACTACTTTTATATATTTAAATTTAATAATTTAAGCTTCTAATAAACAGACAAAACATAGATTTTTTTTTTTTTTTTGCTTTTTGCTTATCCGAAAAATGATCCGATCTCTTGATCCGAGGAGCGATCCGATCCGTGAGTTTAGTGACCCGTTGCACCACTATTATTTATACTGCTCCACTCTGGAGTCAAATGTAAAAAAAAAAAAAGGATGCACACACACATGAATAAGCTGACTGACTATCAAATGCAGAAGGCAAATTGTAAGAAAATTATAAACTATGTTTCCCGCTTATCCCCTAAATTCTCTGACAGACTCCTCATAGTCCCCACAGTCTCCATGTGTGCACAAGAGGGGTGGGGTTCGCACTGAAGTAAATGCCTAAATGAATGATTGCCCTGAGGGAATGAGCTCTCCGCTTATAGTGGAATAGTGGAGATTAATGTAAATACAGGAATGAAGGGAAACCGCACAAAGTCACATTTGATTACGCCAGGTTTGGAAGAGCAAGGAGCTGATTCTCTGATGAAGAATCTTCTTGTGTGTGGTGAGCTCCATAGTGAATCCACACACTAGAAGATCAGAAGAGGAAAATCTTGTGTGATCTGTGTTCTGTTGTCTTCTCGTGTGTGGTCTCTGAATCGGGGAAGATTAAAAAATTCCTGTAGTGTGTACCAGGCTTAGTATGAGGCATTGGACAGGATTAAAAACACAGACATCCTCCATAAATATGACAAAAGATCATTTAAATTAAAAAAATGTGCTTCACGGGTGATTTTTTTTGTGTGTCTTTAATGACACTGACAAGCTGGAAAACTGCTGCTCTAAGGTTTTCTCAGACAAATTATCACCAGACCATCCGCTCCCCAGACGGTGCACATCTTCCACACAAAATTATCACTGCGTCCAGCTGAATCTGTCGACACAACGAAACATATTGGGAGATGGATAGAAAAAATGAACAGACCAATAGATCGATAGATAGATAGACGGATAGACCGATAGATCAGTTCAGATAATCTGCAGAAAATAAAGAAGTTGGACACATTGTTTTTGTTTTCACCAAATGTGAAGCCAATAAATACGACAGGAGCGCAATAGCACTTCAATGTGTGGTTTCAGACTTTTTAAGTCAACACACACTAAAATATTGGTTAAGGGAAAAGTTGGTGTGTATTTAGAGAGAAAAGCCATTAAATATGACTGAATGGACTTACTGGGTTTGTGTTTCAAAAAGATTGTCACCAGCAGCATTGTTTTCAACAGAGTGCTCAATTCAGCTTTCAATTCAGCTTTATTTATGAAGTGCCAATTACAACATGGTCGTTTGTAAACACTTTTACAGAGAAAACCCAACAGATCCACATGAGCAAGCATAAGCGACTGTGGAAAGGAAAAACTCCCTTTTAACAGGAAGAAACCTTTGCAGAATCAGGCTCAGAGGTGGCGGCTTTCTGCTATTCCGGTTGGGGTGAGGGGACAGAAAGAGAAGGAGGTAGGACAGGCAGTTTCTTGTATCTACATACAATTCATGTATAAACACAGGATACATAGACTACAAGAGGAACAATCATCAATGACATGTAGCAATACAATGAAATTACAGTAGTACAATGAAATTACATTGAAACGAGAGAAGGAGCAGAACTGGGAGCCGGTTCCACATGGTAGGAGCCCAGGGTTAAGTCAATGCTTACACCCACTGGGTCCGAGTTACCTCGATTAATCAGTGGAGCAGCTGTTTTGTTTGATGCCCAATTCGAGTTGCACCCATTGAATCCAGGCTGTCTCAATGGATCAGCCACGACTGATGTTCTGTCTGCGATCCCTCAATCACAGCTCTAGTCCACCTAAGAGACAGCCACTTCGTCCAGGGTTTTGGTGTTCTGACTTTTTGGTTTCCCACAGTGCTCATGTTCAAATACTGCTTTTTACCATTTTTCATGAATTTTCTCATTATTAATATAAAAGAAGCAGTCAGGGAAACTAACATGGATGAAGAGATGTTTGCTGCAGCAAAGGAGCTGAAAACAAAGTGCTGCTGTGATAGTATATGTTAAAGCTATAGTGCATAACTTTAAAATGTCTATGAATGTCCGTTTTAGCCAAGCCACTACTAGTGGAGATGACAAAATGCAGATTAAGCCGATCGGCTCCTCTAACATCTTGTGGGATTTTTCAATATATAGAATTCTTGCTTTGCTTTTCGACCGTTGACATTCCCACGCTGCCGTGCAGGAAATTACACATTTTACGTCACAACAACAACAGAGGGGGAGGACGCGCAGAGGGTCTCAAAGCAACAGGCAGGAGCTCAGACAGACTGAGAAAGCGACATGCAATTGTGTAGTGCCCGGACAACGGAGAGAAGGAAAAAAACACTCTCCGACAGTTGAACACCGGCAGTGTTAGCCGTTAGCAGCGTTAGCAGCAACACCACACAGCCCCCCGCCCCTGGCCAAACTTTTTTCCTGCAGGAAACACTTCATTTTTCATCCAGAAGCAGCGAACCAACGGACAACAAATGATTTCTGCTGACGACCACTGGGTCTTTTCATCCACTAACCTGTCAGTTACAAATTAGCAGGCACCTTGTCTCCCGTTTGTAATAAGCTATTTAAGTTTCTGTGGCAAAAAAAAAGAAAACAATAATGACCTCTTCGGAAGAGTCCATCTTTTTTTCACCAGCTGTCCTTTTTCACACAGAATAAAAACCGTGATTCGCGCTGTGGAAACGCAAATCACCGTGGCAGCGGTTGGGGGAGAGGGGAGGGGGGCACCGGGGACACGTGGGCGTACATCATGTGGAAGCGCTGGCTTTATTGTTGGAAGAACGCAGAATTCTGCTAGAGGGCGACCAAAGTTATGCACTACAGCTTTAATTGTTCCCTTATTATGGTTAATTTAGAAGAAAACATAAAGAGCAGCACCTCTGACTCAATACTTGACCTGTACAAGGTTAATAAAGGCACTGGGAGGATTATCGTGTTTACATGATTCACCATTCACCTCCATAAATTTGCACTGTCAATGACACTGAAAATCTTCTCATTTGTCTGTCAAATCTATTGGTCATGAAACTCTCTGCACCTGCAGTGACTCCTGGTTCATCACGATGTGGTTCATGTTAGTTGAACTAACTTTCCAGAATATCTGCACTCGTACTGACTGAAAAAGTACAAGACATGACTGTTTAACCAAATTTTGAGAGTGAAAACAAAAGGCTGAGAAATATTTTGGGTTTCCTGGGTTTTCCTCTGCAAGCAGCTCAAGGTGACGGAGTGTGGAGGGAAGACGGATTTCTATCTTTGTTCTAAATTAAATATCCCCACTGAGAACATTATTCCAAGTGAACTTTTGATGTGCAGTCTGTGGCATGACTTGCTCAACAACACTGAGTGTGAGATAAAATACAGTCTGATAGATTACTGAAAAGCACCAGCAGTGATTTCACCACAGTTTATAAAATGGTGTGTTGCTGGAGTTCGTCATGTTTGATTTAGTTGGAAGCTGTTTTTTCAAGATAATGATGATGTGGAATCATGTGTTGTTGGAGGAAGCTCGATAGCATGGGGGGGTGTCTGCCTCTTACTCTAATAAATTGTCTTTCTTCGCGGTGCAGCCTTGAAGTTGGTCCAATATGTACTGTATGTGTTGTGATTCAGCAAAATGGTGACACGACAACTTTGCATTTTCATTTCAGAAGAGTTATGTCAATAAATGAACGCTGAGTCCCCCCACCCAGTGTCCTGCTTCAGCCAAGTGAGAGAGGTCAGGGGTTTTAAGTCAATACAGAGATCAGCAGAGGGTCACATACAGGGTCCACCCAGCATGTTCCAAATCCATCTCAGGGGCGACACAAGCACAGGGGGGGAACATGCACATTTATTGTCCCAACAGACATGAGATTCAAAGTTTTAGCTTTCAAATGTTGTTTTGACTACTAACTGTTCAAGCCCCTGCTGCATTGTAGGACTTTAAAATCTGCTTTTCTGGTGGTAAAAATTGTGACAATTGCACTATTTCACAGCATATGAACATCCCACACAACCTTCTCACACTTGATAATATTAAAAGATGATAAACTTTACAGAAAATAATGCAGAAACAAGCAGGGCAACAAAGGAAAAATAGTTTTTCCAAGTTCAGCTGTCTGCCAGTCAATGGCTACAGTCAGTAAAAAGTCAAGTCCGACTGTCAGTTCTACCAGCTCATTTGTGAAGAGCTGCTTGTCAAGCATCTTCTCAAAGCATCTTTGTTCTCTCAAGCAACAAACACCTTGTATTTTTTAAAAGCACAAACCTTGTGTCTAAAGCAACATTTCATAACGATCAAGTCAAAGTGATACTGGTGATTACTCATGTTGGCAACTTTCCAAGGTTGTTTGAAGATGCTTCTCAAGTGATTGTGAAAAACACCAGTTCTTACTAGGGATGTCCGATAATATCGGCCCACCGATATTATTGGCCCGATATTGGCATAAAAATGTAATATCTGTGAATATTCGTTATCGGTTTTTTTGCCTATAATGAAAACCGATAAAATAACATGTTGATTTTGCCGAATAAATACAGGTCTATGGGCTCCCGAGACATTTACCGGCGCGCAAATGATGACCTCATCAGTGGTGGCCGGTGGCGAGGGGCAGCGAGAGCGTTTGTTTTGCTACATAGACCAAGAATGGCGGGCGGAAACAAGCGCCCCCGCCAATGCGGAAGTGAAATAACTTCGCCCGCCACTGGCGGTGTCGGCGACCAAAACAAGCGCTCCCGCTGCCCCTTGCTACTGTTCAAACCGCGTCGTGAAGCTTGCTAGCTCTGTGCCTGACCATGTCTGCGGTTTGGAATTATTTCCAAGTGTCTCCTTCGGATATTAAACTGGCGATTTGCAACGACTGCAAAGCGATGGTTATGCGAGGCGGAACGAAGACTTCTTCCTTCAATACTTCGAATTTAATCTCCCACCTCAGGATGAATCATTCAGAGAGATACGCGGCATTTGTACAGCAAAGTAATGAAACGAAGCAACAGAGACAGGCTGCACTGAAAAAAAACACTCAGTTGACGCTTAAAGAGTCAACCGAGAAAAAACAAAAATATAACAAGGACCACCCCAGGGCGAAAGCCATCTCTCAGAAAATCATGGAGTGTATCGCACTGGATAACCAGCCCTTTTCTATCGTGCAAGACGCCGGATTCACCAAACTTGTGGAGTTCCTCGAGCCACGCTTTGCCATGCCCAATCGCAAGTATTTCTCAGATGTTTGCTTACCTGAGCTGTACAGTGTTGTTTACAGCCATGTCGAGAAGCTAATTGCTGATGCTGTATCCATTAGCTTCACAACAGATATCTGGTCTTCAAGCGTTAGCCAGGTTAGCATGTTGAGCTTGACTGCTCAATGGCTAGACAAGGATTTTGTGCTTAAAAAGTCTGTGCTTCATTCTCAAGAGTGCCGTGGGTCTCATACGGCAGAAGCAATCGCATCTGCTTTTGAAGGGATGTTTGAAACATGGAAAATCTGCAAGGAGAAAGTGCATGTAGTAGTCAGAGACAACGCACGCAACATGGCCAAAGCTACATCAGAGTTTGGTGTCCCAAGTCTGCCCTGCATGGCGCACACCTTGCAGCTCGCAGTGAATGGAGGTGCCCTGTCTCAACGCAGCATTGCAGATGCCCTGGCTGTGGGGAGGCGAGTTGTAGGCCACTTCAAGCACTCACCGCTTGCTTGCAGTCGTTTTGAAGACATACAAAAAGAACTCAATATGCCTGTGAAAAAGCTCCAACAAGACGTCCCCACCAGGTGGAATTCGACCTATTATATGATGCAGAGCCTGGTGGAGCAGAAGAGGGTTTTAAGTGCGTATGCTGCTGATTATGAACTCCCAACAACACTGACAGCAACTCAGTGGGGAATTTTGGAGAAGATGACCACCGTACTGGAACCCTTTGAACAGCTAACCAAGGACATCAGCTCTGCGGAGGCCACTGCTGCAGATGTCATCCCTGGTGTGGTATCCCTGACACGGCTGCTCGCCAAGATGGATGAATCAGACAAAGGTGTGCAAACAGCCAAACATGCTCTATTGGAAGCTGTCAGTAAACGCTTTAATGGTGTGCAAAGTGAACCTCTTTATGCAATTGCAACCATGGTTGATGCTCGTTACAAAGACCGTTATTTTGACCTGGACAACAAGGAAGGAGCACGGAATATGCTGCTGAAGATTGTGGATGAAATGGCCAGCGTGGGCAATGATCAACAAGAAAAGGCTGCTGGTGCCAGTGCAGATGACCCAGGCCAGGAAGACCAGGAGCCCCCACCTAAGAGGGCCCGAACTGGGAGCCTGCAGGACATGTACCAAGAAATTCTCGCAGAGAATGATGTCACCAAACAAGCAACTACAGGCGAAACAGCATCACAGGTGAGTAAATAATAAACTTAATTGTAAATTTATTTCATTTGCAGAGTGCTTTACATGAAAATGTACATAAAGTGAATAAAATAAACATTCGGCTGTCAGTGCTTTGAAGAAAAGTAAGTAATATTATTTCTGTTTTTGTTTTGACTTTTTCTTTAGGTGTATGCATACCTGGGAGAACCCACCATCCTCAAGACAGCGTGCCCTTTGAAGTACTGGAGGTCCACCCACGCCCGCTTCCCTGCGCTTGCCCGAGTTGCACGCAAGTACCTCACTGCACCCTGTACCAGCGTAGACAGCGAACGGCTGTTCAGCGCCATCTCCAATGTCATCGATGAGAAGAGAAATCGCATACATTGCGACAATGCTGAGATGCTTATTTTCATTCAGAAAAATCTACCTCTCCTGGACAAGGGAAAAAATTAGACCAGTCATAGAGGCGAGTCAGCATCAGTCTTTGAGCCTCATTTATTGCACTTCAAAAGGAGCGTCATGTTTACTTGTCTGGCCTGA
This sequence comes from Salarias fasciatus, assembly GCF_902148845.1. Taxonomy (NCBI): domain Eukaryota; kingdom Metazoa; phylum Chordata; class Actinopteri; order Blenniiformes; family Blenniidae; genus Salarias; species Salarias fasciatus. The sequence goes on along the minus strand of NC_043750.1, from coordinate 11,147,586 downwards.
AGCTGTTTTTATTTTTTGTGCCTTTCTTGTTTATATTTGCACCTTTTTGTTACTCATACGAAAGAGCAGGGTTGACTGAGCCCAGTTTATGATGATTGTGTTGGCAAAGTTATGGCCTGTTATGAAGGCCAGTCGGACTTTTAGCCTTGTTCACTTGAAGAAGGACTTTGTTTACTACTCTGGAAGGTCTGGACTGAAACTTTGTGCCTTCCTTGTTCTTATGCTCATGTGGAGCAGTGCTGATTGTGCCCAGCTTATAATTTCAATGATTGCATTAGCCCAAGTAATGGGCTTGTATTTATTTTGCACTTTAAAACGTTTCCTTGTTTTGCACTTTACCAAATGCCAAAGTATTGTTTGTAGCTCAAAGAAATGTGCAGTTTTCAAATTTGTACAGTTTAGTTGCCACATTGATTGTGAATTAATTCAATTAAGGTGATTGAGTTTTAGTGAAAGAAATAGTCCATGAAGCAGCCTACAAATGCAGGCTAAATTAACACTGCAAGAAGAAGAGTAGCCTGTCTGTTATTTTAGTTTATTTAGTTGTTATTTTAGTTACATGCTGCACGTAGTTCTACAGGTACAATGTTTTACAATGTGTGAAGAAGTCAAATTTGCCCTATTTGTAAGGAGCATTGTCAAGAATATCTCAGACAGTGTGATCCAAACTGTTGTTTGAGACAATTTAAAAATAAATAAATATGGCACTTTTTCCACAACTCAAGTTGAAGTAGTTTTCTTAATTTTCACAGACAATGTTTACTTTTGGAAAGCCTTGTTGCATTTGAGAATGCATCCAGTGGGGCATCACAATAAAATTAGGCATGTGTTAATTCCACAACAGGAAATATGTGATATGTGAATTAGTTTAGAGGAAAAATAGCCCACATATATCGATATCGGTAGATATCGGAATCGGAAATTGAGAGTTGGACAATATCGGCATATCTGATATCGGCAAAAAAGTCAATATCGGACATCCCTAGTTCTTACTAATAAGTGGTAATGGCATAGTGTGATAGCTTTCGTCCATGAATGCATACTTCATCATAAATGCAAACAAATACATTCTGAGGCTGCTTTTGTAAGTAGTAACTCAATGAATTCACTCATTCACTTTACATGTTTTTTTTGCTGGGTTTCCACAGTAAATAAGGGTTTATTCTTGATGATTTTCCTGATCAAATAAAGGCAAATAAAAATGTGAAAATAAACAGTTTATTGACCCAATTGTGTAGAGAATGCACTGTAGTATCAGGTTACACCACAATGTTATTCAGTTCTGTCTTTGCTTTGCGTATTATTTGGTTTTACATTCGTGATTTCAGCCAAGACATTCATTTGTGTGTTCACCAGTCAAAACACATGCAAACTCCAACCTTGAGGAGCGCTGAGTACACTATATACTCCATTGTAGAAGCATAAACAGCAGAGGAGTGTTTCAGCTTGAGTTTCAGAAGACTAACCATGGAAATACAGAAACTCTTCTTCTTTTTTGCTTCTGTTTTTTGTGTGAAAGTTGAGGGAGAAGTAGGAACACACCATTTTGTCTCTCAAGCACTGCGCTGGACAGATGCTCAGACTCACTGTAGAAAGTATTACACCGATCTTTCTTCTGTGAACGACCAGAAACATACTGAGAAGATCCTGAAAGCTGCAGCGGGACAAAAAAGCCTGAATTGGAGCACAGCATGGATCGGCCTTTATCGAGATCCTACAAATGCCACTCGCTGGAAATGGTCAGGAGGAGGATACGTTACACACACAAACTGGGCCAAGGGTCAACCAAACAATATTGGCAATAAACAGAACAGAGGAACTACTTACTCTAATGGACGATGGAATGATGCCGAAGAAAATGTGGCCCTGCCTTTTTTCTGCATCAAGATTTCTGTGATGAACTATGAGAAGAAGACTTGGGAGGAGGCTCTGGAGCACTGCAGAGAGGAGCACAGTGATCTGATCAGCATCGCCTCTGAAACCGACCGTCTTCTCGCACAAACTGAGATGCAGCGCAACGACTTGACTGAACCTGTGTGGATCGGCCTGCGTTTCCTCGCTGACCAGTGGCTGTGGGTGGACGGAAAGACAATGATGTACAAAGCCTGGCCCCAAGGAGGAGACGAGGACCACCAGTGTCCAACGTGGAGACGCTGTGGAGCTCTAACAGTGGAGGGACTGTGGGGAAACTATAACTGTGAGGAGAAACGCTATTTTCTCTGCAAATGAGACATTCTGGAGAACGGGTTCAAAATGTATGGCTTCATTTGAACAACAAAATGCTTTTGCAACACCAAAAAGGTTTAGTGAATAGAAAATATAGTACACACAAAATAAATTGCAAACACGTGTGAAGAATAATTTTTAGTTTCTGTGGTGATGCTGGAGGAGGTTCTGTCGCTTATTTTGTGATGAATAGTTGTATCTGAGTGATTCAGCTTTTTGTAGCACACTTTGCTTTTGGATAACGTACCAGGTCAGCATGTTGATATTGTGACTTTTGTAACGTTTTCTGCAAAAGATTTATTATAATTATTTGTTGTTGACACATATTTGTTATTCAGCACAATGAAATATATTAAAACCTGAAAAAAATCGATCAGCGATAGCATAGCAGCAATTTCATTTCAGCAGCAATGAAAACAGTAAATCCGTGATCCAGCAAAAAAAAAAAAAATCAGTCTTCAAATTTAAGAAGTACACATTATTTAAATTTTTTTTCAGAATTCTTACTCATTGTTTAGCCATTTCCTGCACAGATGTTGTGTAGAGCAGCTACACAAGATGTGCTTTAACAAAAAAATTAATCAAAACATCTCTCAAAATGAGGAAACACATTGTTTTCATTTTACCAAACGTCGAGTCAATAAATACAACGGGAGCGCAACATTATTTACAAGTGTTTTTTTTTCACTGTAAGTTGGCATACAAATCCTGTATGAGTGAAGTGAAAAGTTCTTCATGTTGTTGTTAAAGGAAATTTCTTTCATGCAAAATGTTTAAAGAGTCATAAAGATAAACCTTCACATCCAAACACTCTCAATCTTATCACCATTATTGTGGCCCCCATAACGCCGCCATATTGGATTTCGCACTAGGAGCCTCTACACTAATATGGCGGCTTGCAGACCATTGCCACCCTTTTGTGTCAAAGCACTGCAACATCGGTGGGAAGCAGGATTACATGATCCCCGCCATGTTGTTCCGCCATTTTTCTTCAAAGTACCACCACAGCATCCCTACTGGTGAGAAGTCATATATATGCCGCTGCCAGTACGACATTCAATATGGAGACTTCCGTGAGATCATTGTCCTTTTGTAGCAACACCACAGCGCCACCATCGGTGCAGTATGCAACACATAGAAACAAAAATAGAAATAGCGTAATGACGCAAGTGTCCATGGGTTGTTTTTCTCTAAACCAATTCTTCTTCAACGCATTGACATCTTGACTGCATACACTACTGGCAATGAAGTTGTTTAAGTATGAGGGGCCGACAGGGACATTTTTCAGCATGACCATTCACACACACAAACCCCTTTCCCACTGCAGCTAGCGGGTCGACCCGTGTCTGCGACCCGCTAACTATTGCCTTTTTAGACGCCTTTCCCACTGCCTGCAGACCCGCATCTCACCTCCTGCTGGCGAGCCGCATCGCTGCGTTTTCCCGCACTGATGGTGTCCCACATTGATGACATCATCAGCGCGACAGAGCAAAACGAAAGTAAACAATGCAGCGGAAAACAGTCCCTGTTACCTGTCGACGAATCTCCTCTTCCCCACTGATCAGGAGAAGCTCTCTGGTCTCGCTATCTTGCCAATGCTGGGTCATGTTGACGAAGGGAATCTCACGCTGTGCCCAGAAACAACAACTAGCGCGCTAACTTAGCTGCGCTGCGTCGACGTCATCGTGTAAGTTCCCGGATGTGTCCCTCCCACTAAAAGCCGCTACAAACTCACCCGGGAATTTACCAGGTCGATTGCAGGGTCAACGACCCGGGTCGAAATCCCGGGTCAAACCTTTTCCCACTGCCATGACTTAGCGGGTTTAAACAGATTTTTTGGCCAGTGGGAAAGGGGTAACATATGAAACTGAACATATCCAGACATTAAAATGAAAGCCTCACACACTTACTACTGAAACACACACACACACACACACACACACACACACTACCAAACTGTTTTACTCTTACGTACACTAATGAATGTACACGATTGTGAATATGAATATGAATATGTATGAATGTAATGTTCACGAATCTATAGAGTGTTGGATGACCATTCATGAACTTTGTCTGCTCTGCATGTGGTGGTGTCCAGACATCATCCTTCAAATGGGAATGTCTGTCACCTACTGAAATCACAGCACAGGCGTTTTTGCAATTTGCTTGAAGAACGCGAGGCCAGCCAGATTTGTTACCCTCAAGAACCTTCACTGGTCGACCTGGCCGTCCCAGATAAACCATAGCCAGTCAACACATTTCTCACTGTCTATTCACTGGAAGGCATGGCAGAGAACTGCTCTGTAAATTTCACGACAGAGTGCTTGTAAAAAACAAAAACCACTCTGACTAAACCAAAGAGGACTGGATGAAGATATATTGTGAGTACTGTCACTGTACGCTCCGAACGGCGTTCCTTCCAGTGATTATCCACCATTAGCAAATGTGTGTACATAACGTATGTTATTGATTTGACACTCATTGTCAAGGGAATGTTTCAAATAATAGCTAAAAAAAAAAACTTCAATTGTGTGCATATAGCATTTTTTTTTATCTTTCTTAACAATGGTCTATGGTGCCTGTCGTGGCAGCAACCCCTGCACCTGGTGGTGGACACCAAAAGTAAGAGATGGCGTCAAGCTGAAGAAGGAGTTCTACTGAGCCTGGTTGGCTTGTGGGACTCCAGAAGCAGCTGACAGGTACCAGCAGGCCAAGCAAACTGCAGCCCGAGTGGTTGTGGAGGCAAGAACTCGGGTCTCTCCCACATTTTCCAGATCAACCTGATCCCAACCCAATTGACTTTTTTTTTTCATTAGATCCTGTGTCAAAGGGTGCACTTTCAACCTTGTATCAAATGATCACTAACTCGCAGCACTTATCAGCAGACAGGGCGAGAGCTGCATGGGAACAGGACTTAGGGCATCCCATAGCTGATGACTGTTGGAATTCGATCCTACAGTCAATTAATAAATCCTCACTATGTGCAAGACAATGCCTAATACATTTTAAAGTGGTCCATAGAGCTCATATGTCAAAGTCCAAACTAGCCAGCATATACTCAGATATCACCCCTACTTGTGATAAATGTAAGTCACGGGACTCCACTCTATACCACATGTACTGGCTCTGCCCTCGACTACAAGTTTTTTGGAACAAAGATTCTGATACTCTTTCAGTAATTCTGAAGCGCAAGATAGAATCAAATCCTATGTTTGCTTTGTTCGGAGCCTTTGGGAATCAGGACCCTCGGATGACCTCTGCCGAGCACCATATGACCTCCTTCTCCTTGCTTTTGGCCAAACGGGCCATATTGCAGGTTTTCACTAACACTGTTCACAGTGGAGGTGGGGAGCTGCTGACCTCAACTGGGGATATTATGGGACGGTGGAAGGAGTACTTCGAGGACCTCCTCAATCCCGTCGCCACGTTTTCCGTGGAGGAAGCAGAGGCTGAGGTCTCAGAGGTGGAGTCATCCATCACGTCCTCTGGTCCCTGATGCTCCTCCTCTCCAGTCTGGCAGCTCCATGGAAAAGTAATAGTTTAATCCAGTCGATCCAAAGGGTCAAAGTTAGAGTCCCTGTGGCACCGATTCCCACTGACAAACGCTCCCCAGCCGCACTCCTCCGGCAGGTGAGTCCCTGCAGGACGTCATGTGACATCACTCCTTCTGGCACGTGTACCGCTTCTCCTTATCGTATATATACATATAGTACCCCAGCACCACACTGTAAAAAAAAAATAATTGAGACAACTTAAAATTTTAACGCAACCTTTTGCAGTAAAACTTTTGAATTGTGTCAACGATTTGCTATGTCATTGTCCTAAGCGACATTTCACTATTGTACCAATTACATTTATGCTGTTCTGTTAATGGACACTACTATTAATTCTTCGTTTTGCCAATTACAACATGCTGATTTGCTCAATAAGTCATTCAAATAGCTAGCAAAAGCTTATTGACTGCACGATCATTATTTAATTACCTGCATGTCAATAAATACACAATCCTGAATGGTGGTTCCATACTTTTATTTTATTTACCTGTGCAATACTGTAACACATTGATGATAACACTGTCAAGAATGAAAACTCTGCCCAGAATACCACATGAGGTATGTGAAAACAGGAAAAATGGAAGATCTGGCACATCCTCTAGGACAACAGGCCTTCAAAAATCACAGGATCTTCTGCATCATAGCTGATGATTCCCTTGGTAGAAACATTTTTACTGTGCAGCACTGTCAAGAATGACACATCTGCCCAGAGGTACACCACACATGTATCCATGACATGAAAACACTTAAAAGGAGACAGATGTGCCAATGTAAACATGCTCAAATGACTAAAATCAGCAGTGGAACATATAAACATTTCTTTTTTTAATAATAGAAACAATGAACAGGTGTCGAAATGTCTCAGAAGTGTCCTTAGGAGTCTTTGGATATGAAATGTTGAGAGCGTAGTGGAGTCCAAAACGGTATGGAAGTGCAGTTGGAAATCTGGTACATCCTCCAGGACATCAGGCTCCTCCAAAATCACAGCAATGTCCTGCACCATTGCTGATGAAGTCGGTGCAGCACCGTCCCCTGGAACAAAGAGTTATCCCACAGCCACTCCTTGGTCGCACCGTCTTCGCCATCAGAGTCCTGTAAAAATACAGTGTATTAAATTTAGGCCAAATTGAATTATTTTATTTATCACAGGTCTGAATATCACTGCAGTAGCTTTAAAAGAAGTAAAAACTCACTACAAGTTTTAAAATTCGAAGAAATAGTTCAAGGAATAAATAAATAACATCAAACTACATTTAAAAAAATCTTTCTTATCAAACTGTGAACAAGTTGCAACAAAACTAAATCTAAATCTGTCACAAATCTTAAGACACACAAACCTGCAATTGAATATGCATACTAAGCCTGAGCCAAATGAAAAATGTTTTGGCATAAATGTGTAGGCTACAAGTCCACACCACTGAGAACAAAATATCTAGTCTAAAAAAAATTCACCTGAAAATTAATGTAAACAGTGGTGATTTTAATTGGATAATAAGGAGATGTCATTACAAACTGGATCTGTTTAAGTTAACATCTAAGTCAAAGTTATCACTACTTTCAATTCAATCAAAAATCTATACAACATCACGCTCAAAGTAATAGAAGCCTACGTAAATGAATTTAGAAATCTGAACAGGAATATCTCACTAAATAAATCTAAAACAGTGTAATATTTTAACTGAGAAGATGAGGATGTCTGACTCTGCCTACAAGCACAGGAGAGGCTCTTTGCAGCTGCAGTAAAGAAACTCTGGATAATTTATATATTTATTGCAAACTATGATGAACTGCTGAGCTATTTAAAATGCAAACATCATTTAAGTTTAACAATTAAAACCTTGTTAATTAGCTTAAATTCTGTGTTTACATAAAACATGACGGCAGACTTCGAACAAAGGACTTTAAATGTTGCTTTGCATATTCAGTGAGCTTGTTGAACAAGTGGATTGATAAAGAACTTATTAAATGTTCAGTGTTTTACGTACTTGCCTGACTGACCCTCAGCTCTGTCGTCTGTCTGCACAGCGCCAGGAGCTCCACCAGGACAGACAGGCCGGACTGAACCACTGCAGGGGCTGTGGGGAGGGGAATGGAATGTTTCAATTGTTAATATTGTTAATATTATCAAACAGTATGTAAGGTATTATACCTTATGATACCATCACCAAACCTAAAACTACTACTGGAAAACTTTAATTTTGTGTGTAAAACAGGATTTTGTAGTGGGATAACTTTCTCAAAGGGAGGGAACAATATCCCTGCAGCCGCTAGCTGACGGCTAAAGGAAGGCTATTGCTAAGGGCTACCCTAACAGACAAAAAAAAAAAAAAAAAAGGGGGGGTGCAAGATAAAAACGTTCAAACTCAATTAAACGCAATTAGAAAATAAGTCCTGAGGGAACACAATGGTAACTTTCTAAGAGGCAGGCGAGGTGCAGGGATTAGCACTGTTAGCTTAACTGAAGAAGTAGAACTTACTCAAGTGCATTTGGTAAAGCAGAACAAAATACGATGCCAACACGTCCATTTTCACACAAAATACTTACTTTCACAACTGGACTGAAGCTGGTCATCTTCAGAAAAGTCTTCTCATCCTTTTGTGCTGATGGCTGACCTTGATAGACCACAAGGGAGCATTTGCCCTTGCAAAAAATATGGAAAACCCCGGACTTCAGGGATTGCATTATGGGAATTTTTTTCCTATTGTTGTGCCAACGACAATTTGAAAATTGTGCTAATTTGGAATTACACATTTGGTTATAATTGAGGTGCCAATGTTGGTCTGACATGTATTTTCTAGTTACATAACAGCTATTTTACTTTTCATGTTCACACAATTAAGAATACAAGCTCTGGTGAATAGATTGTCGTTGTCTTTTTTACAGTGCAAATACAAATGCCCAAATATTGCTTTTCCCATATTTTTTACTGTCACAAAACATGACCCCAGATTAAATAACCACAGTCACCCAAGTCTGGCATATTAAGATGACAGCACAGGAAAACATTTATTCACGCTTGCCGGGTGAAACATGCAGGAGCCTACCCGGTCGTTACAACTGGTTCTGTTCATTAATTTTACGGACAGAATTTCTAAGTGCAGCCAGGGATCGCAGGGGTCCGGTTTGAGGATCACGAGATTTCATCTTTTCTTTTTGCTGATGATGTTGTCCTGTTGGCTCCATCAAACTTGGACCTGCAGCATGCACTGGGACAGTTCATAGCTGAGTGTGAAGCAACAGGGATGAGGATCAGCGCCTCCAAATCCAAAGCCATGGTCCATACCAGAAGAAGGTGGTGTAATGGCAATTGTCCCATCCAGGTCGGTGGAGAGACTCTGGCCCAAGTGGAGGAGTTCAAGTTTCTCGGGGTCTTGTTCACGAGTGGGGGACGGATGGAGCGTGAGATTGACAGGCAGACCGATGCAGCAGCTGCAGTAATGCGGTTGTAATGGTCCATTGTGGTGAAGAAGGAGCTGAGCCGAAAGGCAAAGCTCTCGATTTACCGGTCAATATACATTCCCACCCTCAACTCTGGTCATGAGTTTTGAATTATAAGCCAAAGGACAAGATCCCAGATACAAGCGACTGAAATTAGCTTCCTCCGTAGGGTGGCTGGGCGCTCCCTTAGGGATAGGATGAGGAGCTCAGTCACCAGGGAGGAGCTCGGAGTAGAGCCGCTACTCCTCCACATCGAGAAGAGCCAGCTGAGGTGGCTTGGGGGCTTGGGCACCTCTTTAGGATGCCTCCTGGATGCCTCCCCAGGGAGGTGTTCCGGGCATGTCCCACCGGGAGGAGACCCCGGGGAAGACCAGGGACATGCTGGAGAGACTTATGGGCAAATCCCAATTCTCTGCTTAATCCTCAATCTTACTCCTCATTCCTCAAAATGCGCGCTCCCGTGAAGTTAACATAAAAAAGCCATATGAGAGTGGAAACACATCGAGCATGTCCGCACATTTGAAGCGACACCGCAGCATTTAAGCAGCCTCTCCCTGCGCAATCCGACCGGGCTAAAGCTGTTATGCTATCGGTGTGGTCAGGTCAGGTTCTTTCATTCTCCTTGTTTCAAGGAAGATGTCTTATGTTTACCTTTGACTTTTATTTTATTAATGGTCTTTTGAACCAGCCTTTTTATGTTGCTGTTGCACTTTAAATTGATTTTTGGTTCATTATTATATTTTAAATGAAGGAGATATTCGTATAAATTGCACTTTAAGTTGTTTTTCAATAATAATTATCTTAAAAAGACACTATTATGCCTTGTGCACTACTTTTAAATATTTAAATTTAATAATTTAAGCTTCTAATAAACAGACAAAACATAGATGTTTTTTTTTTTTTTTTTTTGCTTTTTGCTGATCCGAGGAGCGATCCGATCCGTGAGTTTAGTGACCCGTTGCACCACTATTATTTATACTGCTCCACTCTGGAGTCAAACGTAAAAAAAAAAAAGGATGCACACACACATGAATAAGCTGACTGACTATCAAATGCAGAAGGCAAATTATAAGAAAATTATAAACTATGTTTCCCGCTTATCCCCTAAATTCTCTGAAAGACTCCTCATAGTCCCCACAGTCTCCATGTGGGCGCAAGAGGGGTGGGGTTCGCACTGAAGTAAATGTCTAAATGAATGATTGACCTGAGGGAATGAGCTCTCCGCTTATAGTGGAATAGTGGAGATTAATGTAAATACAGGAATGAAGGGAAACCGCACAAAGTCACATTTGATTACGCCAGGTTTGGAAGAGCAAGGAGCTGATTCTCTGATGAAGAATCTTCTTGTGTGTGGTGAGCTCCATAGTGAATCCACACACTAGAAGATCAGAAGAGGAAAATCTTGTGTGATCTGTGTTCTGTTGTCTTCTAGTGTGTGGTCTCTGAATCGGGGAAGATTAAAAAATTCCTGTAGTGTGTACCAGGCTTAGTATGAGGCATTGGACAGGATTAAAAACACAGACATCCTCCATAAATATGACAAAAGATCATTTAAATTAAAAAAATGTGCTTCATGGGTGATTTTTTTGTGTGTCTTTAATGACACTGACAAGCTGGAAAACTGCTGCTCTAAGGTTTTCTCAGACAAATTGTCACCAGACCGTCCGCTCCCCAGAGGGTGCACATCTACCACACAAAATTATCACTGCGTCCAGCTGAATCTGTCGACACAACGAAACATATTGGGAGATGGATAGAAAAAATGAACAGACCGATAGATCGATAGATAGATAGATGGATACACCGATAGATCAGTTCAGATAATCTGTAGAAAATAAAGAAGTTCGACACATTGTTTTTGTTTTCACCAAATGTGAAGCCAATAAATACGACAGGAGCGCAATAGTACTTCAATGTGTGGTTTCAGACTTTTTAAGTCAACACACACTAAAATATTGGTTAAGGGAAAAGTTGGTGCGTATTTAGAGAGAAAAGCCATTAAATATGACTGAATGGACTTACTGGGTTTGTGTTTCAAAAAGATAGTCACCAGCAGCATTGTTTTCAACAGAGTGCTCAATTCAGCTTTCAATTCAGCTTTATTTATGAAGTGCCAATTACAACATGGTCTTTTCTAGACACTTTTACAGAGAAAACCCAACAGATCCACATGAGCAAGCATAAGCGACTGTGGAAAGGAAAAACTCCCTTTTAACAGGAAGAAACCTTTGCAGAACCAGGCTCAGAGGTGGCGGCTTTCTGCTATTCCGGTTGGGGTGAGGGGACAGAAAGAGAAGGAGGTAGGACAGGCAGTTTCTTGTATCTACATACAATTCATGTATAAACACAGGATACATAGACTACAAGAGGAACAATCATCAATGACATGTAGCAATACAATGAAATTACAGTAGTACAATGAAATTACATTGAAACGAGAGAAGGAGCAGAACTGGGAGCCGGTTCCACATGGTAGGAGCCCAGGGTTAAGTCAATGCTTACACCCACTGGGTCCGAGTTACCTCGATTAATCAGTGGAGCAGCTGTTTTGTTTGATGCCCAATTCGAGTTGCACCCATTGAATCCAGGCTGTCTCAATGGATCAGCCACGACTGATGTTCTGTCTGCGATCCCTCAATCACAGCTCTAGTCCACCTAAGAGACAGCCACTTCGTCCAGGGTTTTGGTGTTCTGACTTTTTGGTTTCCCACAGTGCTCATGTTCAAATACTGCTTTTTACCATTTTTCATGAATTTTCTCATTATTAATATAAAAGAAGCAGTCAGGGAAACTAACATGGATGAAGAGATGTTTGCTGCAGCAAAGGAGCTGAAAACAAAGTGCTGCTGTGATAGCATATGTTAAAGCTATAGTGCGTAACTTTCAAATGTCTATGAATGTCCGTTTTAGCCAAGCCCCCCCCCTCCAGGGCCAAACTTTTTTCCTGCAGGAAACACTTCGTTTTTCAACAAGAAGCAGCTAACCAACGGACAACAAATGATTTCCGCTGACGACCACTGGGTCTTTTCATCCACTAACCTGTCAGTTACAAATTAGCAGGCACCTTGTCTCCCGTTTGTAATAAGCTATTTAAGTTTCTGTGGCAAAAAAAAAGAAAACAATAATGACCTCTTCGGAAGAGTCCATCTTTTTTTCACCAGCTGTCCTTATTCACACAGAATAAAAAACGTTTCCAACGGTGATTCTCGCTGTGGAAACGCAAATCACTGTGGCAGCGGTTGGGGGGAGAGGGGAGGGGGGCACCAGGGACACCTGGGCGTACATCATGTGGAAGCGCTGGCTTTATTGTTGGAAGAACGCAGAATTCTGCTAGAGGGCGACCGAAGTTATGCACTACAGCTTTAATTGTTCCCTTATTATGGTTAATTTAGAAAAAAACATAAAGAGCAGCACAACTGACTAAATACTTGACCTGTACAAGGTTAATAAAGGCACTGGGAGGATTATCGTGTTTACATGATTCACCATTCACCTCCATAAATTTGCACTGTCAGTGACACTGAAAATCTTCTCATTTGTCTGTCAAATCTATTGGTCATGAAACTCTCTGCACCTGCAGTGACTCCTGGTTCATCACAATGTGGTTCATGTTAGTTGAACTAACTTTCCAGAATGTCTGCACTCGTACTGACTGAAAAAGTACAAGATCTCCCTGTTTAACCAAGTTTTGAGAGACTAAAAACAAAAGGTTGAGAAATATTTGGGTTTCAGGGTTTTTCCTCTGCAAGCATCTCAAGGTGACGGAGTGTGGAGGGAAGATGGTTTTCTATCTTTGTTCTAAATTAAATATCCCCACTGAGAACATTATTCCAAGTGAACTTTTGATGTGCAGTCTGTGACATGACTTGCTCAACAACACTGACTGTGAGATAAAATACAGTCTGATAGATTACTGAAAAGCAGCAGCAGTGATTTCACCACAGTTTATAAAACAGTGTGTTGCTGGAGTTCGTCATGTTTGATTTAGTTGGAAGCTGTTTTTTCAAGATGACGATGATCTCGAATCGTGTTTTGTAGGAGGAAGCTCGATAGCATGGTGGGACGGTGTCTGCTTCTTATTCTAATAAATTGTCTTTCTTCGCGGTGCAGCCGAGAAGTTGGTCCAATATGTACTGTATGTGTTGTGATTCAGCAAAATGGTGACACTACTATTTTGCATCTTCATTTCAGAAGAGTTGTGTCAATAAATGAACGCTGAGTCCCCCCACCCAGTGTCCTCCTTCAGACAAGTGAGAGAAGTCAGGGGTTTTCCTCAGTACAGATCAGCACAGGGTCACATCCAGGGTCCACCCAGCGTGTTCCTCATCCATCTCAGGGGCGACACAAGCACAGGGGGGGAACATGCACATTTATTGTCCCGACAGACATGAGATTCAAAGTTTTAGCTTTCAAATGTTGTTTTGAGTACTAACTGTTCAAGCCCCTGCGGCATTGTGGGCAGAGTTGGGGTCCGTTACTCAAAAAAGTAAAGAGTGACCCGTTACTAGTCACTTCTGAAAAAAGTAGTGCCTTACACTACTTGATTACCAGTGTTGGGAATAACGGCGTTCGAATAAACGGCGTTAGTAACGGCGTTATGTTTTTCAGTAACGAATAATCTAATTAGTTACTTTTCCCATCGTTGCAACGCCGTTACCGTTACTAAGAATATGAAGTGGCGCGTTACTACTGACTGAATGAAGCGCGAGTGTCCGCTGCTGCCGCACACATCAGCTGCAGGTGAGAGCAGGGAGGAGGGGGGAGAGGGGAATGGAGGGGGGGGGGGGGGGGGGGGGGGGGGGATGAAGACGCGATGAAGATTGGTTGGTGGGCGGGCATGCCCTGCCCACGTGTCTCACTCGCTGCACGCGCTGACCGGTAAACACAACAAGACAGAGACAATGGCGTGGAGCTCGAGCCCAGGACATAGAAAGGTAGCGTTCTGAAACTGGAAGCCTCACTGGAAGACTTTATCCACGTCTGCTACATGCTAGCATGACACCTGCTGCTGCTGCTGCTAACCCGACCCCGAGTCCAAACGCAGCAGGAGGGAGACGAGCCGCTCTGTTAAAACAAGCAACCAGCAGGCGACCAGAGCCGAGCTGAACACACTGACTGCAGGTCCACTGGTACACAGGAGGCTTAATGTACAGTTACAGAGATTTGCAATACTTAATGGCCAGAAGTTTACATTTGTGTTTTCTTAACAGGCTGCAATTTAGTTCAAATAAATACTAAATGTTCTAAAATACTGTATAAAGTGTTTTTTTATTCTTCAATCAGTTGATATAAACATCTTTGATGTTATAGATGTTATAGAATGTGGTAATGTGTAGAACATGAAAAATAACGTCAGTTACTTTGCTGAGTAACTAATTACTTTTTCAGTGAGGTAACTGAGTTACTAACTCAATTACTTTTTGGGAGAAGTAATTTGTAATTCTAACTAATTACTTTTTTAAAGTAACTTGCCCAACACTGTTGATTACTCCATGGAAATAGTAACGAAGTTACACTACTCGTTACTGCATAGTGCTCCGTGGAGCTGTGCTCCCTTATATCCTTCCGCGGAGCACTGAGCATGCGCAGATCTGTGTGTATTGAAACGGTTTTTTTAAAGGATTGCAAAGAAAACACGTCTTTTAAAATGTTTTATCACCATTCGGATTTACTTCACGTGCTAATACGTCGTCCCCTGGACCACTGGAAGGAGTATTTTGTCCATTTGCGTAGTCCGGCTCTGATTGACTTCCAGCTCAGCTTCGAGCTAATCTACTACGATGCTAACAGCTGGGAACCAGAGACACAGGTATTTATGAGCTTGTCTAACTTTGTCAATGACAGGGAGAGGGCGTGGGTCCCTAATCTTTGGAGTATCCATTTAAAAGGGACATTTACAGTAGGAGGGAGTGCAGTGTTGTCAGTGGGGCACAAATTTATATAAGGCAACCAATTTTACTTTGACGGTTCCATCAGCCCTGACCCGGAAGAGATAGCGAGTAGCTGCTCGTATGGCCGCCGTTCCATCTACTGGTGGTAATAAAAAAAACTCTGCTTAAATAATAATATTTTGGTTGCTCTATTTGCAGTCATTGTAAAAGTAACGATCGTAGCGTTTCATTTGTAACGCTAGTTTAACTACCAATCTAGAAGGAGCAGTGCCGTTACACTACTCGTTCCCATCAAAAGTAATTTAACTACTTGTAACATTCATTACTTGTCATTACATACCTAAC
The DNA here is from genome assembly GCF_902148845.1 of Salarias fasciatus. Classification (NCBI taxonomy): domain Eukaryota; kingdom Metazoa; phylum Chordata; class Actinopteri; order Blenniiformes; family Blenniidae; genus Salarias; species Salarias fasciatus. The sequence goes on along the minus strand of NC_043750.1, from coordinate 11,132,131 downwards.
TCTGATTGTGGGACTTTAAAATCAGCTTCTCTGATGGTAAAAATTGTGACAATTGCACTAATTCACAGCATATGGACATCCCACCCAACCTCCTCACGCTTGATAATATTAAAAGATGATAAACTCAACAGAAAATAATGCAGAAACAAGCAGGGCAACAAAGGAAAAGTAGTTTTTCCAAGTTCAGCTGTCTGCCAGTCAATGGCTACAGTCCCTAAAAAATCAAGTCTGACTGTCAGTTCTACCAGCTCATTTGTGAAGAGCTGCTTGTCAAGCATCTTCTCAAAGCATCTTTGTTCTCTCAAGCAACAAACACCTTGTATTTTTTAAAAGCACAAACCTTGTGTCTAAAGGAACATTTCATAACGATCAAGTCAAAGTGATACTGGTGATTACTCATGTAGGCAACTTTCCAAGGTTGTTTGAAGATGCTTTTCAAGTGATCGTGAAAAACACCAGTTCTTACTAAAAAGTGGTAATGGCATAGTGTGATAGCTTTCGTCCATGAGTGCATACTTCATCATAAATGCAAACAAATACATTCTAAGGCTGCTCTTGTAAGTAGTAACTCAATGAATTCACTCATTCACTTTACATGTTTTTTTACTGGGTTTCCACAGTAAATAAGGTTTTATTCTTGATGATTTTCTTGATCAAATAAAGGCAAATAAAAATGTGAAAATAAACAGTTTATTGACCCAATTGTGTAGAGAATGCACTGTAGTATCAGGTTACACCACAATGTTATTCAGTTCTGTCTTTGCTTTGTGTATTGTTTGGTTTTACGTTCGTGATTTCAGCCATGACATTCATTTGTGTGTTCACCAGTCAAAACACATGCAAACTCCAACCTTGAGGAGCGCTGAGTACGCTGTATACTCCATTGTAGAAGCATAAAGAGCAGAGGAGTGTTTCAGCTTGAGTTTCAGAAGAATAACCATGGAAATACAGAAACTCTTCTTCTTTTTTGCTTCTGTTTTTTGTGTGAAAGTTGAGGGAGAAGTAGGAACACACCATTTTGTCTCTCAAGCACTGAACTGGACAGATGCTCAGACTCACTGTAGAAGATATTACACCGATCTTTTTTCTGTGAACGACCAGAAAGATACTGAGAAGATCGTGAAAGCTGCAGCGGGACAAAAAAGCCTGAACTGGAACACAGTATGGATCGGCCTTTATCGAGATCCTACAAATGCCACTCGCTGGAAATGGTCAGGAGGAGGATACGTTACATACACAAACTGGGACAAGGGTCAACCAAACAATGTTGCCAATACACAGAACACAGTAAATACTAATTCTAATGGACGATGGAATGATGCCCACGGATACTTGGCCTGGCCATTTTTCTGCATCAAGATTTCTGTGATGAACTATGAGAAGAAGACTTGGGAGGAGGCTCTGGAGCACTGCAGAGAGGAGCACAGTGATCTGATCAGCATCGCCTCTGAAACCGACCGTCTTCTCGCACAAACTGAGATGCAGCGCAACAACTTGACTGAACATGTGTGGATCGGCCTGCGTTTCCTCGCTGACCAGTGGCTGTGGGTGGACGGAGAGACAATGGTGTACAAAGCCTGGCCCCAAGGAGGAGACGAGGACCACCAGTGTCCAACGTGGAGACGCTGTGGAGCTCTGACAGTGGAGGGACTGTGGGGAAACTATAACTGTGAGGAGAAACGCTACTTTTTCTGCAAATGAGACATTCTAGAGAACAGCTTCAAAATGCATGGCTTCATTTTAACAACAAAATGCTGTTGCAACACCAAAAAGTTTTAGTGAATAGAAAATATAGTACACACAAAACAAATTGCAAAAATATATGTGAACAATAATTCTTAGTTTCTGTTGTGATGCTGGAGGAGGTTCTGTCTCTTATTTTGTGATGAATACCTGTATCTGAGTGATTCTGATTTTTGTAGCACACTTTGCTTTTGGATAACGTACCAGGTCTGCATGTTGAAATTATGATTTTTGTAACGCTTTCTGCAAAACATTTATAATTCTTATTATTTGTTGTTGACATATTTGTTATTCAGCACAACGAAATATATTAAAACCTGAAAAAAATCGATCACAAAGCAGCGATTTCATTTTAGCAGCAATGAAAACAGTAAATCCGTGATCCAGCAAAAAATCCGTCTTCAAATTGAAGAAGTGCACATTGGTAAATGTTGTTTTCACAATTCTGACTCATTGTTTGGCCATTTCCTGGAGAGATGTTTTGTAGAGCAGCAACACGAGATGTGCTTTAACGACAAAGTTACTCAAAATAAGGAAACACATTGTCTTTCTTTTTACCAAATGTAGAGCCAATAAATGCGATGGAAGCGCCACAGTATTTACAAGTTACAAGTGGTCTTGGACTGTTTAACACACTAATATATGTGTGAAGTGAAACGTTTATCCTCATGTTGCTGTTGAAGGAAATTTGTTTCATTCAAAATTTTGAAAGAATCATGAAGATAAACCTTCACATCCAATTGTACAATTGGATTGATCGCAAAATGATCTAAAACTCATCACAATTGTTACTATTTCTTATCAAGAAATTCTCCAAGTCAGCTTTAGTTAGCCCACTTTAAACATAGATTATTGAACACTGTTGTGTATTTAGAAAGAAAATATGACTGAATGAACCTATTGGGTTTGTGTTTCAAAAACATATAGTCACCAGATAAATCAACAGCTGCACATCATCCATCAAAGCCTTCAGGAACGTGCAGCTTCCACATTAAAAAAAAAATGATGTAATTCTCATTCTGTTTCACAGAACAGTGTTTCTGTTGCTGTTGCTCTATTTTCTCATTTCCACCTCTCTGATTAAGCAGCTTTTGCTCTAACTTAACAGTTGTCTGAAATAACTCCCTGCAAATATCCTAACAAGTGTATGGAAACATAAATGTTATTATATTCTTTTAACCTGTGCTGTCCTCTTTGAAAGTGTAACATGCTGAATCTGATTTGACCCAAATTGCCGCTTCATCTGCTGAATCATACCAGAGGTGCAGTGCCAGACAAAATGCTCAATAACCCTGATTGTCAAATAGCCTCTTCAGATTTTCACTTCATTTCCTCAGTAATTGAAATCTGATGAGCTTCAAGCTCCTGAAACACTATCATGGCACCGTAATGTCTTCAGTTAACTCCAGTCAACCATGTATAGCCCCTTTCCTCTTCTCCTCATGGGCAAAAAATTATGCTGTGAGCCTGTCAGGCGAGAAGCGCCGAGGAATGAGAGAATTCTTTGGGAATTCCCAACCGCAACTGCGAAGGAAGCAGATGGGATCGGGGTAAGGAAGCAGAGAGGCATCATTTATCTTCATAACACCCTCATTCCAGCGAGGTCGGAGCGAGCCGAGGAGGAGGATATAGAGGACAGGGAAATGAAGGGTGGAGGAAAGAGGCAGGGAGAGATGTGTCTTATCCATAAATGTTGCAGACATGAGATATCTGAGTTAGTCCATCTATCCTGATGGCTCGTGATCGGATTGTGGCGGACCTTGTGTCCATATTCTCTGCCAGAATTAGAAAAGGAGGGATGAGTGCTCGTGAAGAATGGGGAAAAGGAAGCTATTGATGGGGAAATAAGGGTAGGATGTCGCACAGGAGAATGGGATGCATGACTGGGGACACAAGGGGAGGGAGGAGTGATGGCAAGAAAATGGCTGAGAAGGAGAGAACAGCATTCATTTCACAGTGGGTTAACTTCATCATGACTATGCATGTTTAAAATATATCATTATTTTGTCATTTGTGAAGCCAGCTGAAAATAAGTGGAGGGCAAAACTGAACTAAAGGTGTACATCCCTTGATCTACAAAAAAAATGTAAATAGATAGACAAATAGGGGTGTTTAGTGCCGTACAGGAAACTTCAGAGACAGCAGCTTTGCATCTATTTGACTAGAACGAAAATCAAATGTGTGAGACAACAAACTCTTGTTCTCGGTAGTTCTGGTGAAAGCTGGTAAATTAATTCAATCAAGAGTCAAGATGTGGCTTTTTATAATTTACTCTGGTATCACAAAGATACTTGAAGGAAAAAGGAGGAAGCAGACATGAGAAAGTCTCAAGTCATTTGGTCTTGGGCAAGTCAAGTCCTGTCATAGGTCAACTGTTTTAACATATCAGTCTATTATAGTCTATTTGCTCATTTTTAAAAACATATCTATAGTCCTATTTTTAGCAACGTGTTTAAGCTTGTAACTGCTCCATTTTTGAACCAGTACTTCATTTAGTCAGTATTTAACCAACTTTAAACTTTTTTTTTTGTGAGGTTACTAATTTTTAACCACATTTTTAGGTAATTCATCATTGCAAAATGTATTTTTTTCAGCCTTTGAATATAATTTCACTACATGCGAAAAATATGTTGCTTGAAAGATTGGGAATCTCACAGTCAATGCAGGATTTGCTTGGCATTATCTGTACAATTGGATTGGAATAGTCAAATTCCTCCAGCTGTCTGCAGTGACGTGAGGTCAGGTTCCTACCTGGTGAAGCTCAGGGTTCTGGAAACTCATTCCATCAGAATCAGATTCACTCCCAGCCACCAGCAGATCCTGTGCAGGTTTCGCTGCTGGAGCCAATCCCAGCTCACTGTGGGTGAGGACAGGATTCAGCCTGGACAGGCTCCAGTCCTGCACAGGACAAACACACAGAGGCAGATGACCACACACAGCCAGGGGAATGTAGAACTAATCTCAACTGCATGTTTATGGACTGTGGGAGGAAACTCACACACAGGGAGAACATGCAAACTCCACATACTGTTTAAACCCATGACCTTCTCATTGTGAAGTGAGAGATCTAACCACCATTTCAGCAGGTAGCCCTACTGTATTCCTCCAGAGCAAAATTTATAACAGAGCTCCACACAAAATGGAAACAAGCTATTAAAAGAATTGAATCATAAATATATGTATAATTAGTAAAGATGATATATTAAATGATTAAATGTTAATATGAAGAAGGAAATGCTAAAATGTTGGTTTTACACCAAAATGTTATGGCGGTCTTACCTTTATTTAGAAATGGAGTTCATGTCCAGATCCTTCTGGGTGACAATCCCTTGAATTATTACCTCCTGCTTCACGTGAAAATCCAGTTCATCAAAGTGAAAAGGATGTATCCTGTTGTTTCTTCCTCAGCAGCTGCAGCGTTTAGAGTCTCTTGACTCTGGAGCGCGCTCCCCCCTAACTAATAGTCATGTATAAAGCAAAAAGATGCCTGCTACCTTGTGGTTTGCAAGCACTTTTTACTTTGAATAGCGAAACAAGTAGAAGAAATCTTGATTTTAAACATAATTCTGCAAGAACGACTCTTAAAGGAATGTGTATATCTGTCGCAGGTGTGGGAAAATGGAATTCCTTGGAAAAAGATGTGTAACAAAGTTCAAACATCTTGCAGTTTAAATGTAAGTTTAAAGAAAAAATATTGAACATTTATGCAAAAGGAGCAATAATAATGATGTGATTGATCTGTAGATTGATTGTGGCCATCTGATGTTTTTTTGTTGTTTTCCTGTTTGAGTTTGGAGAAAAGACTGGGGTAGGAGTTACTGTAAAAAGACTTATTCTTCATCCTACTCCTGTTCTTGTACATGGGATGTGTGTATTTTGTGTTTTTATAAATTGTATCCATTTGTTGATTTTTTTTCCATGCATTCCCATGGAAAAGAATAAATGAAATGAAATGGAAAAGAATAAATGAAATTAAATGAAATTAAATGAAATACCATTAGGCAGCACAACTGCCCGCCTCACTTGGAGTCCTTTCACAGCCTCTGTATCTCAGTAAACAAATTATGCACGTCAGAGACAGGTTTCAGAAACACTCAATGTAGGTTGTATTTTTAGCCACATTAAGAATTTACTCCAACACGAGGCTGAGAAATTTAGCATCCCGTCACTTTTCCTGCTTCGCTAACCCTCCTCCCTGTCCTCTGATTGGCTGTGGGACAAAACTCATGTTGTGCAGAGAGCACATGACTGACAGGGGATCAGAGGCGAAGCGTGGATCTCAGTACAGAGGGGGTGGAGCATTCTCTACGGGCCCTTATGATAGTAATTTTACCATTCAAACAATACCTCATCCTACCATCAAACAACACACTAATGCTCACTTTTATTGAACCAAGCAATGCCTCAGAAAGCAGAATAAAGTCACAAACCAGTTCATAAACTTGTTCTGAAGAACAAATACACATTTGCACGCACGCACACACACACACACACACACACACACACACACACACACACACACACACACAAATGCAGCCTTGACAGGTGTCACTCTCAGAGCGTCCGCTGTCCATGGTGCTGAAAACTCAGACAAAAAGTCATGGGCTGAATTTGTACCATCTTTGAATATAAGCTTGAATATAAAATGAACACAGCTGGTCTAAAATTACACAATCTATTCAGATAAATATAGACACAGCTACCTATATCTTATGGAATTTAGTTCAATATCAGAAAAAAAAATAGACTCGGCGGTCTCTTATAGTTGAAAGCAACACAAGGTACATACAAATAGCCAGGTGTTTAAGACCACAGCATTCTAATAAAGATAATATTTTTGAAGGTTTCACTGACTCACCAGTGGCTCCAATGTTAGGTTTTGGGTAGTACCGCTAGCGGCTAGCATAGTGTTTAGCATACTGTTTAACTTCCCTCCAAAGAGTTCAGATCAAGAGCAAAAGAAAAAACTCGTTCATGCCGTACAGCCAATCAGCGCTGGCTTACAGCTCTGATGCATTCATGGACAGTCGTAATGTAAGAATTGGCAAATTGGAGCCCACAATCATAAGTGTATACCTTCTCGCACACACTGCACATTTTATTATAATAATTTATTTACGAGTAAAAGTGAACACATCACATGAAACGGGGCCCTTGGCCCCACTCTCCGCTACAGCAGGGGATCTAATCCAATCCAATCATAACACCATTCTAAAGCTGCGCTCATATCAGTAACTAACGCTAACCCTCTGATATTAATTTATTAAAACTGAAAAGACAAAATAAACAACACTCAAGTCACTGAAGTCATTGTGCTTCAAGTCAAGTCCCAAGTCTTTAACTTCAAAGTCCAAGTCGAGTCTCAGAGTCTTTCTTATTTTATTCAAGTCAAGTCATAAGTCAACAAATCAGAGACTTGAGTCGACTCAAGTCCGAGTCACATAACTCAAGTCCCCATCTGTGGGACAAAGTTAGAAACAGGAGCTAGGAAAGAGAGTCCTTTTTCCATCCTTTGACGACTGACTCTCATAATGGAGGTGGTTCCTTGAACCATTTGCCCCATTTGTTTGAAGATTTGGTTTTACAGTCATTTCCATTTACATTGTCATAATGCAGCAACTGGCGCGGATTAGTGATGGGCAGCTCAAGTAAATGAAGGTCGTGATTAGCGCTTGTTCCATTGCTCATAGTCAGTTGGGATCAGCTGCAGCCTTCTGCAACCATGCATTTGATAAAGTCGTCAAGAAGATGGATGGATAAATTAATAAATAGATATTAAAGGTCATTAGAAACTTGCAATTCTCCTACAAGTCCCAAAAAGGAACGATGGCTTCTATTGTCATTCATTTATTGGCTGCATTTGGATTATACAGTGTGTTCAAAATGCATATCCTGGATGAACATGATGCACATTACATTCTGAACAGCTCACTGCAGTCCTTCTGAAATATTCCATCATGCTGACGTACAACTTGAAGTAAACTTTGTTACCTTAGGGCTTTTGGGTATCAAGTAAAGGCAGAGGTTCTTGCCCATGAGTTTGAATTATGCGTTGAAAATGTGTCTGCAAAAGTGATAATGGTGTTAGATTGGTGAAGTGCCATGCGGTGGCCAACAAGTGGAGTGAAGAAAGAAAGGCCTCAGGACTCCGAGAGGCTCCGAACATGAATGACCTGTGGAGGTGTTAGATGGGTGTGAGGAACCAGGCGAAGGAGTTTGATGGTGAGACATTGATGTTTTTGTTATACACAGTATTCTTCTATTTCACTGAGCTTGCTTTTACATTCTTTACTTTTTCTGGAACAAATGCAATCTCAATAACATCTGAGAGGCATGAAGTCTGCATTTACACACCCACTCACAATCTGAGACCTTCTGGTTCGATACTCCCATTCCTAAGCCTGCATGCCGTGCACACTGCATACTTTAGGCAGGTAAATGCATGGCTAATCATAGCTTTAAGACAGTTAAGAGGCTATGGAACATGTTGTAAAACAGCCTGAATAAGACTGTTGCCAGCACCTCATAAGCATATGTCTCCAACCAGCACCACATCGCTTGTTTTTTGGTGTAATTCCCTTCATTTTTACATAAATTATTATCAAGCACCCAAAGCTAAAATCTTGACATCCACTATGCATTTGCCCTTAAAGCAGCTTATGTGCAGCAAGCTTCCATATTTGTGATTTTCAAACCCAGTGCCTCCATGTGGGAAATGAAGACTAGCAGCTGGCCAAAGGGTAATCCCCACATCCCAGACAAGTGGGATATTTAGGCTTACATGTCTTCAGGCGGTGCTCCTACTCTACCTGGGAAAATCTTTTTTCCTTGGCTGTCAGCTGGTTGCTGTGAACCCCGGTGACTGCTAAGAAGTGGTGGTGGGTGTCTAATCACGAGACCATGGGTGATGGGAGACAAGAGCGTGCTCTGAATAAAACCAGGTTCAAAGCCCTCTGCTGTCACAATCTGGGGAAGATGGGAGGGAGAGGCACGGAGGGGAAGGGAGTCGGCGAGGTTCAGTCAAAGGAAATGAATTGAAGAAATAAGAATGGGGAGAGAAACGAGTGAACGAAAAGAAGCAGAAAGGATCCTTCATCAGCTCCACCACCTACTCACAGTCTGTTGATAAGAGTTTAATTAAAGATCAGGCAGGGCGAGCAAGTGGAGGAGGACAGACAAAAGCAGCCAAATATTTAACAATGGTACATCAGCAAACTGAAATCGACTGATATTAGTATTGATAAAGTTGATCTGTAAATAGCAAAGTGACGAGGGATGATAAATGCTTTCATTGTTAAGAATCTGCTTGTTCCCTCCCAAGGGACAATTATTAAGTGAAGAGAAAACCTTAAATCTTCTAGTTCAAACTCTACTCTTTCAGTCTGAAAAAAATATTTGCATAAAATCCAACATTGGAATATAATCAACATCAGATTTCATGTTGCACTACCGATGTGTGTTTGGTACGTCTGCACTTGCCACAGCTGACTTCTCAGCACTGAAACTTGATGCAGAGAGCTGGATCATATCTGGAAGGGTGGAATCTAATTCCTGTTTATAATCTAGTGTTTGGTTCCATCTTGTGGAAGTTTAAGGAAAAGAAGTGGTCCCACTGGCACTCAGCCAAAACATACACACACAGCAGTTCTACTTATCAGAGCCTGAAAATTTGACAAAAGCTATTTAAAAAAAAAAAATCATTCTGTTTAAACTACTGATTGGACCAACATGGAAACACAAGGGTCAGAAAAACAACTTTTCAGTGACTCTCAGCTGTAAAACTGTGGAAGAGAAATGTGATTCAAGCAAGACTGGTCCATCCACGATGTGCAGATGTTGATACACTCTTTTATTGCAAATTGATGAGCACTTCAAACCTCATTGTGAGTGTAGCTCCAGTACCGATTCAATGGTTTATCCATCACTTTGTACTGAAGCTTCCACCAGAGGGAGAAATTAGTCCAGGCTGGTGACTGGGGTTGTTGTTGCTGCTGGCCAGGCCTGTTTCTTCTCTCCACAGAGCCAGCCTCGCTCTCTTATGTAACGTTACAATGCTCTGTGGGTTTTAAACGACACAGTTCATCAACACGGGAGCCATATGTCCGTGTCAGATTTAGCACGTATCCCATTACTCATTATAATATTATATGAGGCAGGTGGCGTGTTGCGCAGGCTCACCCGGGGGCTTTCCCACATGTTCTCGCTTTATGTCAACAACAATCCACGCTCAGGTTTCTGTTCTGTTATTTTAAAGGATAATGAGTGAGTAAGTGCACCTTTCGTCTTCCTCCACGCACACAGGCGAGGTTCCCACATGGTTTGCTTTTCCACTGCAGCAGGAGGGGAAAACAGTTTAATGACCCTGCTGTCACCATCACTTGCTCTCACTCTTGCTGCCGTTGCACAGCACAACTTTTCTTCACTTCGTAAAGTCTCAATTTCATGCTCCCTTTTGGATTTTTTGGGGATGATTGCATTTAAACTATGTTATATAACATGCACACCCATACTTCTGTCTATATGCATTAAGGTTGCTTTGTTTTTTTTAAGTATGCGACCTTAGTCTGGTGTAATTTGGATCATGTGACCTTAAGAGCGGTATGGGCCGAGGTACCAGCCGTCTGTTTTTGTGTGAAATACCATCCTGCCAGACTGCCGGGAACCCCATCATGGCGGGCCAGCCCGGCCAGAAACATGCTCGCCCCTCCTCTTGAAAAAACAAACACTCTTACCATGAAACACCTGTCAACCCCCCCACCCAAATCCCAAAACCCAAAACCCCGACACACACCACACTCCCGCTTTTCCCTCTTTCTTCTCCCTTTCTCGCCGCTCTCACACCTCCTCTTATTCACTGTTCGTTCCTCTGAAGTCTCGCTGTTTTCTCACTCCGGCTCCTTCTTTCTCATCAAGCTGGGTCTCTCTTCATGTGTTTTTGTGTGTCGTGTTACGTCTGGCATGCACCTCCTCAGCCATGTGAGAGAAAATAAACACTTATAATGAGTGGCCTGCAGCTTCTGACTTCTCTTCCTGTTTTGTTTAGATTTTTTTAGTTCTGTACTCTGTCATTTTGTTCATATGAATCTGGAATATTTTCTAACTTTTGCTCTGTATCAGGTTGAATAAAAGACACTTATTCACATTTTCCAAAAATTAGCACATGTTAAAAATTCATTGGTCTTTTTATTTACTTACATTGCACTAATTTGTTAGATTCCACTTTAAATAAAAACATTTTGACTTTTCTGTTTAATGTCTGTCATTTTTTCAGCTCAAACTACTTCTTTTGAATCTTAATTTATGGGTTCTAGTTTGGAGCGTTTCTGAAAACACACGGATTCTTCACATCCTCTCAGGTTACTCATCCAGCTTCACTCAATTTTTGAATTCCAGTGGGATTATGATTATGCTTTTAATACCAAAGACTTTTGAATTGAGCCTGCAAAGCCAAATATGGGTGAAAATTCTTTCTTGACTTAAACGAAGATGACACCAAATATATATAGGCAATATCTTTTTGGCTGTCCTGGGGCATTTATTGCTCTCTAGCTCTGGGACGGTATTAAAAAAACAGCAGAGGATTAAAAAAAAAAAATCCTCAAACTCTTTAAGCCCCAGCTGTCCCTCCCATTGACCAAATCTCCCACTTTAAACTTTTTGTTTGATCTTCTTTTATTATCATTTCAATCTTTATCTCTCTCTTTCTCTCTGCAGCTCACTGAGCTCCTTACTGAGGTTGGTCCCCTGCTTTGTGAATCTAAAAGGAACATTCTCCAACATTAATCCTGTTTGTCAGCACCAGTTTTGGGTTTTCACTAGAAAGATGTGCTTTTACAAATCACTACTTAGATCTCTTTCCCACTTAGATCTGACGCTCTGGAGTGATGAAGCAATGATGAGCACTGTGGGGAGGCTGCATGTTCTTCCTCACGCTGTGAAGGTTTTTCAAGGAAATCTCACAATCTACGAACACATATGACGCCCGTCTCTGTGTTGGTCTTCCAGTAGACAAGCCGACATCCGCCTAGGTTGGACGCCTGAATGAGTCCCCCACATCTCCCTGACACCCCAGATCCTCATTCTCAATCATTCAAATGGATTTATGGAGTCAATATTATATATTGATGCGAAAAACCCTGAATATGATCTTTGGATATAATATGTAGGACATTAAAGCTAGGGTTGGCGATCTTGGAAAACTAGCATGTAGCACGAATGTAGCATCTCCCCAAGGCTCCGCCCAGCTCCCACCCCATTGGAGGAGCTCCGTTGGGAGCGGAGACGCAGAGACGTTCCGCGCGCGCGCGGTGCGTAGTGCGTTCCTGGCGTAACCTGTCCTCAGCGCTTCGTTTCTTCGTTTTTCTTTATTTGCACTATGCCAAGTATGGCGCACTCACCGGTAAGTAAAGCCCCAAACATTCTTCTCCGCCATTCTGCAACGACGCTCCGTCCTTCTACGCGCGCACTGAACCAGGGTCAGTGCACGCCATTGACATGTACGCGCAGGGGGGCAGGTCGAACGGCGAAGGGATTTGATTGGTTTAAAAAAAGGTGTCCCGTCAAGACGATTGGTTGCTGTTTTTCCCGTTTTACTCCTGCTGTAGATAGCGGATATTTTCCAAACTACTTTAAGAACACGCTATGAATTGTTTCCCATCGGGTCATAAAGATCATTTTAACCAGTATTTAAAAAAATGTATCTCATTCAAATCGCCAACCCTAGCTTTAACAAGAAAAAAAAAAGGTAAAATAGGCAAAAATCATTCTGTTATTATAATTCATGCAATATTTGTGTTTCCTGATTTTTTTTTTTTTTTCATATATTTTTTGGATGGTGAAATAAAATGCTTGTAGGTCAGTGGTTGGTGCTCTGGTCTCACAGTGAGAAGGTTCAGATTCAAATAAACCCCCGGGCCTTTCTGTGTGCAGATTACACAGTTCTCCAGTGGGTTACTCTTGAGTGAGCGAATAATTAGGGTTAGGGGTTTTTTTCAGTTTGAAATATGTATTTTTAACATAAACATTGTATTAAGGCACTTTATTTTGAAAGAAAACCCAACAAAGTCAAAAGGTAATTTTTTTCTGTGTTTGATTCCCAATCAAGATGCTCTGATAAGAAATCAGTCGCTCCATAGAGCCTGAAGGAAGTGGCGAAGCTGAAATTTCAATTCAATCAATTTAGATTGATCGAAAAACCAATCTGAGTTCACAGAGATTGGTTGAACTGATTGTTTGTACAGATGAATGCTTTACCTTATTGGCTGAACAATGCTTTGAAATGCAAAATGATAAAACTTTACACTTGCAATTCAAAGCACGATTAATCATGATTAACTATGGATGTTCTATAATTAATCATAATTTTTAAAAAATAGTCTTTTGACATCCCTCGCTGTGGGTCCCTGAGCAAGACCCTTGACCTCCACCAGCTCTGCAGAGCACCACAGTGTGCTTCCCCACCTATGATAAAGTGAATTCTAGTGTCTTTAAATTGTCAGTAATGTAAATATGTTGCACTTAGAAATGTTTTCATGTTAAAAGGAGATTCATTATCTCATAAGTGATGAACTTATTTCACATTTTGATAGAGAGAATACCTTAAAACTATGTCATATAATACTCTGGACTCTGGTTTTAATCTCAGCTGAACAAAAATAAAGTTATTTTTATTTTACTGTGAGAACGTTTACTTTTTAAAAGACCTGTTAAAACCATATAAACACATTCTAAACACCAATAAAAGCCGTCATAGTCCAGCACTCACGTACAGTAAATGATTTTCCCATCTGGGTGAAGCTGTTTCATCACGCATTAGTTTGAGTGTTTGTCCCTGTGATTCTCTTTGGTTCAGCATCAGTGGAGAGGCTGAAAACAGCCGCAGTCCCAGGACTTCCCAACCCCCCCCCCCCCCCCCCCCCCCCCCCCTCCACTGCACCATGACCAGCGGAGGATTAAAATAGATGGGCCGTGACTTTGTCTCTTTGGTCACACCATTAGAGGGCCGTGACTGGCAGTTTCCTGACGACGTTTCCTTTTTTAAATTGAAAGTCACGACTCCGGTTCTCAGTCTCCAAACACGAATCGGGCAGGTAGCCGCAGAGCAGACGTGACTGCTGGGAGAATCCAGCCAGTCATCGGCAGACAGTCATGAAAATGAAACACAGGCCAAACACAGCTCAGCCTCCGAGTGTTGGAAATATTACACACACACACGTTTGAAGTGACTGTTGTTTCGCTCAGAATCGTTGACAGCTGCATTTTTACAGCATGTCGAGAGTCAGGTGACCGACTGATTGATGATGAGAGGGATATTTCTCCTCATCAGTGTTTAACACCCCACCTGCCCTCCTCCATCTGAAGTTTCTCTCTACTGTTTTCTCCCCTCTTGCTCATGACATCTTATTGTTTCATACTTTTTTTTTAGTGAAACTCAGTGAGAAAGAGCAATAAAGGTTTTACAGTGAGTAACTTTTCAAAGGATCTGTTGGAAACTCATTAGTTTTGGGTGGTTTTAATTAAAGTGACAATTAAGCTCAGTAAGAAATAAATGTGAATGTACCATTCACAGCTGTCTTCAAAAACTTGTGACTTCTGCTGTTTTATGTGTTTTTTCATTATTCCAGCAATAGAAGTATGATAAGGGTTTAAAGAAACAAATGGCTGTAATTCTGCTAATAAGCTGTAAAAGTCTTTCCACTTAAAGCGCCCGGCCTTGAGGAGTCGCTGCTTGTTAATGAGGTCTTGACCTTTCTATTTGAAGTACATGTTTTAAAGTGCTGCTGCAGTTTATGCACATGTAGCAGTCCGCACTTCAGCAGTGATGCAAGTTCATATTTACACTGCCCTCAACTTTGCTATTGTCTTTAACTGATTTTTGCTGCGGATATCTGTTTAGAAACTCACTGCGTTGTGCACTCTGAACAAGAAAAACATTATAGAAGGGCCGCTTTCCAAAGTTTATTTTTTTTCTTTTCCAGTACTTTGAACAGCCTCCAAACACTTTAGGGGATGAGTATCATTTTGTAAACACTCATGGCTAATTGAAAAGTACCTTCCTGCGAAGGAAACGCACATTTAACTCAATGAGTCACGAAATTTGCAAACCTGCCAAAATCCAGTGAAGACTTCACAGCTGGGAAAACAGCTGAGGATGTCTTCTGCGTCTGGAACTCACCTTCTTTCACTGGACTGCTTGTTGGGACTGTCAATACTGCAGGATGACGACATTAATAAAGTCTGCCAAAGTGATAAGCATTGGTGGCCTAGAGGTTAGTGAGGGAAGCCTGAATCAGTGCCTCTCTTTTTATTTTATTTTTTGATTGTCTTCAACCATAGTTAACAATACTGTGGGCAAAAGTTCACACATCATTCTACTATATACACGTGACCTATAAAGGACCTTCATCTTCTTCGCTGCCTGTCAGAGGACTGCAAACATGTTTATCCATCACATGCAGGAACACGAAGAAGGGCGTCTCTCGACAGATTCATACTGAAAAGTATTTTTCCAGAGAACCTTAAAAAAAAAAACAACACTGAGAGACAATACAGAAAAAAATACTGGAAGCAAATCAGAGAGGAATAGAATAAGAATATGGATTGTTTTCATGCTTCATAAAGCCTGTTATAATAGCTACAGGATGCTGCCTCGGCCGGAGCTTATTTTATTCCATCTGTGAGTTGAATCTGAAAAGAACATTTATCAGGCCAGAAACTAAATCAGTGGGAGAACAAATATGTCACCAGAATTCTCATACACATCTCATCCAAAAAACAAAAAAACAAAACAATAAACAGCTCATCTAAGAAATCATTTGAAAGTTTGAGTTTTTCCATTTTAAGCCAGAACTCTACAAAGCAGTGTCTTCGCCTCATCGCATTCTTTCATCATAAGAGGTTTCTGTGTTGGAGCAGGTGTGGCTGGAAAGCTGTGGTTGAACATAAAATGACAGGAGGAGGCCAGCCCTCGTGTGCGCTGCCCTTAAAACAATAATCCTGCTCTCAGTAACTGGACTGGGCCGTTCTTTCCAAGTGATCGTATCCTCGTCGTTCCCATGTCAGCGCCATGCGGTTAGGAATAATAGCGAGGAACAGACGAGCCCACCTGAATTCAAGATGGAGCAAAACAATCAAAGCTTTGCCTCCGAGAACGATGGAAACATATTTTCTCAGACAGAGACAAAGGAAGGTGTGTTCACTCTCCCTGACAACTGTTATTATCTCACTATTTGCTTAATGCACTCCACTTGAATTTTCTGGCCGGGCACCTACATTGCTCTGGAAAAAACAGCAGGAATGCCCCCCCCCCAGCTGAAAGTGGGGGCTTTATTAATGTTACAGAGCTGTCTGGCCCAGCTGAATATATTTACTTAGTGTTAGGAGGACGGCGGCCACAAAGGCAGGAATGTGCCTAAGTGTGACTTGAAAGCGGCTGTTACATTTTAATTTTTAACTCATAAAACAAATAAGAGAGAGCTGGCTGCCCTGCGTTTTTATGAATGGCTGCTTTCATTCCAAAACCCACCCACCAATCAGCAAACTGCCCCCTCTTACGAAAGCCACGCCCCTTTGGAGCTATAGGGGTTGTGTGTGCAAGCTGATTGGTCAGAACTAAAGGGAGGGGCGGGGCTTGTCATGAGGGTATAAATTGGACTTTAGTAAGTTATCCAAGAAGAAAACGGACTAAGGTCCAATGTAACAAGACATAAAGGCTTGTTGTGAAACTATTTCAGACCAACAGCCATTCAGTGGATTGTGGTTGAAGGACCTACTTTTTGTTGTTGTTGTTGTTTTTGTATTTATTGGAGCTTCCACTTGGCTCATTATGACATTTCTGTTTCTCTTGACTGTCCTGACAACAGCTGTCACCACACAGGTAAGACATCTGGCTCCTGCCTGGAGCTCTTATAGCTGTATTTAATGTCTGTTTTCAGGGTTTGCTTTTACAGTAATCTCAGTTTAATGTGTTTGTTTTTGTGCGGAGAGTGACAATGCAATTAAACCTTGACCTTCTGGGTGTGAAGGGGATTTCACTCCTCGGTGGAATGAATCCCCATGAAGCCAACATCAGATTGACTTAATTGCTGGTGTGACTGCGTGTGAGAAATATTTCTTTCAGCTGGCAAAATTGTGATGAAATGAAATGTTTGGGAAATGAGGCGCACGGCTGCCAGCACTCCCCTGCTTGTGTAATTATGATCAGTGTTTCTGTGAAGATGCTCAGCCTTCCCGGGAATCAGCGTGTCTACTCATGTCCACTGTCCTGAAAGCACAGCGGCGAACTGGAACAAGTTGGCTCTGGTGCTGAGCTGTGAGTCAAGCCGCAAGCCGGCAGGGGACTGTGGTTCAAACCCCGAGCTGTCTGGACAGTGAGGGGTGACGGGCCAGCAGCAGCCACACACCCATCAGGCACAAACCCAGAAATGAGCGCCACAGAGCTTTATCTCACACAGAAACGCAGGAAGGATGACTTGTCCGTTTACGTCCTTCTCCTTGACCTCCCTGAAGCGGAGTCTGACCCCTGCGCTCCCTCCAGGTGGCCGCTGGCTGCCCGGCGGAGTGTGTGTGCGCCGCAGAGCCCCCGGCCTGCCCTCCGGGCGTGAGCGCGGTGCCAGACGGATGCGGCTGCTGCAAGGTGTGTGCCGGCCAGCTCAACCAAGACTGCGGCGCCACGAGGCCCTGCGACCACCACAAAGGCCTGGAGTGCAATTACGGCAACGACGTGACCATGGCCAGCGGCGTCTGTCGAGGTGAGGGTGGGAAGAACCGGGCATTCTGGGAGGGAGGAATTCAAACCCCCCCAAAAAAAATGGCTGCAATCTGGAGCCATTCGGGCTCGATTTTACCTCCACTGCTCAAGTCACGGCAAGTCGGGCATGGAAAAGTATCTTAAAATTACAGTTATTACAGTTGGTATGATGTGCTGTTGAAGCCAAAAGGTCATGAGAAAAAGTGTTCCCAGCTCAGCGGCTGAACAACGTGTAACCTTGCACATCCGGGGGGACGGCACGGGGGGCGTTTTAATGAGAGGTGCATGTTTTATGACGGCGACGGGGGGTTTCAGAGATAAAAATACTCTTTCCATCTGCACCGTGCCAGTGCAGCCCGGCTCACTATGAATAGCCGGTTCCTCCGAGCTCTGGAGACAAGAAGTCTGACACATCCTATTTTCTTATTTCTACTCGCTTTCCCTCCCCTGTGTGATTGTGTGTGCCGTTGCTATGAGGAGTCACCGGGAACTTTTCCATAACAGCTGAAGGGCCGTGCTGCTCAAACACACTCATGTTGAGGTTTAGAAGGTAAACATTGAGGTTTTTTTTTTTTTTTTTTAAGCGCAGACAGACGCAAATGTAGAAACACACAGACACAAAAGACACAAAAACAGATTTCATTTAGTAAATTAGAATAGTCAAATGCATAACGGTGTTACAAATTCACAGATTTCATTAAAAAATTTAAACCAATAGCATATAAATAAATAGTTTGGTTTTTACAACGTGGGGCCTTTAGAAGTGTTCTTGGTGTGAAGGAAACAAGATGAATGCCCGGGGAAGTCAGTTTTTCTGAGCTATTCACACTCAATGCTTCTGGTTAGGGTTAGTCAGAGTTAGGGTTACTAAGTTAGATTTTTTTCCACATCGTTAAACCTGCTGAAGCAGTGAATACTCGTACTGCAGTGGGAAGTTATCACTCAACATTTGAGTCGTGTTTTGAAGCTTTATAACTGCACATTGACCACATCTGACCATTGGTTTATTATTTTATATTCTTAGTGTTATTGGGGCTCAGATATGTGTCTGGAAGAAATGATAAGGTGATTTTTATGGTAGACTCTGTTACACAGAATGCGCCTGATAGTTATTAAGATTTCAAACATGGAACCCGGAGTAAAGAGTTGTAGATTCAAAATACTGAATCTATAAGATATATTTTAAAAGCTGAACTCAGCTGACTTTTGAGGTAAAGATGTTTGATGAGTGTGAAATGTTCTCAGATGAACAATTCAGAAGCAATCACCGATTGGAGCTTTGTCATCTTTAAGCGTCACGTCTTTGTTGCAGATGAAGACAAAGTTTTCAACGTGGCCACATTTTAGAAAATGAAGAAAGTATCAGAATAACCGACGCTGCCACGATGCTGGAGGAGATGCAGTAGTTCTTGCTTTGCAGCAGGAAAACCTCAGTTTGAATCTAACTTGAGGTTTTTCTGTGTGGAGTCTGCATGTTCTCCCTGTGTTTTCGCCCTGTGGTGGACTGGCAACCTGAACAACCTCAACAGAGTGAACCACAGCCTCAGCAGTGGAAATAGGAGCAGAGAAGATGGATGAATGATTATAAATGACAATGTGCATTTTCTATTTAATGTTTTTTTTAGCCAGATCAGAGGGACGCACATGTGAGTACAACGGCAGGATTTATCAGAACGGCGAGGGCTTCCGCGCCGGCTGTAAACATCAGTGCACCTGCATCGATGGAGCTGTGGGCTGCGCGCCGCTCTGCGCCAACAAGCTGCCGCCGGCGTCGCCGTCCTGCCCCGACCCCCGGCTGGTCAGGGTGCCCGGGCAGTGCTGCTTCAGTGTGGACTGCCACCGAGGCACCTGGCGCCTTCCACCAAAGAAACAGGTCGGTTCTGTCATGTCAGGGAAAAAGTCTCAATGTTTAGGTGATAAAAAGTGAAGATTCATCTCAAGATATCACAATATAGTGAAACACTGAGTCGTCTCCATAATGAAATTCAACCTATGAAAGTACGATACGCTTTTTTTGGATTATAGATGTATTTTTTCAATTTCTTACTATCTTTCTTTATTTTTCAACTATTTTTTTCTTAATTCTTAACCATTTTTTTTTTAAATCTTGACAATCAAAAATACAGCATCTCAGTTTATTCTAATATCTACCAGAGCAATTGTTTTCTTTTTTTAAGGTGGCCATCATAATTAACTTTATTGTTTCCTTTCTTCATCTTTATTGTTTAAATGTCATGAAATGAGGAATAACTGATAAAGCACTAATTTAATTGTTGTTACATTTCCATATATGCACTTGTTTATGAAGCAGAAAATGACATATTAAAGTCACATATTAGAAGGGTCTGTCTTGTTTCTTTTCAACTCAATTTCTTCAAAGAAACAAACAAAAATAATTAATATTCTCTCTCTTGATACTCTTATTTTGATATGAAGGCCCTGCTTGTGTTTAGTCTATGATTACATTTAATTATATGTCTCTGCCATTAGTACAGTTTGGTTTTAATGTGTTTGAATGAATTGCATATTTACTGATTTTTGTGTCAAACTGAGTGAATAGATGTCAGGTTGTTCTTGTACAAAAGTATATAGAGACAGATGGTTATAGCACTGCTGAAAACCATCCCATCCACTCTCTTGCTTCAGGTGCCTCCACCTCGACGGCATCTGCCCCGTCTGCAGCAGCATCCTGGAAACGAGCTGCTCGTCTCCAACAAGTTCACAGACAGCTGGGAGAGCGAGCGCGGCTACAGACACCTGCCAGGTGAGACACCGCCGCACAGCATGCTGGGTAAGATCATTTAGCAGCATCCAGATGTGTCTGAGAGTCTGCAGACTGTCCTTCAGCGCCTCCTGGGTCATGTTCTCATCCAGAGGTTGGTAGTTTAAATCCTCTGATGTGTGAGCGCCGTGCATGGCAGCAGTAGTTACCAGACCAGATGAGACAGGTTGTGTAAAAAGCGTATTGAAGTAGTAAAATGCTGTATGTGTAGCGTTGTGTCACAGTGTCGATATTTCATAGCAGCTTCATCATCTGCTTCCTCTCAGCCAGTATCTCGTTACAACCGAACTGAATAAAGACAGAAATCATCTTGAAGATTTTGAAGTTTTGGGTCAAATTCAAATACAGAACATGTTTATGAAAATCTGAAAGCCTCAAATGGAAAATTGGATAAATTCTAAGACGACATTAAATGTTTTTGCACAGATTTTTTTTTTCTTCTTTTCCTCCCGATTGTCTTCTCTTCATCATTTTGTATTTTGAAACCTCCTTATTGTTTGATGGGGTCTCAAACTGAGGGCTGGAAGTTACAATTTACACTCACACTACTGTAATGAAGTAATTCGTCAACTTTAATGAGTTGCAGCAGAGTACAGCCACAGTTTGAATTAATATCCAAACCTTTTCATTTGGAGTCAGTTCTTTCTGTTCACTGAGAATTCTTGCTTTTTGTTCACATCCATACTCGATGATAAATGAGTTTTCAGCAGACTGTTTTTTTCTCCAGGAGAAATGTCGTTGAAAAGCAATAAATACTTTGTGGGAACAGTTTATAAAGAGTAGTTTGAACTTCTATTGAACTTGTTGTAACTGGATTTCTAGCAGTAGTTAGTTGAAGTGGAATTCTCTCTCTCCAGCTCCTCTAAAACCACAGATTGAGTTTTCCCTCTTTCCTCCGCCCTTGCCTCTCGTCTCCAACATTTCCCAGAGTGGAACCACTTGAAGGCGAATTCGTGTCCGACCCAGACCACCGACTGGTCGCAGTGCTCCCGCAGCTGTGGGATGGGCGTTTCCTCCCGCATCACCAACAGAAATCCCAAGTGCAAACTGGAGCGGGAGACGAGGATCTGCACCGTTCGACCCTGCGGCAGCCAGACTCTCCCGGCCAAGGTGAGAAGATCTGAACCCGACCTGAGAGCGGAGGTCAAACGCCCACATAACTCCTAATCAGGACAACTTATCTGTCCTACAGCGAGGCCTTGTTGTACTCTGGTAACGTTTAACAAGCGGCTGTCTTTACAACTTGTATGAATTCCTTCCTTGTTTCACAGTTTCGAGCCAAAATCAGAGGCAGAAAAATGTCAAATCTGAACAGCAAAAGGGGGGAAAGAATGAAAAATTAGATGTTCTGGCACTGAGTAAATATGCTCTTAGTGCTAAAGCCATCTTTATCCCGAGCTTAAGAACAGAGATTATCTTCGCAGGGCTTTCGGGAAGCTGCACATCCAGTGGGAACGAGGCCGTGCTGATTTACTCAGCAGTGTTTTGGTGGCAGCCAGGCGCCTTTTTAAATATAGTCCCCCACCCCTCGGCATTCCTGCCAAGCAACTGTCCATAGCTGGTCCCCATCTGTGTACTCAGAGTCCAGGGAAGCGGTGTGTCTATATTAATCCTTCATGTTGGACACACACACACACACACACTCTTTTCTCTGCTCTGCCGAGTTAAAAGCTCCGATGCCAAGACCGATCAGAGGTGTGGGTGTGTTTAACAGAAAAGGACACTCAAATGTGAAATAAATCTGAAAATTAATCACTTAAATCTAAAAATAATCCCCCTCTGAGTCAATGTTTTGGCAAAACAAGAGGAAGTCTGGCCCCTTTAATGTGAAACTAATGAGTTGGAGTGTAAAGCTGCTTAAATCTGCTGTTACGTAAAAGGACGGAGCAGACAGGCTTAAAAAGTCACAGCTTATTAGGTTTGCTTTTTGTTTAGTGAGTTTCTCTACTGAAGCCAATTAAGGTGCGGCAGTTATCATCGTCCAGACCGTGACGCTCTCTCTTTACGTCCCAGCAGAAAGGGAGGAGCTGCTCGCCGACCCACAAGGCCGCCGCGCCCGTCCACCTGTCCTACGGCGAGTGCGTGAGCGTCCGCCTCTACCGGCCGAACTACTGCGGCGTGTGCACGGACGGCGGGCGGTGCTGCTCGCCGCGCCGCACGCGCACCGTGCCCGTGACCTTCGTGTGCCCGGACGGCGAGCGCTTCCGGCGCTCGGCCATGTTCATCCAGTCGTGCAGGTGCGGCGAGGACTGCGGCCACCTGAACGAAGTGGCCCTCCCTCCCCAGCACTGGATGCACGGAGACACACACCAGTTCGTCGACTAACTCCGAGGGCCTCGAGGAGGAAGGCGCTTTGAGACGAGGGGCCACTTGACAGCCACGGACCACAGGCTGTCAGAAAGGCCATCCAGATTGGACTTTTCCCCGACCGGAGCGGACGGATCGCCCGTCCCGCTCCTGTTCAAACCGACGTGGGACCTAAAATAGAGCCCCGAAAGAGCCTGAAGCTCCCTGGCAGGTTCAGGCGTGGAGGAATCCAAGAGGAGGAACGCTTCAGAGCAACAAAGCACTTTATTTAGCACTGAAAATCTCAGCAATGCACCAAGAACACCATCGCCTTATCGACATCGATGACTTTATCTCTGGTAGCGGTGACGGCCTCATTTCTCACAAAACACCACGACTACTCATGATGCAAAAAAATATTTTGCAAATTTAGTAGAAAACTTCACCAGTGACTTTTTCTTACTGTACATGATCCACAGACATTTATGGTGCCTTTTTATGGCGCTGCAGCCAAGTACGCACATCAACAAGCGACACGGCTTCCTTTCTGTCTGTCAGACAAGGAAGTCTATCTTTGAGCAAGGACTTGAACTGATTGATTTCTTTATTTTTGCATTAAATGCAGCTTAGAAAAATGTCTTAAACATGTACTTTGTGTTTGGATCTTTGTCTCTCCTGTAAATACATTTAATTTTGAACCAAAGTTGTATTATTGTTGCTTTTATACATGTTTATGCGTTGAGACGCTACAGTGTGGCTGCTTTATCTTCAAGTTTCATGTGAAGCTTTGTTAGAACTCAATGTGGAGTTTCACTTTTTTGTTCCGACTTCAAAAAGGCACCAGCGGCTCGGAACAGCTGCGTCCTCATGTTGTGACAATGGCTCCCCCTGCTGGTGAGAACATCCACCTCTGGTAGAAAGAAACTCAGTACAAACACTTATTTTAGATAGAAAATCTTTATTTAACCAAAGCACTGTATCCATGGACTGAACAACAACAAACAAAAATAATCCGGCAAAAACACACAAAAACAAATGTCACATTTTGAAGTTGCCTGTTGGGAGAAAGATGGTAAATAAGGGGAAGGTGTTGAATTTTTCTTATTTTCTTTTAACTTCCTCCACAACACGGCTATAATAATGATTGCAGAGTCGTCACTGGAGAGGCGTTTCAGACTCATCTGGACTGTTCAACTGCAAAGAGAAAAACAAAGAGGCTCAGATGGGAGTAATGCGAGTCCTCTATCAATCCCACATCTCTTCCCAAATTTCACAGATCTGTGTAATCCTTCACGCTATCTAAGTATTACGTGTTCTGAACAGATGTAACAGCCAAGTTCATTGAAATTATCTCATCAGTTAATGTCTGTATCTATGATCATTCACGTCATTCAGCGTCAACATTTTCTCCTCAGCGGTAAAAGTCGCATGCAGGCATATAAACAAACTCTTCAGACAGGAAGGTAGGAAGCTTACTGTAGGAGGAGATGTCGATCTCCTCCGGTAGCTCCGCTACGTTGACCTCGAAGCGGTCCTGGACCTCGTTCAGGGTCTTGGCGTCGCTCTCATCTGACACGAAGGTGATGGCCAGGCCTTTCGTACCAAACCTGCCGGCGCGGGCCACCTGAAGACCACAAAGTCAAAAAGAATTACATCATGCATGAATGGAATTATGGAATTCTGTCAACATCAAGCCTAATTGTTGGAAGTTTTCTGACTTCCTGTGCCTATTCTCAAATCTCTGAATAAAAAACACATTACAAGGTTTATCTTTTTAAATCCACACACAGACCTAAAAACACAGTATAATTAAGGCAGGACTGACTCTGTGGAGGTACGTGTCGGAGTCCTCCGGCATGTCGTAGTTGAAGACGATGTTGACTCGCTCGATGTCCATGCCCCGGCCGAACAGGTTGGTCGCCACCAGGATCCGCCGCTGGAAGTCCTTGAACTGCTGGTACCGGGATAACCTGCACGCGGCAGAGCAGCGGCACTGTCAACCCCCAGACAGAGCAACATGCTGAAATCTGGAGAGGTGGAACCAATTGTCCACTTGCGCCCACCTCTCCTCCTGCTGCATGCCTCTGTGGATGGCGATAGCTGGGAAGTTCTGCTCCACCAGCAGCTGGGACAGGGCAATACAGCGATGGATCGACTTCACGAAGATCACCACCTGCCACAAATCACCCAATTAAACACTGTTTTACGTCAATATTTGAAAAAAGAAAGAAAAAAGAAAGTAGTCATTGTTAGCTCACCTGGTTGAACTCGAGCACGTCCAGCAGGTCGAACAGCTTGCGGTTTTTCTCGCTGTCCTTCAGCTTGCAGTAGTACTGCTGTAAGCCGTGCAGCGTCAGTTTGGTCTCGTCGTCCACAATCACTTCCATGGCTGTACGGCGAGAGGGAGAGAGGGAGCGGCGTCAGTCTCGCTAAAACACACACCAACACACACAAACAACCACAGGAGGTGGTGTTTGTTCTCCTGCAGCTCAGCGGGGCCATGAGGAAGGCGCCGCCGACACAGGAGGGTTTCTATACCCCTCTCATATGGCCACTTATGACACGGACAGCCACAAGTGGGCAAAGCTAAAGGGGAGTCAGTGGGAGAAAGAGAGATCTGAAGGAAGCGGAACGCCACGGCTAGAACCTCAGGACTGGGCTGCAGATACATACTGAATGGGAACGTTGTGTCAACTGACATAACTGCATAAAATTCGCCAGAATACTAATTAAAACTCAGACTAAAATTATTTACGATCCATAAACACCATTTTTCTTCAAATAAAATCATATGAACACAAAAATCCCACTGCTGTAACGCAGGAGTGTCAAACTCATTTCAGTTCAGGGGCCACGTTCAGCCCAATGTCATCTCAAGACGGCTCAATCAGTAAAAAGGCGTCATAACAACCTTTAAATTTAAAAGTTTTTCTCTGTTGTGGTGCAGAGTATATGTGATTAAAAAAAAAAAAATTCTTTATTTTCACAAAACCAAATAAATTTGAATGAGAATTACTACAATGAAGCCAATCTTAATGATACACTCGTGCAAAATGCATGAAATGATGAAATTAAACTTCTCTGATGTATGTTTCCATAAACTGACGCTGAAAACAAGCGTCTCAGTGCTGTGTTATGTTCATTATTCTTAAAAATTTTGTTTTTTTTAATGCATGTTGGTTTTATGTGTGGTGGTTTGACAGGACCGATTGGAGCCTCTGGCAGGCCGGTTCTGGCCCACGGGCCTCACGTTTGCTGGAATGTGTGCCATGAGAGGAACTCACATCCTGCATGAACTTGCGGCACACGGGCCGGATCTCCTTGCTGAGCGTCGCACTGAACATCATCACTTGCTTCTCGTGAGGCGTCAGTCTGAAGATTTCCTGGACGTCGGCTCTCATGTCTGTCGGGTGAAACACAGAATATCAGGAATCGGCCTCCTCTCATCAGCGTCTGACAATCTCCTCCTTTGTCTGCAAATCAAAAACGACTTCAAGTTTACCTACAATCTTTGTCTTTGTGAATCTCATCACACTAGAGATACACTGAATTAGTGTCTGTGCTTTTCTTTGGTAAATTTTAATGGGACTCTGCTTACCGTTTAGTTTATTTTGCTAGCTTTAAGTCATTGTTCTTGATTGTTTCAGCCAGATGTGATGTTGAAACTGCTCCCACACCCTGACCAATGTCTTTCCACAAAGCCCATCGTCACTTCCTCCACTCACCCAGCTGCTCCAGCATCTTATCGCACTCATCGAGCACAAAGTGTTTGATGTTCTTGACGACGAGCGTCTTGTTTCGGATGAGGGCCAGCAAGCGTCCCGGCGTTCCCACCACGATGTGAGGGCAGTTCTTCCTCAGGGTGTCCTCGTCCTTCTTGATGGGCATGCCGCCAAAGAACACCGACACCTTGACGGTGGGCATGTACTTGGAGAAGCGCTCGTACTCCTTGCTGATCTGGAAGGCCAACTCTCGAGTGTGGCACATGACGAGGACGGACACCTGGAGCGGACGACGAAAATAAAGACTTGGCATGGTCTGGAGTTCACCCCAGGAGGAAGAGGGAGAAAACAGTCCTTTGCATCGCACAGAAGAACCTTTGGAAATAAATGGCTAAACATGAGCTGGCTCCACATCTATTACAATCTGGATTAATCTTCTTTCTGGAATCATGATAATGTTCATAAAAATGTCAATAACCCTAAATTACTGTACTGATGTGGTTTTACGACAAGTTTCTTTTCTTCTCTACAAAGCTGTTAAAGTGTGGTTATTCTATATTCGGGTTTAGGTTTCAGCTGTCGGTGCTGGACGATTCAAAGAAGTCATTAAAAGACTCTATGGGTTGATTTAAATGTAGCAAAAACAGAGATACTTCTAACATATTTGGCTCTTTTGTTCATGTGTAAACTAAGCTACAACCACTAAAAATGATTTGCAGATGTGTCTCTGAAAACTCTGGCCAAAGTGCAGATTTGGAAAAACTCCATCTTTCCATTCGTATATAGACTGAGGGCGATGGAGATTCACGTCACAGGATGCAACAGAAGCATCATATGCGTGCCAGCAGTTGAGTTTGGTTACTGTGATGACAATGGAAGCAGTCTTTTTTTTTGTTGACATTTGTGCAAATGCTTTTGGCATTTTTCACTCATGCCACATTTAGGAAGCGCCACTCCTCTATCGGTCCTAATAACTCCCCCTCTCGCTGCTATCTCTGAAGTAGGCATGGGCCGGTTACCGGTTTTAAGGTATACCACGGTATGAAAAAGTCAAGGTTTCAAAACCACTAAAATTTTCCGTCATACCGTTCCTGCGGTATGAGCGGTTTTTTTTTAATGTGACGTCTAATCAGGGAGAAAGTAGAGGTCCCTCACGCTGTCTGAAGCTGCAGCCTAAAGCGCCCCTCCCCCTTCCCCCCGCGCTTGTTGTGAGTGACAAGCAGGCAGCTCTGCAGGCTGTGTGATGGCTGGAGGAGGCGAGCCCCCGGAACTTTTCCGCCGTCCAAGCGGACTAAGTCAGCTGTTTGGGAGTACCTCGGCTACCGTGACAAGGCAGACTGCCACGGCTTGGAGGAAGATGGTCGCCCGACGTTTAAAACGTGCTTGAGGACAGTGGCAGCCCGAGGAGGCAATACATCGAATATGATAGCGCATCTACGGGAGCACCACCCATCGCTGTATGCTAAATTTAAGTTAATGCTGTCTTGAAATGAACGAGTGTATTAGCGTTTCACATTAGTGAAATGAGCTTGTTACCTTTTAGTAACTTTTTTTTATATTTTAACTGAGGCAGATATGGTAACTAGCTTGCTAAGGATTTATTTTAGAATGCTAGTTACCATATCTGCCTTCGTAAAAAATAAAAGTTATCCAAAACATTTTCTTTCATCAATCTTTATTGCCAAGATGGACAACAGCGAGTTTACTCTCTAACATGACGTGAAGAAGAGAGACGCACGTGTAATGTTTCATTTTGCATGTCTTAATTTTTTTTTATTTTTAGGACAGAAAAAACAGAAAAACTGAAAAAATAAAAGACTGTTCAATTGAAACATTTTTTTCCTTTTATTTTTTTAAATACAGACATTCAAAGTACATATTTTAGAGCTGCAATCATAATACCGTGAAACCTTGACATTTTTGCCTAAGGTTATCAGACTGTCAGAATCTCATACCGGCCCATGCCTACTCTGAAGGAACAGGAAGTTATTTGTGCCATTTGTTATGTTGTTTTCCAGGATTCTAATAGGCTGGCATGGCTTTATGCTTCTTGTTTGTGAAACTGATCTGGTGTGAATCATGATATTTTTAAAAACAGAGGGAAATATAATTTTTTTTGTAAGAACCAAGCTTTGTGTAAACATGGCCTAAAAGGCTACGACAGCTGGAGAGAAACCGATGAAGAGCAGGAGCTCAGTTCTGGGATTTTTTTTTTTTTTTTTTGAGAACACTGGACTCCACAGAATGTATAATATACATCTTATATATGGAGGAGACATCTGAGAAGTTCTGCAAATCGTATGTATTCATATTGTAATAAATTTGTGCTCATAAAAACAAGATTTGGTCTGCAAAAGCGTTTTCCCACTGCGAGCCATGTAAAAGAGGGGGTCGTCTCCTCATCAGAGTCGTGTCATATTCAGAACAATACAGCATTCAGGATTGAGAACAAAATGAAACCGAACCCAGGGAGAGATAAAAGACCAGAGAAGTACAAGCTGTTCTAAAGACTGTGCTGCTGATAATCAACTGGGTAAGCTGGTAATACCTTCATTTTTTTCCAAGAGACTCTGAAAACTATTATGAAGCCTTAATAAATTTTAGTGACATTAGTCATAAGAATTAAGGTTTGACAATTAAATCAACTCAGTATTGATTCGAGTAAATAGAAACCCTCGTAAATCAGTATGCAGAAATGAACTGTATCGACTTAGAATCAAACTGAGTTGTGATCAACTCACCTGACCATCGACGGGTTCGATCTGCTGCAGAGTGGCGAGGACAAACACTGCAGTTTTTCCCATACCAGACTTCGCCTGACACAAAATATCCATTCCAAGGATAGCTTGAGGAATGCACTCATGTTGAACTGAAAGTCAAATAAATAACAACTCAAAGTTAGAAAAGGGAGCCACCAGTGAACATCCAGTGCAATAAAGATGATGTGGTCTTCACCTTCTGAGGGATGCTCAAAACCACAGTCCACAATGGCCCGGAGCAGCTCCGGCTTGAGGAGAAAGTCTCTGAATCCTGAGCTGTGGATGGAAACATAAGACCCCTTCACCTCCTTCCTGTTCGCTGGGGTCAAGGTCTCTGGGACTCCCTGTGGCTCCTCGTCGTCTTCATAGTCCAGGAGTTCATTCTCAACATCGTGATCTGTCATCTGCAGAAAAGGCCAGAAGACATCCTCATTACGAACTGACTGACGAAACACAGTTTTTACTCACGTCCATGTGCTTTCTGCGGCTTTAACAGCTCTACAAGGGACAAAATTGGCTACAGTTGGCTTTAAATGTGTTTAATCAACAATCCTGTGACTGGTCCTGGAGTTGTAAATCCACAGTTCACCTACAATTTCTCAGTTGTGGGACTAATTGAGGTTTATCTCATCTAAACAATGTTTAATGACGAGCTAATGTTAGTTGACTATAGCTCACATCAGCGTGAGTAAACAATTTGTAGCAATCTGCATACCTTGGTATGTGTAATATTCAGTAACCAACAATGTGCGATACAACTTCTCCACTTGGCTTTGAATTTAAAAAGCGTGCCGTTATTCGAGACACACACCCACATAACGGAGACGTCGTCCTTCGCCTCCATGCAAACTGGCTAGTTAGCAAGCTAGCGGCAGTAATCATGCACCTGCGTGAGACTTAGCCAAATTAACTGTGAGTGATATTTCATGTATGTGCAAAT
This sequence comes from Salarias fasciatus, assembly GCF_902148845.1. Classification (NCBI taxonomy): domain Eukaryota; kingdom Metazoa; phylum Chordata; class Actinopteri; order Blenniiformes; family Blenniidae; genus Salarias; species Salarias fasciatus. Next base: position 11,102,151 of record NC_043750.1, on the reverse strand, counting down.
TTCGAACGACATATAGCAATCGTGGCTAAGCAAAACTAACCGACGAACTTTGCTGCTTAAAAGATGGACTGCTAAACCACTGTGAAGCTAATGCGATTAGCATGCTAGCTTGCGAAGCGCAGGGTAAGATGACAAGTTTTGCGTACAGAAAAAATACAATTACTCCACAAAGTTATCCTTGGTTTCAAAGAGGACCTTGTACACTTACGGGAGTGTTGTGGAAAGTAAGCGAACGTCACTATTACCTTGGTGTGATGTTTTATATTTCTCTGATTCCAATGAATCGACCGAGCTAGCGGAACGCAGTTCAGTACGATGAGCACACATGCGTGTCGCGTTCAAGAACACCTCGGAGACCTTTGAGCTTCAGCGGCTGCGTGAGAACACTTGTTGTGAAATGAGCGATTTAACATCATGCGGACTCATGCACAGCTGGTGGTATTACCAGGAGTATTAACGTAAAGACAATACATGCATATAATGATGGCAGCAGGTTGAGATGAAATGTTGTGATTGATGATTTTTACAATATTTAATTATTCTTAACAGTTTAAACGTCATTTTAACATCAATCAATGGCTTTTATTAAATGTTTACTAAACATTATCATTGTAAAGAGATATAATTTGTAATTTTGGTTCTGCTATTCGTGACTTCGTGTTGTATTTCATATTTACGGCAGCACTTGAAAGCACCTTATTGTAGAATGATTGACGTCCAGTTTCCGTGGATGTGATTGGTCAGACTCACAGCGGTCATAGAAATCCAGCATTAATCTCACTTACATGTCCTCAACTACCTGTCATGTACATACTAATATTCCATGCTAAAAATACTGGAGTTAGCATACTCATGTAAAGTCCTCGGTATTATTTGTAGCATTGTCAGCCATAAACTGGAAAAGTGCAGTATTCATATAGGCCACTTGATGGCAATGATGTGATTTGTCAGACACCAGAATAAGACTAGAAATACTTTCTTAATTCCAGGAGAAAACTGCTCAAGGTTTTCATACAAATAAAAGCTGTAAGAAGGTTATGTTTGATGATTAGGTCGATATTAAAAAGTACGCACTCCAAGTGAAAATTTGAGCACCACGACAGATATCAGGGTTTGTTGTGTTTATCAAGACATTACATAGCAGCTGTTATAACTGACTGGAATTCAAATTAGAAAAACTTTTGGAAATTTTTGAAATGTGAACATGAGTGTGAAATTTCAGTAAATCCCACGCAGTTTGTTTAATATCAGAAAGAGAAAGAAACGATTTCTTTATTTTTAAGGGAGTGATTTCAACACATGTCCAACTCAAGTATAGTCTTCAGTGACTCCATGAATGGAGATGCAATCGGTGTCTCACAAGGTCATCCAGTGCTAGACACGGTTCTTCTCACGAGTTTTGGTGATTACAGACAATCTCTGAGTTAAAAACTTCAAATCTCTGGAAGAATATCCCCTCTGGATATATCCTCAGTTATAATGATGTAGATTACCTCTAACTCTGTTTGTATGTTTGTTTAATTCTACAGGATTTACCATAAGGAAGCCTACATGAATTGACTTCTAAAAAATTTTTAAAAAACAGCTTGCAATAAAAGCGATCTGTAGCAATTCATTTGCAATTGTTAAGTAATCCCTCACTTCTCTGCCATGATGAATCACATTTTGTGTGGTGTTGGTTTGTATTCAAGGTAACAAGCAGGTCTAAAGGTTTGTGTGGACTGGCTTGAGGCTTCACTAATGAATCATTTGCATATATCTGCTGCCTTTTTTTCTTTTGAGCACATTTGTTATTCACACCAGAGTTTGCTTAAAATGAATTTAATTCATTGTCTTATTCAGAATACAAAGGCCTTAGGGGACATATTGTTGCATTCAATAATGTGATTTCATAACTGTAAACAAAAAAACACAAATGTAACTTTAATGTATAAACAACAGACAGCTGACATTAGTGTGATAATGTTTTTTCTTCACTGTCCACCCATAAATCTATATGTGAACAATGATAACTGCATAAATGAGACCATGTATCATATAGACACAATTTTTAGATAAATTACTCACATATTTTCATGTCATGCTGAATAAACAGCTACTATTTCACACAAAAAAAGAAAAAAATATTTTTAACAGTTATATTACAACATGAATCCAAAATCCTATCAAATACAAATCATTGTGATGGATTTAACTTGACGACAACATTAGCGATGTTAATGTAATGTGTGTTACAGATTTACTTTAGAATAACTTTTGGATGGTTTGCAAAGAGTTATAAAATTCCATCATGTCACAGTGGCCCATCAGGACCAACGCCAACACAACAGAGAAAAGGAATGTTGCGTTGAAGGTTTTTGCTCCTGTATTTGATTTCTAGGTTTGTATTGTGGTTTTTGCTGTTGTGTTGTGACATTTGCTGCTGCCTTGTACTGTTGGCCCTCCTGGGCCACCATACATTTTGCTGATAAGAATCTCAGATATAAAACAACAATAACCAACAAATACTGTTCATGACTGTTTGCTGCAGCTTGTGTATCAGATGTAATATTTTGAATGCTTCAGATTTATCCTAAATATTATAGGTTTGAACTAAGTAATATCAATGGTTTCCTGACTGGTTGAAGTCGTTTTATCACGTGTTCCTGTTTATTTGCTGTGTTTGCCTTTACACAATCATGGCTGAAGAACACAAGCACTGATTAATGGCCCTTAGCTTTTTATTTTTTTTCCTTTGCACACTGGCAGTTCTCCTTATTATTTTAACTTTTTGATCAATATTATGTGCTGTGAACAAGACCTTTTAGAAATTATTATATTTTATTTAGAATTTTTCCACTGACTGGTCAGCATTTATACACTATTATATCTGATTTTAAGAGACTTCACATTTTGATTTTTTTTCGTGTTAGCAACATGTTGAAAATTAATCTCACAAGTTGGACAATGTTTATTCTGCTGATTTTCAATCAGTGTCACTAAAACATTCTCTCTAATTGATGCCCCTGCCCCAACCATATGCCTTTATCGCTCCCTCTCTGTTACTATTCACATTTTATACAATATTTAATCTTTTCGAACGGGTGAAACTTTGTCCGCTTTGTACAAGTTTTAATGTGCATTTTTTCCAGCAATGTTTGGCATCTTTGAGCTTTTTTTGTAATACATTTATAGACCTATCAAACGAGAATTGCTGAAGAAATGTTGAGTGAATTATTTTGTTGCTAGACAGAGATGAACCCGTTCTTGTGACACCGCTGTATGACACCTGCAGAGCCCGCCTTCCAGCAGAATAAATCTCCACGCCGATTGGCTACACTTGCTGTCCCTCAACGCGAGTCCCGGTTTTCGGCTTTCCCATTGGTCGACGACCTGTCAATCACTGTTTCATCTACACTGTGATTGGTGCGCCCCACCTCGTGCTCAATAAAACGATGAGAACGCCAGCCATTCTGTGTGATTTACTTGAGATGATTGATGCGGCCGAGTCCACCTCATCCCCGCTGAACCGGAGCCTCCGTCGCGCGGCTGTCATGGTGGTTTTAGCGGGCGGCTCCAGAGATATTTCCGTCTTGTAATCCGGCTCTCAGACAGCCGCAGTCAGTGTCCGGGTGCGGAGCCCGTGGAGCAGCTGTGGACGGGGCGCTGCCTCCCGGTCTGATCCCGGTGTGGTCGGCGGCAGGAGGATGGCACTGCGTCGGACCGACTCTCCGTGTTTTTCCTCGGTGGTCTCTTTAGATTTTAATTAGCCCACAGCAGTACGTTTGACATTTTTACGACGGACCGGCGTGGGAGCGACGATAAAATGCAGCGCTCCGATTATGGCAAAGGAATCTAGGTACGCCTGAAATGATCTTATTTTCCATTTTTTTTATTCCGTCCTTTAACAGTATATCGGTGTTATTGGGTCCGTGCATTTTACCGTTGCTAGCTTGTGGTGTGTCAGCTGGAAACACTGGAAACTGAACATGTTGTTGAAACCTCATCAGCTTCATCCATTTATCTCAGTGAAAAAAAAAATAAATAAATAAAATCCACCGGAGACACGGCCCATTCATTAACATCTGGCCGTAAACCACATTTATTGCTAAGGTTTAGCATGCCCCTGTTGTGTATGTATGTGTATGTATGTGTGTGTGTGTGTTCTCTGTCCATATTGCCTTTCCTCAGCCCTCCCGTCCTCATTTCGTGTCGTTACACAATCGAGTGGTTCGGAGAAGCCGGGACGTTCGGCGCAGCGTTGAGGGGATGATGTGTCATTTTGGCCACAGATGTTGATCCGGCCGAGCCACGACTCGACTGCAGAGCATGCAGGGCCTGTTGTTCAGGCATCCTCACGGAGGAGGCAGCGGGCAGGCAGGCAGGCAGGCAGGCAGGCCGGCCGGGATAATGAGCTGTCATGTCCAAACAAACCGCTCAATGGGATTACAGCCGCCTCAAGTATGAACGGGATTAAAGGAGTCACCCTCAGATTGCTCCTAATTCCGAAGATGGAGGAAAGAGTCTGGATAAAATACCGCCGATCACACTCTCTGGTTTGTCGCTGAGATTGTCATTGACTTGGAGGTGTCTTTAAATATGCGTTGCATTAGGGCTGCAGAATAGGAAATAGCTGCATGTTGCATGTTTCCATGCACTGAACATTCACGCTCTGCAAACTCTAAGAAAAATGACAGAATTCTGAATTAGTCTGATCTAGAATTATTAAACATAAATAATCCAGCCTTGATTATTTCATAGCCTCAGGGCAGTAGTCATAATCTCAAAATCAATGGAAAATGACCAAAAATAATAAAGTTGAAAAGCTGTTAGTCCGAACTAGATCAACAGAGAAACACCTAAGGCCCAGTTCCTTCTGTTTAAAAGTGAGTTACATGTCATATATTGAAAGTCAACATTATTGCATGCCTCACATTTAGCTGCTGTCCCCTTCCTAGGTGTATTTTGTTTTGAAGTACTTGTTTACTCTTGTCTTTTGTGAGGTTTTTTCCTTCTTCTACAGAACAACAACAGTGCAGCAGAACTGACAACCACGACCGAAATCACCAAGTTAAATGAGTGTATTGTGAATCTAGGCCAGGCATATGTAATTTCAACACCCCCTCAGCAACATAAATGGAGGGATGTGACAGAGTTTTACTCAACAACTAATAAGGTTAGAGGACTGGTTACAAAATGAAAGTGCTTCCCCAGGCACTTATGTTTTCTTTTTTTTTCTTTTTTTTTTTTGAGGGGGGACTGTTTATGAATTAATTATCACAATCTCTTGATTGTAATTACACTCTAAATGCCCCATGTTTCAGGGCATGAGTAATAAGTTTACCATGTCTTTGAACTACAGTTTGACTGCCTTCAGACTTATCTGTGAAATCCACTCACCGGGCAAATGGCATCTCGCACATTTCACTGTCAAGGAAACGGGTATCAGATTCTTGACATCCTGGCGACCTTGTTTTCAAACGCAGAAGACACTGAAGCTTCTTCTTTATCTGATCCGGCAATCTTGCAAGCATCCAACAGCATGAACGTTACCTCTGTGACAGTCCAGCTCATCTCTGCTAACCTTTTACACAGCTGCTGTTGCCTCCATGTTCGTGTGTGTGTGACTGGCGAGCCAAAGGGGGTCTGCACAGCCTCCTAAAGACAGTCTCTGAGCCGTTTGTTGATTTGTGTGTGCATGTGTGGGGCCCCTAGCATGTGCACGGGGGATATCATCTCAG